>NC_062279.1:168379077-168693868 GCF_902655055.1 Lutra lutra | reverse complement strand
TAAATCTTGCCCTTTGCTCTTAAACCCTCACTTCCCCACACTTCAAAAATAAACAAAGATCAATTGACCATGTAAGCATGGGTCTAGTTCTGGGCTTTCTATTCTGTTCCATTGATTTATGTGTCTATTTTTGTGCTAGTAACAAGTTGTTCTGATTACTAAATCTTTGTAGTTTAACTTGAAATCTGGGATTGTGATACTTCCAGCTTTGCTCTTCTTTCTCGAGGTTATTTTGGCTATTGGGGAGTGGGGGAAGGGGTGAAATAGCTAAAGGGGATGGAAAGTGTACTCATCTTGATGAGTAATGTACAGAGTTGTTGAATTGTTATATTATACTCTACACCTGAAAATAATATAATAATGCATGTCAATTACACTTCAATTAAAAAAAAATAAAGATCAACCTGTAGAACAAAGAATAGCTAATGAATAAGGAAGGAAGAATATGGAGAAAACAGAATAAGACTGGAAATGCCCCCTCCCTACCATACACGTCTAGACCTGAGACAGGTTCATTCTGGAGGTAGAAGGAATTGAGTCTTGGACTTCCTGAACTTTTACTGTCTGAGCAAATAAGATTACTCATATTTAAAGGTGATCATGTAAGCTACAAGGTTTGAGCTAGATTTCATTCACGTTTAGGAACCAGTCAACAGAATAAGTTAAAAAAAGCAACGGTGAAAAAGAAAGTAGTTTTTTGCTCCTACTCTATTTTGTCCAGCTCATTCAAAGAATTAGTTATCTTTATTAATGTCTTTAAATGGATAATATATTGAAAGCTCTCTGGCTATTTTTTAAAACCAGAACATAATGTGTACTTATTTGGCATAGCCCACTGAAGAGTGTAAATTCAATGATTGCATGTAACTAGAAGAATTTTTCCCCAACAAACTGTGTAATCAGTTCACTTTTCAAATTATTCTCTGTCTTAAAAGTCTTCTTCATTTATAGCCTCCACTTTAATTTTAAGAAACTATTGGGTACTTTATAATACAGTTCAGTTCCTTAGCTAAAAGTCTATCAACTTCCTAGTAACCAAAATCTTTTATATCTCTTATGACCTAGTTCAAATACAATCTCCTCCTTGCAAAGCTTACTCCATATATTTCTCTTTACATTTTTTTGGAAACTCTTCTTGAAAATTTCTTTCTATTTTCCCTATGTTTGATGATATGGAGAAGGTTACTTGACTTCCATGAGTTGAAGCTTCTTTACTTTAAAAAGAAATTAGAGGGTTGTTCAGAATTTAAAAAAGAATAGTGTACATAATACATTTTTATTATATCTGCACATATGATATGCATTTAAAAAATGGTTAAAAACAGTTTAAAAACAATGCATTTAAAAACAACAAAAAAATTAAAAACAATTATTGTTTTTCACTGTTGAATTAGATCTAATATATATTATAATATATAAGCTATATATTATAATATATATTATATATATAATTTCTTCTAGTTGTGAACTTCCTTGTATAGGAATTATCCAGGTAGGCATTAAAAAAAACATAAATTATAAGGCTGAAGAGGAAGACATTTTTAAATTTCCTAAAGTGATATATAAATCAGAGATTTCTTACAAATCTCTATACACTTGTAATTATTCTCTCATTTATATTCAGAAGTGTGGTATCATAGTCCATTCAGATGGCTTTAACAAAAATACCATAGACCGGGTGGCTTATAAACAATAGAAACATGTTTCTGAGTATACCAAAGCCTGGGAAATCCAAAATCAAAGCACTGGCAGATATAGTGTCTGGTGAGACCTACTTTCTGCTTCATAGATAACTATATTTTTGTTACCTCGTCACATGGTGGAAGGGATAAGAGAGCTCTTTGGGGTTTCTTTCACAAAGGGTCTAATTTCATTTGTGAGGACTCTGTCCTCATGACATAATCATGACCCAAAGTCCCCATCTCCTAATACTATCACACTAGGGGGTAGGATTTCAACAATGAATTTTTTTTTTAAGATTTTATTTATTTATTTGAGAGAGAGACAGTGAGAGAGAGCATGAGTGAGGAGAAGGTCAGAGGGAGAAGCAGACTCCCCATGGAGCTGGGAGCCCGATGTGGGACTCGATCCTAGAACCCCGGGATCATGACCTGAGCCGAAAACAGTCGTCCAACCAACTGAGCCACCCAGGCATCCCTCAACAATGAATTTTGAGAGGGACACAACTATTCAGGCTATAGAATGTGAGGAGTCTGCAAATACTGTTTGTGTAAAATGCTTTATTTTACTGTCTTCTAAATAGATTCTCAAAATCTTATAAAATACTTTCATTAAAATTCAATATAGGAGGGGCGCCTGAGTGGCTCAGTGGGTTAAAGCCTCTGCCTTTGGCTTGGGTTGTGATCTCAGGGTCCTGGGATGGAGCCCCACATCAGGCTCTCTGCTCAGTGTGGGGAGCCTGCTACCCCCTCTCTCTTTCTGCCTGCCTCTCTGCCTGCTTGTGATCTCTGTCAAATAAATAATTTTAAAAATAATTTAATTTTTAATTTTTTAATTTTTTAAAAAAAATTTAGTTTAGGAGGTTTAAAAAAAAAAGATTTCATTTATTTATTTGAGAGAGAGAGGAGAGAGGGCGATGGAGAGCATGAGTGAAGGGAGAAGCAGAGGGAGAGAGAGAGAAGCAGATTCTCTGCTGTACAGGGACCCTGATGTGTGACTTGATCCCAGGACCTTGGGACCATGACCTGAGCCATAGGTGGGTGTTTAACCAACTGAGCGAACAAGGTGTCCCTCAATATAGGAATTTTTTAAAAAACAAGCAAAATTATACCTGAAACCAACTTTACTATATATGTTAACTAACTAGAATAGAAATAAAAACCTGAAAAAAATGAAGAAAATTGTTACCACAATACAAATATGAGTTAATGTTTCATTTTTAAATTTAAAAAGTAATAATTTTAAATTAAAGAATATATTCAAAAATGCTATCCAATTAGGTATTGACAGGTAATTTACAATATTGGATCTTTCTATAACAATGTAATGTATAACAGAAATATATTCAAATACACTAAATTAAAATATTTTTAAAAATTATATAAGTACCACAATACAAATTATATATTTGTATAACATTGTAATTAATAATATGTTTTACCCAGTAAATTCCCATAAAATTCAACTAGATAGATGTATTGATACCTTTTAATGAATGAATCAATTAGGTTAGGTTACATAGTTTTTTTGAAGACACACAGGTAATAATGTAGATAGAATTCAAATCCTTTCCTTTCTTTTTTTTTTAAATTTTTTTTAAAGATTTTATTTATTTATTTGACAGACAGAGATCACAAGTAGGCAGAGAGGCAGGCAGAGAGAGAGGAGGAAGCAGGCTCCCTGCTGAGCAGAGAGCCCGACGCGGGGCTCGATCCCAGGACCCTGAGATCATGACTCGAGCCAAAGGCAGAAGCTTAACCCACTGAGCCACCCAGGCACCCCTCAAATCCTTTCCTTTCAATCACATGTCTATTCCATCATTATTGCTCTAAGAAGAATGTCACAATTGCCTTCATGTGTGATTATGGTGCAGCTAAATCCTAATTATGTTTTGAGAATCCCCATATATAAAGATTTATTTCTTATTTTTGGATCCTCAGGCCTTTGGAGACAGGTCTGCGAATCCCCTAAAAATTTCCTCTGAAGTTACTCCCTGTATGATCAACTTTGGGTCTTTGCTGGGCTTCTTAGCATCTTTAAACCCCTCATGGTAGATCAAATAATGGCCTTTCAAGGATGACCATACCCAAGCCATAAAACCTGTGAAGATGATATTATACATGGGAAAGGGACTTGGCAATGTGATTAAGTTATGAAAATTGAAACAGGTGGGTTATCCTACATTATCCAAGTGTGTACAGTATAATCATAAGGGTCCTTACACAGTCAGAGTGAGAAGGAACTATGGCCACAGAAACAGAGGCTGGAGTGATCCCTTTGGGATGAAGGGGCCTGGATGAGAAAAGGCTGGCAGATGTCTCCCGGGAACTGGAAAGGGCAAAGAAACAAATTCTCTTTAAGAGCCTCCAAGGTGCCAGTGTCTTGACTGTAGCCTAGTGAGACTGATTTTGGAAGTAGGAGATTATAAATTTATGTTCTTGTAAGACACCATAAGCTTGTGGTAATTTGTTCCAGCAGTAATAGAAAGCTAGTACATTGCTTAAACACTATATGACAGTTGGTATTTTTCTGGTTTTACTGAGAAGTAAACTCAAAATGTTCCACTTCATTATGAAAATAGCCCATGATTAAGACTGGCTAAGGAGTATATCAAGGACAATAAAGTGTCCAAGATTTTACCCTACTAAACTTAAAGTTAGTTCATAGTTTCATGGCTCCTGAGAGATAATACAAGACCTCTGGGTCAGAGACAAAGGAATGTATTAACCACAGGACAGCAGGCAATAAAAGTATCAGCATATTTGTATTGGTTTCATTTGCCTGCAAGTCTCACCAGGGCAAGACAATGAGTCCAGATGGACACTACTCATCCAGTGGGTTTGCATCACAAATGAGGAACCCAGGTCCAAATGTGCAGCACTTTTTAAGAAAACAGCAAATATTGTAGCAAGCTACGATGAGCCAGTCCCCACCCACTGGAAGCAAGTAATTTTATGATAGTGATATTGCTCTTCTTTTGGCTTCATTACTTGCCTATATGACTAACTACAGAAAGTGCTCAGTACCAGGAGACGGAACATCAGAAGAAACCACTTCGTTCACACCATATTTTGTAGTGAGAACTTTAAGTATTATTTTAGTAAAAAGCATAATAGATCTTTATATTTCTCCTTTTTTATGCCCACATATATAATACATGGGATAAGTATATATTGAGAAGTATTTTAATAGTGACTATGTTCTTAAGTTTCCAGGAGGATAATATCTCATCTGGATTTATTGATTGAAATCCACAAATACATCTCATCCTGCTCAGTAGTGTCTTGGATAGCTTTACTTATGCTCAGCTGTTCAGGGAACACTTCATCTGCTTACAAGGCTATTTTCTACAGGGGTACAGGTGTAACTACCAGTAGACTTGAGGGACAATTTGATGAAAGGTACAGATAGCTCTGATGCCATATTCTCCAGGAGTCATGTATTGGGGGAGGTCATCAAGAAGATATGACAGCTTGTAAACCCATGAGTGGCACCAGGATGACTGGGGTCTCCTCATCCCTTCTTCTGTCCTTGGAATATAGGTTCTGCTTGCTTTGCCCAATGACTGCTCAACAATATAACCTTGAAATAGTAATGTGATGCTGAGACCATCTGGAGGGTATATGTGACTAAATCTGGTGGAAACCTCTATATAAACTTACAAGAATTGGTAGGTGATATGTGGATCTTCTCATCTTTTGCGCACCCAAGACAAGCCTCATAGGTAAGTTCCCTTGCTTATTAAACCAGCACCTACCAACCAAGAGTGGCCTGCCTCATTCTTTGGTCTCTCCCTGCCCTCCACTTTCAGTGGCCAGTTTCAGATTTGACCTGGGACGCACTTAAGTACATTGCAAACCAATGTCATGGCTTTGCCTCTTTAACAAAAATACCATTTTTACATTTGATTACATCTATTAACTTTCATAATGCAAAACAACATATGGAGGAAAAATATGTAATGTTAGGAAAAAATTATAGCAAAGTACAGGCCCTACTTTCATTAAATCGATTTTAACAATTGGTGTTATATGTCTTAAAATTGTTGACAAATGAAAGGATGACTGAATTAAAGAAGAAAAAGCTGTGAAAAAGCTAATATCACTCAAACTCTGGTGTGGATGAAAATAATCTGAGGGAAATACATTAAAAATTTTAGATGCTTCACCCCTTATTTGAGATGCTGATGCAGCAGATACCAATTTTTGTATTTTTATCAAGTTTCCCAAAGTTTATTTTATCTCTTCTCTTCTCTAAGATATCTTTTTATTTTCCTCAGAGAACCTGATTTGATTTTCTGAATTTGAATTGAGTACTGACAACCTCTGCAAACACATAAAGGCAAAATACAAGCTGATTGAGATGGGTATGTCCTCCCAGAATTTTTTGTGCCAACAAATACGTGAGTTCAGCCAGGAAATGTGTGTGAAAGGTGAGCGTGCAAGAAAGCTAGTATACGATTATTGTCTAGTTCCTTTCCAAAAGAGTCAATGGAAGAAGGGAAGAGACCACAGCACCAAGAAACACATAGTAAATGCTGAATTATTGAGGAATGAAGGTGATAGATCTGATCTTGACAAGAGTAAGAGAAGCCCAGAGATGGGAATTTCTGAACGAACTAGGAGAAAGAAGCTGTCTTAACCACTCACAGATCCAGAGAGCAGACAGCCATGCAATATACACCTTAACCCTTCCCTATCTACTAGAAGAGATAGTGTAACCAGGGAGAGGGCCAAAGACCTGCCAATTTCAGGACATGAGGAGGAAGATGTGCTTACTGGGAGATTTCTTATAATTAAATAATTATGGATTACCATCTTCAAAAAGATAATCTAATTTTAGAATGGAGACTCTATTTGCACTATAAAGAGGGAATAGCATTGTCTGTTACCTAAGAGGTCGGGAAGCATTCCAAAGTTTCCAACTAAGCCATGGAGATTACCCCTATGAATAAATTTTAAAGGGATTGTGGGAGCCTAAATAAATACATAAATAGAATTTTATTGTACTCTCATTCTGGGAGTTGTGTACTTGCACTGGAGCGGTACTAATCTGGCATTATGCTGCTCTTTCTTTTTCACATGGAAAATAAATTTTATGGCATTCTTCAGAGGTTCTCTTACCCTCGAATATCACTGGGGACCTCTGCTTTCAGTTCCTTGACATGAGCAATGCTTCCTCCTGAATTCCTCCAACCCCACCATTGATCTATGCCTATTTTATACATGATGACACCTTAAGCCTCTTTTTTAAATGAGATTTTCTTACTCTTAGCAAGAAACCCTCTTACACAGGGACATTTTCAATATTACTCAGAGACTGTTATCAAAGAGTCTACAATTGGCTCCATGGCAAATCCCCACATATCCACTATGATCTATGGGAGATCAGTTTGCTTTCTTTCGGAATTGTCAGACATCCAAGTAAAATTTCTTTTGTCTTCCACATTTTGGAGAACACATCTAGGCCTTCTGAATTATTCTGTTTTTAAAATTCTTTGTCACTGACCTTTCTAATACTCTGAAACTATTCTTAATAGAGACTGGAATTGAATAATTGACTAAATGTGGTTGAACCTGGTACCCAGTATGAGAGCACTTACAGTTTTTAGACTGAAGTTCATTTATAAGGAAAAGAAGTTGTTAATGATACAAATATTTAAGGTCTTCTCCATATCTTTTTGAATTAATTTTCTATGACTGTAATCATAATTCTCCCAGTCACACTGGAAGGCACACAGAGGCAGTCACACTGACCTCTACTTTTTCTAAGGGTTCCTGCTCCTGGCATGAGGTTTTGATGCTCTTGTTTATAATGTTCTTCTCCTAGGAAGACTGTAACCCTCCTTAGAGAGGTCTTACCAGAGTTTTCTTCTCTTCCAGACTTTTTTTTTTTTTTCTTTTTTATCCCTCTCCCTTTTAATTCATGGCAATTGTATATGACATGGAATTAAATATCCTATATTTATTGTTTATTATCCATCTCACTCACTAGAACAGAATATAAACTTCATAAGGGCAAGGATTTTGTCTTTGTTTACAGCTGTATTTCCTGTGCATGGAATAATGACTGGTATAAACATGGTACAATATATTTAATAAGTGAACAAATGGTTCAAAAATAATTTAGATGCACTACATTTGCACTACAATGCACTATTAGTACACTTAGATGTACTAATTACTATATCTGCAAACTCTGAAGGATGAGCACAAATGGGAAGGGTGGTTTAGTGTAAAGATATTTCTAGAAGTAGGAATAATTCCAAGGTTTGAAAAAGAAGATATAGCAATGGAGATAAAGTGTTATTAGACAAAAAGTTCTTCTGGAACCAAAGAAGTGAGAGATAGTTTTACAGAGAAGAAGAGAATGGAAAGTAGTGGAGATAAATCAAGAAGTAGCAGAAGCCACACCACAAAGGACTTGGGATGCTACATATTTATAATGTGAAAGCGACAAGGTTTTGAAGCCATTGAAGCTACAGCTATTGAAGATTTTTAGAAAGGAAAGTGACATTATCATATCTATATTTTTGAAAAATGATCTCTGTAGTGGGAAGGAGGAGTGACTGGAGAGGAGCCAGACTGGAGTCAGGAAAAGCAAAGAAGAGGCAAGGAGGAATACACAGAATAGGTGAGAAAGCCTAGATGAAGGCAGTGGCAGTGGGGATGAAGAGAAGCAAGGTAACTGCTTAGATTTTAAGAAGACACAATCTGCAAGACCTTATCATGTAATGTGATGGAAGTGTAAGAGGAATCCAGTATGACCAATTTCATGGCTTGACAATCAACTGAATAATGGCGCCACTCAAAGAGTTAGGGAATATGATAGAATGGCAAGGCTTTGGGAAAGATTGGTTTTGTTTTGGAAAAGAGGACTCTGAGATGTATTTATATTTTTTTTATTAAATAAACTTAATTTTTAAAAGACTTTATTTATTTGACTGAGAATGGCAGCGAGAAAGGAAACACAAGCAGGGGAAGTGGGAGAGGGAGAAGCAGGCTTCCCGCCAAGCAGGGAGCCTGATGTGGGGCTTGATCCCAGGAGCCTGGATCATGACAGATGATCATGACAGCCGATCATGACAGCCAAAGGCAGATGCTTAATGACTGAGCCACCCAGGTGATTCAAATAAACTTAATTTTTAAGAACAACTTTGTGTTCATAGTAAAACTGAGTGGAAAGTAAAAAGAGTTGTCATAGGGGTGCCTGGGTGGCTCAGTGGGTTAAAGCCTCTGCCTTCGGCTCAGGTCATGATCCCAGGGTCCTGGATCGAGCCCCGCATCAGGCTCTCTGCTCAGTGAGGAGCCTGCTTCCCCCTCTCTCTGCCTGCCTCTCTGCCTACTTGTGATCCCTGCCTGTCAAATAAATAAAAAAAATCTTTAAAAAACAACAACAACAACAAAAAGGGTTGTCATATACCTCCTGTCCCCATATATGCACACCCCCCCGACTACTGATACTCTGCACTACAGTAGGACATTTGTTACAATCAATAAACCTACAACAACACATCATTATCATACAACATCCATAGTTTGCAGAAGGGTTCACTTTTAGTGTTGCATATTCTATGGGCTTTGATCAATGTAGAATTGCACATATCCACTATTGTAACATGTAGAATAGTTTCACTGCCCTAAGAATCCTCTGGGCTCTTCCTCCCTCTCCCCTAGCACAATCACTGACTTCTCTCTCCATATTTTGCCTTTTCAGAATGTCACACGTTGGAAAGCATACAGTATAAAGCCCTTTCACACTGGATTCTTTCACTTAGTAATAAGCATTTAAGTGTCTACCACATCTTTTTATGTCTTAATAGCTCATTTATTTTTAATGCTGAATAATGTTCCATTTCTGCATGCACAACAGTTTATTTATCCATTCACCTGCTAAAGGACATCTTGGTTGCTTCCAAGTTTTGGCAATTATGAATAAAGCTGTGATAATTATCCATGTGCAGGTTTCTGTGTAGACGTAAGTTTTCAATTCTTTTGGGTTCATACCAAGAACAGAATTGCTGGATTGTACGGTAAGAGTATGTGTAGTTTCATAAGAAACTGACAAACTGGCCTTCAAATTATCTTTCTGCTTCTATACCCTGGAAGAGATTGTAGGGAATAATTTCATCCTTAAACATATGGTACAATTCATCAGTGAACCTGTCTGGGTTTGCTGCTTTCTGTTTTGGAAAGTTCCAAATACTTTGAATAAGTAATTATTGACTCATTTTTTTTAATATATATAAACCTTTTCAGATTGTCTGCTTCTTTTTGTGTGAATTTTGGCAGATTCTATCTTTCAAGGAATTGGTCGTTTTCATGTAGGTTTTCAAATTTACATGTGTAGTTTTTTATAACATTCCTTTACTATCCTTTTAATGTTCGTGAGATCTACAGTGATTCTCCCTCTTTCATTTCTGATATTAATAATTGTGTGTTCTGTCTTTTTTTGGTAAGTATACTGGGTAGAGGCTTATTGATTTTATGAAACTTCAAAGAAACAAATTTTGGTTTTGTTGATTTTCTCTATTGATTTCCTACTTTCAGTTTCATAGACTTCTGTTTTAATTTTTATTGTTTCTCTTCTTCTGCTTACTTTCAATTTAATTTGTTCTTTTTCCTCTAGTTCTCCTAGGTGAAAGTATAGTTTATTAATTCTAGATCTTTCTTCTTTTACAATTTATTCACTTAGTGCTTAAATTTTGCGCTCAGTGCTTTTATTCCATCCCATAGATTTTGGTAAGTCATGTTTTCATTTTGATTTATTTCAAAATGTTTTTAACTTTTTCTTGAGATTTCTTCTTTGACTTTTGTGTTATTCAGGAGTGTGTTGTTTAGTCTCTAAGTATTTGGGGATTTTCCAGCCATATTTATGTTAGCGATTTCCAGACATTGTATTATTTATATAATTTTAATTTTATCAAAGTTAGTTTTAAGCCTCAGAGTGGGTCTATTCTTGGTGAATATTCCATGTGAGCTTGAGAAGAATGTGTAGGCTGATTTTGCTGGATGAAGTCATCTACAGATGTCAATTACACTCGGTTGATTGGTGGTGGTGTTGAGTTCAACTGTTCTATTACTAATCTTCTGCCTATTTTATCTGTCCATTTGTGAAAGAGAGTTGTTATTAAAGTTTCTATTTATAATGGGGGATTTATCTATGTCTCCTTAAAATTTCTTTCAGCTTTTGCCTCTCATATTTTGACTTTCATTTGTATGGTGCATAATTTAAGAATTGTTATAACCTCTTGGAGTATTATCTTCTTTATCATTATATAATGCTCTTATATAATATTATATAATTATCTATATAATTATCATTATATAATGCCCTGCCAACTTCCTTAGTCTGAAGTTTACTCTGTCTGAAATTAATATAGTCACTCCTGTTTTCTTTTAATTAATGTTAAGATGGTATATCTTTTTCAATACCTTACTTTTAATTTGTAGGTGTCTTTCTATTTAAAGTGGATGTCTTGTAGATGACGTGTAGTTAGGTCTTGTTTTTCAATCTCCTCTGATGATCTTTCTCTTTTAACTGGTATACAGAAACCATTAACATTAAGTGATTCTTAATATATTTGGATTAATAATTATCATTTCTGTTACTGTTTTCTACTTTTTCTTGTTCCTATCTTCCACAGATTTCCACTTTTTGTGTTTTAATTGAGCATTTTATATTAATCCATTTTCTCTTATTTTTTAACACATCAGTTATAATTACTTTTGTTATAATTCCTTTTACAACTCTTTTTAATGGTTGTCCAGAGTTTGCGATGTATATTCACAATGAATTCAAGTCCACTTTCAAATAGTAGTATTGCAGTGCAAATACCTTATATAACAAAATTTTCCTATTTCTTCCTTTCCATCCCCTATATAATTGATAGCATTCATGTTACTTAATATAAGTGTATGTGTGTATATATATATATACACACACACACATATGTAATCAAATCAATTGTTGCTATTATTATTGTGAATAAAATGTTATCTGTTAGATTAATTAAGAATAAGAAACATATTTTTTTCCTTTCTGATGTTTTTCCTTTCTTTATATAGATATGATTTTCTGACATGTATCATTGTCCTTCTCTCTGAATAACATTTCCTACAAGGCGGGTCTACTGGAAAAGAATTCACTCAGTTTTTGTTTGTCTGAAACAATCTTTATTTTCCCTTCAATTTGGGATGGTAATTTCACAAAGTACAGAATTCTTGGTTGGTATTTTTTTTTCTCCCAACACTTGAAGTATTTCACTCAGTTCTCTTCTTGCACTGTTACTGAAGAGAATTCAGATATAATTTTTATCTTTGTTTCTCTACAGGAAAGCTGTCTTTTTCCTCTGTCTTCTTTCAGGAATTTTTCTTTATTATTTTTTGTAGTTGGCAAGTGATATGCATATATATTCACCTAATTGGTGTTCTCTGAGCTCCCTATATCTGTGACTTAGTGTTTGGGCAGGATCCTGGGATCATGATCTGAGCTGAAGGCAGACACTTAACCTACTGACCCATCCAAGTGCTTCTGTTTTTTGTCTTTTAATATGCCTTGGATTTTGTTGTTGTTGTTGAAAAGTATCCATAATCTAGGAGTAAAATGAATTGCTATAAATAGGCATTTAATAATGCTGTCCTGAGATGCCGGGGAGGAGAAGCCTCCGATTATCCCATAATTAGGTCTTTGTGTCTTTGGATAGCCTGTACCCAGGACTCAGTCTTCTCTCTTCAAGTGGGAAAGGATGACTGGAGTGGGGTGGAGTTGGATATTTCCCTCCAACCAGGTATGTTAGGCTCAGATAAAACCCCAGCAGATTAAACTCTGGTGAAATAGTTTCCCCTGAGGGTGGGCTTGTTTAGAAGAGAAGAATATTCTGGAATATTTAAAAATGGTTACTTTTCCCCACCCTGCAAAACATAAGGAAATTTTTCTTTGATAGTCACTGTGAGGGCCTGGTAGAGCTTCTGGAGGAAAACTCACAAAAAAGCATGTGAAACCTCCTTCCCTGGCTCCTCGAGTTTTTAACTCAGAGTTGTCTACAGTAAGCTTCCAGGTATTTGTCAATTATAGTTCAGGTTTTTCTACCCATGCCCCAGTTCTTGATAAGCTTTCTACTCTTGGGTTTCTGCTCTGGTGAGTTGTGATTCTATGTTTTGTCCGTCTGCCTAATTTTTTTGTGCAGCAGCTTTCCTTGTGAACTTATTTCTCTGACAGATCTCAGAAGAACTGACTTTTTCAGTTTGTTCAGCTTTTAACTTAGGATGCAGTGGTGACTTCTAAGCTCCTTACATG
This sequence comes from Lutra lutra, assembly GCF_902655055.1. Classification (NCBI taxonomy): domain Eukaryota; kingdom Metazoa; phylum Chordata; class Mammalia; order Carnivora; family Mustelidae; genus Lutra; species Lutra lutra. The sequence goes on along the minus strand of NC_062279.1, from coordinate 168,680,890 downwards.
ATGGTGAAGAAACCTGAAGTTTGCATATATATTTTAAAATTGTAAATATTTTAGCTCTTCTATGCCAACAGGTTTTTAGTAAATGACATGAATTTGGGAATGTGCAGTACTTAGGTGTTAATCCTCATATTAGATTGAAGATTTCTTGAATTTGAGTTTAGAACTGAGTCAGCACTCTATTTGTGATTTCTCCTTATTGACTGAAATATCATGGAGGTATTGACAGATTCTTCTGAATAAATGACAAAGAGTAGGTTCCAGATAGAGGCAAAATTGTTTTGGTATTTAACTTATAGAAGGAAGGGGAAAAAAAGAGATAAAATAATTATCTTGACCAGTGGTGATGTATTCATATCCAATAACTCCCAAACAGGGACAGTTCTCAGAATCTGTTAATACTAAATGTAGAAAGCAGATGTGGTTGAGGTTACTGCGATCTGCCCAATGTCATCCATTAATACTCTTGACTAAAGAACCAGAACCAGATGTCATATATGCTTAATTATATTCCTTGACTGCATTCAGAGGCAGCAGGTCAATACCTGAATAGAATTTAGCATGAACCAATGATAATGTGCATATATAATTTGTTCTATTATATATATATATATATATACATATATATATATATATATATATATATATATATCTCCCTGAATATAAAAAGGCACATTTTCATCTATCCCCTTTCTTGATTCTGACAGAATCTGAATCTAATTAGTATCTACACTTAGTAAAAAACTTGAGGCTAAGTGCACTTAGAGACTTCCCCAATGTCAAATAAAATGGAAGTAATAGAGGTGGAACTAGTTGTTTCACTCAAAATCTCATGTTCTTTCTACTTCTAGCTGGGTTAAAATAAAATACATGAATTTATTCTTGACATACTGGCTTATTTGTCACAAATATTATAATTTGCACTGAGAAACAAATAAGTGAAGCAAAACTGTAAAATTCAGATGGAAGACCTAAAAAAACTCACTTTCTTTTTAGATGCATGATAATCTGTTTTCTCATAAAAAAGTGCACATATGCAGGGATATTGTAATCAGAATGCCCAGTGGAATTCACACATTCATTAAACTCCTCAAGCAGAGAGCAATATAAACTAACACAGTGGAAATAAGGTCAGTGAACATAATGAGTGAAACACCTTACAAAGGGAAATTGGTGTGTAGCCTTGAAATCCTCATTTTCTACAGTTTGAGAAAATGTGTCTAGCTGCTAGGTTAGATTACCGCTGTGTAGCTGTGGTCATGCCATTCAGAAGTAGAGTCGTACACAACTGGATAAGTCACCAGGAGGCACAGATATATGGAGAGAGTTGGTTAAATGTTCCCCATTTTCCAATTACCAGCAGTATTCTTCAGTTATAGGACTTTCAAAAGAATATCCCCCCCACATACATATTCTTGTGTATAAGAATTATAAATAGGTAATACAACTTGATTGACACAACACAATGTGAACAGTGTTTTGTGATTTGTAATTGTTATGTCAATGCAAGGAGTTTTTATTTATTAATGTCTTAACTCTTCTACAAAATATATTACACAACTATCAGATGTCAGAAATTCTGGTATCCCTTAAGGGGGTAAAATTCATAGAATATTCTATCTGTTCTCAAGGGTTCTAATGGATGAAGCAGAGACAATTGCAGGAGAGTTTGGTAAATTGTTTAATAATGATGTGCCAATATGCTGTAGGAGAGCACAGATGCACCCTGGATGGGAGAGTCTTCCCTGAAGTGGCATCATTCTAGAAGAGGAATGTGAAATGATACACCTTGGATGGATCAGGAGGCAGGGAAGTTGGATAAAAGTAAGCAATAGCAAAGGAATGGAATTGTGCAATCCCATCATGTGTGCAGAAATGAGTGACTTTAGTGTCATTATGTCGTGGGCTGTAGGATTGCCGATGAGGGCAGAGAAGAAAGTGGAAGCCAGACTGTAACATGAAATACTGTGGAATTGGTGCTTTCTCTCAAAAGCAAGAGAAGCTTGCAGAGGTCTTCCAGTAGCAATATTATGCAATTGTATTTATTCTTTTGTGATGACTGAGGGAAATATGAAGACTTTTTTAGAGATGGGAGAAGATTAGTGGCAACAAGTTTACTTTTAAAAATCAAATTACATGAACTTTACTATTGGAAGATTTCTAAGACCACTTCCCCAGATAGGTCTCTTATTCCCTCTTCAATTGTACTAAATGTTGCAAATATTTGAGCTTAGATTTAGGTATAGTCTATTTTTCATCAACTGTAGAATAGCAGTTGAAAAATTGATCTCCTTGAATCTCATGTAGCTTATGTGCAAATGAGGGTATTAGTCCAGATGTTCTCCAAGTACATATATGTCCTAATATTTTATAAGTTATGATTTATCTGGGGGTGCTTAGCACATTATCACAGTGTAGTGCAGAGGTTTTATTTGTGATCTTTTGAGTAGCATTCAGGAAAAATGCATTTTGACTATGACTGTGACTAGGGTAACAACAGAGCTTGCCATCTTCTTGTCCTGTCTTTGAACTTTGTGATAGAAGTTAATGAATGGAAATTGACTTCTATTTGGGCAAGTTCATATTTTTAATAAAATTAAAAATTAATTTAATAAAATTAAGTGAAATTAATTGTTTTCATTCAAATACCTGAACATTCTTTCAAGCTGATTTTCATCAACAGGGGGTTCTCCTCAGACTTTCTAGTTATTTATATTCGTATTTGACACAGTCTTGCAGAAAAAAAAAATTTGGATTAGGATTCAGGAAATTAGATTCTAGACTTTGCTCTGCCTCTGAGCAGATGGGCATAAGTTTTAGATGTTATTTAATACTTTTATTTCATTATTCTGTGCCTCAATTTGTTTATTTGTGATAGGAATGATGTCTATCATCCCTAATTATAACATGGTTTGTGTGTGTGTGTATATGTGAATACACATTGAAAAAAGGTATTTAAATATGTTTAAAATGTTGAAAATTGCAAGCTTTTATTATCAGTAATATTGTCATAACCCTGTTCCCACCCCCCCCCAGGAAATTTCAAGGCATAATGAAATTATAGGAAGTCAGAGGGACAAAGGAATATGGTAGATATAATCAGTTCTCACAACTAGTGTTCCTCATCTTCTTTCCACATGCCTCTTTGAATAAGTGTGACTGGGTGATTAGCTTTGATGAAAGAAATGTGTGGGGAAGAGTCCTATATCATTTCCATCTCTTAAAGAAAACCAGAGCTGGATGGTAGGTGAAGTAGTAAAAACAGATTTTACTCAGGCACTATTTGAACATTTTGAAGCAGGCTCAATTCCAAATATAACGAGGAAAAGTGGGTATTTATAGTTAAGGAGCAGGATTCAGGCAGGGAGGACCAGTAGTCAGAAAATTATTAAGAGGGTAGGAAATTCTTGCCAAATTGACCTAGAAGAATTATTTCTGAAGGCAGAACTGCAACTTAAGGCCAATGTGATTATATTTTATCTGGAGGGGTGCTGAGTATCTTAGTCTATTCGGGCTGTTATAATAAAATGTCTTAAACTCATCGTTCTGGGGTTAGGGACTCTAATATCATGGAGCCAGCAGATCTGTTGCCTAGGAAGGGACCGCTTTTTGCTTCCTAGAAAGTGCCCTCTCACTGTTAATTTCATATTGTGAGAAGGGCAAGGGAACTCTCTCTTGTTAAGGCACTGATCTATTCACTAGGGTTCTGCCCCCCTGACCTAATCACCTTCCATGCGTGGCTGCTCTTAATACCATCATTTTGACGATTAGCCTTCAAAATTAGAATTTTAGGGAGACATAAATATTCAGTCTAAAATCGTGAAAGATGAGGAATTTGATTGGATATCAAGGGTGATTAGTATCGAGAGTTGGGGAATCTCACTAAACTGACTTAGCAGTTTTCTTTCTACAACTGGGATCTTGAGGACAAGACCAAAGGTCAGGATCTTGGTGAAAAGGAGCTCAGAGAATCCTGTCTAGAGTTTGGTCAAGGAGAGAGGCTCTGTCGCATTCCAAAGTCCATACTTGTTTATGTGTGACCCACCTGCACTTTCTTGAATCATCCAAGAAGTCTACGTGTTTCAGATTATATGGAAACAGAAGTCTTACTTCTAGTCACTGAGCAGTTGCACGGGGCACAGCAGCCTCAGATGGTTGGAGAGTGGCCTGGATCTTCAGAAGAATTTGTGAGAATTTAAAAAAAAGTGCCAATGAGATATTAACAGTTTTTTCCCCATTTTATCAACATAAACTGGCTTATCCGGGTGATACCAGGGCCCTTTGAAATCTTGGTAAGTTGTTAAGATCTTGGTAAGATATTGGTAAGTTAGTAAGATCTTGGTAAGATCTTGGTAAGTGAGGAATTGATTTTTTGAAAGATTCCATAACTTCTATAAAATCACATGTCTAGGGGTGCCGGGGTGGCTCAGTGGGTTAAAGCCTCTGCCTTTGGCTTGGGTCATGATCCCAGGATCCTGGGATTGAGCCCCACATGGGGCTCTCTGCTCAGCAGGGAGCCTGCTTCCTCCTCTCTCTCTCTTTGCCTGCCTCTCTGCCTACTTGTGATCTCTGTCAAATAAATAAATAAAATCTTAAAAAAAAAAGAAAAAAAATCTGATGTCTACCTTGGAGTAAATTTATTACAAGAAATAATATCTGTCTATGGATCTACCAGCTTTTCACTATTGTAGAAGTTATAATTTCTTAAAATTTCAATGTAAGATGCAAGAAGTTTTTGTGTTGTTATAAGGCATTCATTCCATGTTTTTAAAAAACAGAAAATACATAATATGTTTTTAACATAATAGCATTCATTCAATTATAATTTTCAAAGCAACTATTTTCCAGGGAGAGCATTTCTGTTTGTATTTGTGAGGAGCCAAATAAGTATCAAACTCCTGCCTTTAGTCTTATTTACATGGTGCTTGAAACTAAATGAAATTGAGAAACAAAACCAAAAATTGAGGATGCATATTATTTGACAGGTACCAAGTAAAATACTTAGGGACTCAATAGCAAAGCTGGAGAAAATAGTATATTTGTCTGTAATAAGTTCACCAAAAAAGCTGTATATGTACATCTGTAAGGTCCAAAAATAATGTTTTAATAAAGTTCCAGAATTAATATGACATATTTTTCATGTATGCTAATGTCAATAACAATAACTTCTTTTCATTAAAAAAAATCAATATTACTACCACAATTTTACTTTATTATTATTTTGTTAGGTTTAAAGAAACTTGGTTTAATATATCAGCAGTTTAGCTGGTTTAGGAACTAAACTAGAATCATACTGCAAATTTTAAAATAAAATTTGCTGAGATATATTTACCATTTTCTAATGAGCCTTGACAAACTTCTTCCTGCTAATAATTGAGTAAATGATAATGTAAAATGATATACCTGAAATGCTCTCTCTATAGATACAAAAAGAAGTGAATAAAGGAAGACTCTTATGACAACTTTTAATGTACTATCTTTCAATAAATACGCATCTGATTCTTTGGAAAACATAAAGGTCAGAAATCTTCAAAGAACTCTTAGAATGGTTAAAATTCTGTGTTCTTACTTATTCTAATAAACCATTCATAACTCTCATTGTTATAAAACTGAACATGTTATAAACAGATGTAAACTTCTTGTACCAGTATATTCACTTTTATTTGAGAAGGTAAGTCTAGGTTCTTGGACTTAAATGTGGTGCTTATGTAAGAAAGGCATGTATGCTCTAAATCACAGTTGGAAGAAATATTCTATTAAATCAGTTCATCTCTCTAGGTATCTACTTTTGCTTTTCTTATCCAAACGTCAAAATTGGAGGAAAATATCTAAAATCTTTTTACCAGGCAAACTCTAAGCAGTTCAGAATGCTGAAAAGGCAAAAAGATAGCAACTGTTACCTACCATCTACCTGCCCAGTTATCTTTCTATCATATATTTTATTTTTGCAAATTGTCCTTTATTTTTGCCTCTATTGTTCTTAGTTATAGCTAGCTTTCCATTTGAAAATATTATAATTAGTAATTCCTTTGGAGCTCTTCACTTTGACACTTGAACTCTTAGAAAAGGTGCTATATAATCACAATCTGAATGTGAAAGAAAGATATCCTCTGTGAGAAACTCCAAGGCCACCAAAACTAAAGTGCATGAGTTATACTTTGTCTTTCTCAGAATACCAAAACTCAAAAATCAACAACACATGAACTATTTAAGTCTAAAACCTATTTAAGCAGAATTTTCCTAGGGACCATCATTGAGATTCCTTGTACAAGTTTTTATAAGCAATATATTAAGGCCAACTAGTTACTGAAGTTGTTGATTTTTTTTAACTTGGCAGAAAAATGCCAGAGGTAAAATTTCTGTTAAAAAAATATCATCCTGAAGAAGGAGGTATAATGTCTTAAATTATTTCAGTGTCCCTCTGGATCTGTATATAATGACACCTTATTTACTTAGTCCTCTGGTAATGAAGCTATATTATAACAGTCAACTAACTTAAACAAAAGAGAAGAGACAGACACAATTCTTGGGAAATGAAACAAATTTGGCAATGGACAGGTTAGAGGAGCCTAAGTGGTGTTTTTCTCTCCTCAGTGCAACTGCTAATATATAATGCCAGGGAAATCTATTTAGAAACCTAAGTAGGTCAGAATAGGCTTCCAGACGTTTAGCAAAGGGGAAAGTTTAATTTCCACAACTCGAGCATTTGGAGAGCCTCCTAAAGAGAGACAGGTCACCCGGTGATGAAGAGTCCTGCTGAATTGGGAGTTCTTTTGCTATAGTCTCACCCCTAATATTTAAGACCATCATTGACTCAGGGATGCAGGGAAACATGACTCACTTCATCTTGGACTGTATCCCCCATTCAATATTCACATTATCTGTAGCTCATATAGTTACATTGCAAATCACACCATAAGGCACTAGAACACACTCACTCCATCAGTACTGAAAACAATCATGTTTGGTGATTCTGGAAACAATAAATTATTCTGTGTAAAGTAAAACATAATGTATTTAGAATCAGTTTTTTCTTTGAATATAGAATTTTCCACTGGTAGCACTTGAGGAGAGTTTCCTTAAAATCTCTGTGCTCCACCTCTATTTTCTCAAGAAAATAGATACAGTGAGAATTGCCTCGTTGTCTGTGGGAGGGCTAATGTGAAATTGGGAATATATATATGTATATATTATATTTCTGTGTGTGTGTGTATATATATATACACACACACGTGTTATCTGTGGAATAATGTTGCATAAATTTTCATTATTATTTTTATGTTCTCCATTAAACATAGCTGTCAGTATATAATACAAGTAACTGGTGGCCTCCTTTTCACATTGAATGAAAGCTTATAAATCTGGACTAAAGTCGAACTATTTTTCCTATTTTGGTAGACATAATTCTAAGAATGATCCTCAGCAACCTTGGCCTTGAATTATCCTCTCCCTTGGAATGTGGCCAGAACTAGTAAATATGATGAAACTTCACTCCTGTGATTAAGTTATATTATATGGCATGGTTGACCTCAAGATAGGGAGACTATCTGGGCAGGCCTAATATAGTTGCACAAACTCTTTAAAAGCAGAAAATGTTTTCTGGCTGATGGAAGAAGGGGAATATAATGATAAAATACTAATACTAATACACTGATAAATAAGATCCTCTAAATTTCTCTTACTCATATATCTCTTCATTTTAACACTGCAAAATTCTTCATCACCAAATAATGCCCAAGTCTCATTCACCTAACCAAATCAAAGACCATTACACACAAAAATAAAGAGCTAGTGAAGAGCAGTATGTGGTCTAGTGTGTTTACACATCCCTAAGAATGCATCTGTCATCTGTCCTGAGAGGGATTTGTCAGTTTTTCAGGTAGTCCTCCCAAGTGGGATATAACCTCAATATACCTTGATTATAGGCATGAGTCTGCCTTTTTCCCTTTTTGTATCCCCATCTTCTTTATTTCAAGCACTTATTTTCACTTTCAAATTAAACTCAGAGGGTGTTGGTTTTTCTTTCATGTCCAATCCCATAATTTTGCTTTGTTATTTCAAGCAAACTTTTTTTTTTTTTTTCAAGAAGAAAATTCTTCACCAGGTGGTGGGTATTGTAGAGGGCACGGATTGCATGGAGCACTGGGTGTGGTGCAAAAATAATGAATATTGTTATGCTGAAAAAATAAAAAAATTAAAAAAAAATAAATAAATAAGCTTTAAAAAAAAAAGAAAAAAAAAAGAAAATTCTTATACAACAAAGCCATATGAAAATCCTGTTAAGAATTAAAAGAAGGTCGCTTGTATTTTTCACAAATCTTTATAATTCCCTTGTGAATAATGCAAAGAAATTACTTTCTACTTCAGGAGACATATCTTCTATGTGAAGTTCAGAAAAGGCCTCACTTATCAAGGATCTAAGACTGCAAGGGACCTGAATAGATCTTTTGGTTCATGATTTTCTAATTCTAAAAGATAAGACATAATTCCATTTTACCAGTGATACAAGGGAATTGCAGAGAGGTTATATCATACTTTTCAAATCTATGGTATTATGTGATTTGGAGAGTAGAACAAGTAGAGGATAGAAACTATATCCTTGGGGCACCTGGGTGTCTCAGTCATTAGGTGACTGCCTTCAGCTGGGGTCAAGATACTGGGGTCCTGGGATCAAGCCCTGCATTGGGCTCCTTGCTTGGAAGGAGGCCTGCTTCTCCCTTTCCCACTCCCCATGCTTATGTTCCATCTCGCTGTGTCTCTTTGCCAAATAAATAAAATCTAAAAAAAAAAAAAAAGAAAAGAGAAAAGAAACTACATCCTTAGCCTATTAAAAATTACTATTTTTATTAAAATAACACAGAGAATATCCCTAGGCTTGAGTCATTATGGAAGATTGTAGAGCAAGTTGACAAACTTCTGTGTACCTCCCAATCACAAAACCTTATACAAAGGTGAATCAAAATAAACTCTGTCCTAATGGTCTCAGGAGCATTAGAGGAGAAGAAATCTACAGTGTGGACTCTCTTATAATATAGCAAGTGATAAATGCCTTGAGGAGAAAAGTGTAATAGATTGAGAATTTGTTGGGAACAGTTTCTACAGTGGCCAGGTAAGGTCTCAAAGGAGAAGGAGGTTTTTGGTATGTCCCAGGAAGCTTGGAAAAATATTTTCATAAACAGAAAATTATAAAGGCATGCAGTCATGCACATATAAGTTTACTTCTTTACCACTGCCTTTTACATTATCTAATAAAGCATTAGATTTCTTAAGAGTCACTTACGGAGAGAGATTTTTCAATGACATGAATCATTATGAAACCAAAATTTTCTGGTTACTGAATTAGCTTAACTTGCTATTCATTTTATCTTATGTTTATTTTTCAACATTAGAAACTTCTGTCCTAAAGCAGAATAAGTAATAGATAGAACTTATCATTCAGTAATAATGATTAGAATACCTAAACTATAGCACTTACTCTACACTAGTCTTTTGTTGAGTAAGGCACTCTACATGAATTTTTGTCTTTAAATGTTTAGACAACATTGGAGTTTTAAGAATTAAATAGTTTCATAATGTTGATGTTACAGTTAGGAATTAAACCCAGTATTTCTGATAAGTCATGCTTTTGGATAAAAGTGGTTTTTGTTTTGTTTTGTTTTTTAATACCTATGTGTCTTTCTGAAAAATAATTTGTAAGCTTTAGAGATGAAATGAGTTGGACTAATCTGGCCCAGTGGTTTTCCAGCTATTTCATGGGATAAATGTACAGAGATGGAGATCCAGAGTCACATTTCACTGAGGTAAACTTAATTACATTTCCGCCAAATGCAAAATACATTCACTCCCTCCCAAGGTCCCTCCAAATCTCATCCCATTATTCATCATTATCAAAGTCCAAAACCTTATCATTGAAATCAGGCCCTGAATCAGATGAGGTCCTTGAGTGTAATCCATTAAATATAGCTAGGGGCCAAATTCCTTTTCATTTGTGGACCTGTGGCCTCTGTCTGTACAATGATAGCTCAGGAGCAGGATATAGGCTATAAATCTTCAGCTTAAGGAGTGGGAAATAAGAGGCAAAAATAAGTCCCTGTTTAAGAGGAGCTCTGATCTAGTTGAGAAAAGGTTAGGAATTTTTTGGTTAGACTTTAAAGCTTAGGAATCATTCTTCCTGGCTCCTTTCTCCACCCTCTGGATTCTAGGTTTTATTCTCTGAGTCATTCCTCCTTCCCATGAAAGATAGCATATGTTTGTCCTTGCTTTGGTTTATCAGTCTGCATCCTGCCTATTATGGACAGAACGCTTGTGTTTCCTCACATTTAAATGTTGAAATCCTAACCCCTGATTGCATTAGGAGATTGGGCTTTTGAGCAGTACTCAGTTTCATGAGGGGGGAACTTCAGGACACAGCCAAAAATAGCATCTATGAAACAGACACCTGATCTGGCACCTTGATCTTACACTTTCCAGTCTCCAAAATTAATGAAAAATATTGTTTTTGTTATTCATGAGCCATGTGGTTTATGGTGTTTTTGTTATAATGGCCTGAATAAACTGAGATTGCCAATAGAATTTTTGAGATTCAACCACTTCTTTTGGTCTTTCTCTGTCTCTCTCAGTCCGAGCAGGTGATGATATATCTGCTGAAATAGTTTTCTGAGGAAGCTTATGGATCTCCTGTGGATTTCAGGGTGGGGGGTCAGTCCATTAGACACAAGTTATGCTGACAGATATTTTTGAGATAATTCCTCTCTACTTCTTGTTCAGTGAGCTGAAGGACAAGGCTCTCAATCTTCCTAGGCTGATTGAGAAGATTGAAAGGATCACCAGGAGCATTATTAATTTGTTTAAGGGCCTTTTGTATGACTGATGTTTCAATCTTTCTGAGATAATAGCAAAAGCTTATATAGTTGCACTCTCAGCTTTTCCTTATGCTGTGCATTTGAAAGACATTTCTTAATTTTGGTGTTCTTCGCCATCTGGGAAGACCGAATGTTTCCAAACCACCAAAAATCTGCTTTCCTTTTCCTTCCTCTCCTCCTCCCCCACTTCCACCCTGCCCCCCTTCCTTCCCTCCCTTCCCTTTTCCTTCCTTCCTTCCTTCCTTCCTTCCTTCCTTTCTTTCTTTCTTTCTTTCTTTCTTTCTTTCTTTCTTTCTTTCTTTCTTTCTTTCTTTCTTCTTTCACTTTCTTTCTTTCTTTTTTTCTTTCTCTTTCTTTTTTTCTTAATTCATCTCTCTCCTTTCCCATTTTACCAAATGCAACATGAGGAAAACAAACAAACAAACAAAAAAAACAAAATAAAGCATGTGGTGCCTTCAACAGTTTCCTTGTAAGTCTCCTTAGATAGGTAAACAAGTTTATCCGTTACAAGATTTGTTTTCCACATACATTGTAGGAGCCAATTTTGCTCAGCTTCTGTCACTGTAAGACAAAGATACCCCTTCCTTCAGTTTCCAGAAACATATTCCTCACTTAATTTTTGAGCCCTCATCAGCAGTGTCCTTCAATGTCCTACTTTTGGTAACTGTTTATTCAAGGAAATTGAGGGGTTCTCTATAATGCTCTTTAAATTCCCAGCCCTTCCCTATTGTCCAATATTAATTCTACCCTCACATTTTGAGGTATTTCTTACAGCAGCACCCCACCATCAGGTATTAAAATGTGTGCTAGTTTCCAATTGTTATGTAACCATTAAAACACATGTAGTGATGCAAAACAAAACAAAGCAAAACAAAACAAAACAAACCCAAACAAACAAAAACCAAACCAAACCAAACAAACAAAAAAAAACCCAACACACATTTCTTATCTTATACTTTCTGTGATGAGTCAGGAGTACAGGCATGCCTTACTTTGGTTCTTTGATTAGTATTTCATAAGGGAACATTGGAACAGGCAGGGTTTTCATCTGGATTGTTCAGGTGGTTGACGCAGCATTCGTTCCGTCTGGCTATGGGATTTATAGGAGACACATTTCTCATTCCCTCATTTTATTTAGGTCTCTGTTCAAATGTTACCTCACTAGCAAGCCTATCTGAAACTACCTCATTTCATACAATGCTTCCTATTAGTTCTTATGTCTTTATCCTGCTTTGTTTTTATTCATAGTATTATCACTTCTTGTCATCAAATTGTATATTCATTTGCCTAAATTTTATCCCTTCTATTTACCTATCAGAATATTAAGTTCTTTTAGGGCAGGACTTTATTATTGCTTGGTCAGCATTTGTTCGCTGCTTTTTATGTTCATCTAAGAGAATGAATCTCTGGTACTATGGATACAAAACTATTTAATGAATTAATAAATGGAAATCATTCTAATTAGTGAATGATTAAATCAAAATTATAATAAGAAAATATTTATTATTATTTTTTTAATGGAAGTTATCTACATCAAAACTCATGGAATTTGGCCAGTTGTATTTAGAGGTAAATTTAGAGAAATAAATCCCACTAATTTTAAAGTAGAGCATTACAAAAATTTAACCAAAATGTTTAAATTAAGAAACATAATGGGACACCTGGTTGGCTCAGTGGGTTAAGGCCTCTGCCTTCGGCTCAGGTCATGATCCCAAGGTCCTGTGATCTAGCCTCGCATCTGGCTCTCTGCTCAGTGGGAAGCCTGCTTCCTCCTCTCTCTCTGCCTGCCTCTCTGCCTGCTTGTGATCTCTGTCTGTCAAATACATGAATAAAATCTTAAAAAAAGGGAGAGAGACATAAATATCTACACATCAACATTTGAAGATGTAGAAAAAATATATACTTGACCTCCATAAAGTAGTTCAAGTCTTAAACTACATATGCCATATTTAAAAAAGAGAAATAAAACATTACGGATTTAGATTTTTCCAAATTCTCCTCACTAATTGGACATGTGACACACACAGGTACACCCAGAAACACACATATGGATAGTAAAGAATCTGAAGGAGTGGGATATTTACAGTGGCAATGAACAGGTAGTTAAATTATGGGGCCACTTAAGGGGAACTTGGGTTAAGCATCTGACTCTTGGGTTCAGCTCAGGTCAGATCTCAGGGCTGTGGGATTGAGCCCCACCTGCCTTGACCTGATGCTCAGAGTGGCGTCTGTTTGAGATTCTCTCCCTCTCCTTCTGCCCCCTTGGCCATCCCCCACCCTGGCCCCGCTCCTGTGCTTGCTCTCTTTCATGCTTGCTCTTTCTCTCTCTCAAATAAATCAAATAAATAAATAAATAATGTCTTTTAAAAAATTATGGGGTCACTTAAAATTCTTTGGATCTGCATTTATAATTTTAAGTTATTTTACAACAATGATTACTAATGGTGAAAAATGTCTAAGGCCACTGTCTACTTCACATTGAACTCAATTTCTGTAGAATGATGATATGTGATTTAAACAATGAAGATGCCTGTAAATGTATATTCCTCTGTGTGTATGTGTGTGTGTGTGTGTGTGTATGTGCCTGTGTGAGAGAAGAAGGGAGAGAGAGAGGGAGAGATCAATTACAAACATCTTGAAATATGAGAAGAATGATTTCTGTATTGAATGAGATAAAAGTTATTTTTGCACTGTTGTGAAAGAGAAAAGAATACCTCATACCCACAATCCTAAATTTATTTAATAATCATTTGCTGATATATCTGACTATAAAATATTTAGTGCTAAAAATTATCTGCAGCCAACACTTTGAACTTACTGGTCAGTACAATTCAACTTGAAAAAATATATATTAGTCCTCTTTGAGTGAGAAGTCATCAAAATTAATGGGATTCACTGTTTTAAAGAAGCAATTAAAAAAAAAACTAGTATACTTAGTGTCTAAACATCATTTAAGTTTTTGGATTGGGAATTATTTAACATTCCAGCCCACATTAAACTCTGTTCATAACAAATGGTCATTGAGCAGAGTGACTTGTATCTAGTTTTGGCTGTGACTCTGCCTCATGAATATATTTTTAACAACTTAACCTGTCTGGTTTTAAATTTCTTTTTTAAATGAGGGCATTGGACCAGATGTATTCTATACCTCCTTCCTTCCCCATCACTGTATGCATCTATATAATTTCTTTTCTTATAGAATTAAGTCCCATTTGGTAGTAATTCTCAATGATTCATGAAGTGTAGTTTAAAATAGATTTTCATTGGAAACAGGAAAAAAAATTAAAATATTCTAGCACAGAACTCTACTGGTTTAAAATTGCATTTCCATACAAAATTAGGTCATGAGTTTTAGTAAGGCATTTCGACATTTTTAGACATTTCATCACCTTGGAATTAAGCAACAAATTAAAAATTTTTGGAAAGAATAATTTTAATATTTAAGCATATTAAAACTGTGTTAAGTATAGAACTTAAGAAGAGTTTTAAAGAAGTAAAGAAGTAATACTCTCTTTAAAGTTGGGATCCCCAGATAGAATACAAAATACTTAGTAACTTTTTTAAGTATAGATTTAAAAAAGTTGATAGTAGAATTGAATTAGAAAAAAAAAATATGAGGACAGTTACCTGATGTGAGATGTTATTTCCGGATTGCCAATATATATTATCAGTATAACCACGTCATAATATTTCCAATTTATTAACCTATGTTTGTGGTGTAGAAAATTATATACCAAGTTCTGTATTTTTTTTTTAAGTAGACTGAAACTTCTATGTAAGTAACCCCAGTTCTAAGTTCTTTACAGTAGTAACTCACATAATCTGTGGAAATAACCCTGTGAGAAAAGGGCCAGTATTATCATCTCCATGGGACAGATGCAGATGCCAAGGCCCAGAGGCTGCAGGGGTCCTGCTCAAGGTCTCAAAATTAATGGTATAGCCAGAATCCAAATTCTTTACTCTTGCTCTTAATCACGAGGTTAGACACCTTTTTAGCAGAAAATGAAAAATTTGAGGGGCTGCGTGACTTACTCAGGGTCTCATAGCTATTTAATGGAAAAATTCAATATTAGCAACACCCTCCCAAATTACTTGAATAAGTAGAAATTATGGGAAAATGGAAAAATAATTCAGGAAAATCAGGCATTTTCCTAATGTAAAGTATTTTTGTTTGTTTGTTTGTTTCAGTATACTTCCTATTACAGGGAAACTCATGACCCAGTTTTTGCAGAATGATACGACTTTTTATTACAATAGTCCATGTTAACCTGAGCAGAAGAAAGAAGGAGAAGGAGCGATAGGAGGAGGTATGGTTACAGTTTAACACAGTGAAGCATACTGAAGAGCACATACAGAGTTTTAATTTTGTAAACATTAATGAACAGAGCAAGGGCGACTTTTTTGGAAGTTTCTCCATTATGTGTTTCCCAGACAGCATCCCAACTGGCACTTATGTAGATGTCCACTGCCTCCCCCCGCCCAAAATATTTTTCATCTGTGTTTTTCCACAATACAAAGAACAGAAAACAGAAATGCTTCCCAAATTACGCAGGTGTAACTATATTATGTATTTATGAGGCAAGCCTTGTGTTAGAAGACCCAGTCGGGCTGTAGCAGATTGCAATGACTCTGCCTCATCCATTTAAAAAAAAAGTCACAAACTGCCACTTAACCCAAGCGAATTGTTGTCATGCAGGAGTATAAGCCAAGTATGCAATATGTCTAATTTTGACTTTTATGTGACATTATCTAATATTAAAAGTTTGGCCCTTTTTTATGGGGAGGGGAGGATAGACTAAGTCTATGTAGAGATGAGCTCCAGACCACTTTTGTAACCATCTTTTGACCTCTGCCACAAATAAATTCAGACAGAAGCTCAATTGTGCTTTTCTTTGGTTGGAAGGTAACCACACATTTCTATGAAACTTTGTATCAAACCATCATTATCTGTTTTATTGTTGTTGTTTGCGAAGCAACTTGGAAATGCAAAAAGAATATCAAATGCAGGGCAATTTTCAATACATTTTTTATAGTTGGAGAGTAGATGCATAAATCTTACTTCTATAGTTTTAAAAATAGATTAAATCTGTTCTTGCTTGAAGTAATTACACTATTGTGCACTCACATTTACCTAAATTAATATTTAAAGATGGAACCAATTGAAAGTGAAATTGAATTAAACTAAGGTATCGTATTGCACTGTGTGCTGACGGTTTGTAATTGATCAAATATGCAAATGTCAATCTATAAATGTAATAAGCTGTGCATACAAAATGGATCAAATATAAGATGCTTTAGACAATAAAACATGTCATTAGAATGTAAGATGATGTAGCATAAGAATATTGAGCTCAAATGCCTAATAAATAATATAATAAAATGTAATAGCTCTTAGAGAGTATTTGTGGAATGAAATAGGAAATCAAGAAGCAACATTTCATATAAATGTCCCTTATATATTTGAACATCCAAAAGCTTCATGATTCAGACAGAAGTTAGTGGCTTAATAAATAATGGAATTAATTTCTATAATTGGTATCAGATGGCTTACCTGCACACAATTCTCATATCTAGTATTCTGTTATTATCCTGCCTACACAAGTTCATGCTATTTAAAATATTTCTGAAATGCATCTTTGCAGAGTGCTATGTAAAAACCTTAAATGTATCCTCCATAGACTACAAGCTTCAAATTCGCTCTTTGCACTTACAGCACACCTACACTATTTTGGGATGATTTTTTTTTTTTTTTTCCTAAATTTCCACACTGCCTTTTATCCTCTCCCCCACCCAGGAAAGACAAGAGAAAGGTATCCCATCAGCGGGAAAAGCAGTTCTTTTATGGGAATGTATGGTTGGGAATGGGAGCTGCTGAGAATTTTACCTCCACTTTCTTGACTAGAAACATGACTAAAATCCAATAGGCCTATTGCTAAAGCAGAATGAACCTCTTTCACAACATTGTATGGTGGGTGGGCTTGAGTTCAAAGTCTGACTGTTATATATTAGGTCACACACTACAAGCCATTATCTTGTTTAGCCATTAGAATCGGCTACTTTTCTCAGTGATGAAAATCTGAGGCATAATATTCCACACAGATCCTAGGTGAGAGCCAACATTAAGATATATCAAGGCTTTAATTTCCTCATTTGTTATAAAAATTCCATAGTATATAATGTCTTTGTGGCACAGTGTATGACACTCAGGATGTTTTTCAGAAATTATTCCAAATCCTGGAAGCCAGTGCTACAATGGAAGGGAGTGAGATGTAAGAGCTAATAAGATTCGCAAAGCAAGCAGTGAACTGTGTGGAATGAGAGGTGAAATTAGATTTATATTTTATATTTAGAGGAAGACTAAACACAAGCTCAGATTTAACTCAGAGCCAAGCTTTATAAGACTGTGAAATGAATGAAGACTGTTGTCATCTTTTCTCACCCATTTTTATAACACCAGATAACCCAATTGGCAGATATGAAGAGCACTTCTCAAATAAAGGAAAATTTATTTTTAAATAATTTCCCATTTCATATCTTTAAGAAATCTGAAATAGTGAAATAAGGAGGCAAGTTGGTAGAATTTGGTACATCCTTATATTTGTTCCAGACCTTAATATTTTGTTTTTATTTAAATTTGTGTATGGGGAATGAAAGGGTATTATAAACTCTTCAGTGCGTGAAATTCCACCCAAAATTTCTTTGAAGTATAGCCTTTCTGTGTTTAGTTCAGTTCTGTCCTACCCTAATGGGTTGTTTCAGGACAAAAAGTCCAACCTATCTGAAACAAAAAATCATTAGTAACATATTTCTGTATGTTGTATAGAAGAATTATCTTTGGAGAGGCAAGAATACTTTTACTCTTTAACTTTGTCCATGCCTAATCAGAAAGAGCCTTCAGATAAAACCCTGTCTTAAAAAACTAATCACAACCAGAGGTCTTAAATCCATTCTGAGTTTTGTTAGAGTTTGGAAAGCAGTATGGGTAAAGCCAGGTCTGTGGGAATTTTATAGTGCTTTTCTCTAATAGAAAGGGGAAATTGTTTTGAAAAATTTTGACCCTCCTGGCAAGATTCTTTGAAAGTTTGAAATAAATGCTGAAAATAAGTTGTAGTCATGGTGAAACCAACCAAACATTGTAGGAGCATACATGTGTTTTGGATTACGGAGACTTTACATACAATGGAATTCTTAGAAAAACTGAGGGAATCACAGCCTTGATGTAAATAGGGAATTGATAGACTACAGGTGTTTAATCACTCTATAACAAACACAAAGGTGTGTAAAACATAGTTCCAATTTTTAAGGAGCTTGTGGAGAGAGAAAGATTGAATACTATACTTCAGAAAGAATATACGTGGAATTCTTTAATAGTGTGGAGGGAGGAGAGAATACACATGGGGAAGGAGACTTCAGAGGCCTTGAAAAAGAAGAGACAGTGTGTGAATTGCTCTCCGCTAAGAATCTTCATTTTGTGAAGGACAAAGGACAGCTACTGGAGGTTATTTCACACAGAATAAAATGGGGGTTCAGAGGTCTGAGGTATAAACTCTTGAATTTTTTTTTCCTCCTTGCTTGCAGAAAAGCTAAAGTGACAGTGGTGACAAGATCATCTATTGTGGGTTTAAGCTGTTAAACAGCAAACCCAGTGTATGTTACTACGCTCAGGAGGGATGTCTCAAACTGTGTCATAAGAAGCAGCATAAGGTCAGTGGCTTCTGTGCTTTAGGGAAAACTTTATGTGGCAATTAAGCTGGAATTAGCTCTATCCTTGCCAAAAGCCACAACCCCTTGAGGTATTATTAAAGAAAGCTACCTAACTAATCAACCAAACTAACATCATGGCCAAGATTCTGGTGCCTCAAGTGGGTTGAACCATGCAATCAGTGAACTTACATAATGGAATCTGTGTGAGGCCTAATTTGACCAGCATGGTTCTTAAGTTGCAATTTCTCCAAATTGAAAGAATGCAGAATTAGGCTGGTTGGTTTGCTTTCTTGCTTCCATAGCCGTTTGCATCCGTTTTACCTTTATTTATTTTTTTTTTCTTTTTAAAATCTTGAGAGCTAAGGAAAAAAATTGTTTAACATATTTTCTGGATTGTTTTTCTAATATTCCTCTGACTTTTTCTTTATAATATCGTATTCTAGGGTGCCTGGGTGGCTCAGTGGATTACGCCTCTGCCTTCAGCTCAGGTCATAATCCCAGGGTCTTCAGATTGAGGCCTGCATCGGTCTCTCTGCGCAGCAGGGAGCCCGCTTCACCATCCCCTCTCTCTGCCTACTTGTGATCCCATTCTCTCTGTCAAATAAATAAATAAATAAAATCTTTAAAAAAAAATCTTGTTCTATTTATATTCCCAAACAGGAACAACCTTGAACTGTCATTAAGTAATAGCAAGCTAATACAAAAGAAGAATGTAAAGTTGGACTAGAGGAGGATACCAGTGAGAGAAAATGCAGAATTCTCAACATTGTGTAATGGGTCTGCCACCAATCAGTGAATGTGTAAGTCATGAAGTAAGTCTGAATGCCTTATTGGGTTCTCCAGGGCACTTCACACCAGGAGACTGCAGTCTTCCTGGACCCCATAACAGCTGTACGACCGAAGGTTTAAGTCTGTTTAAGTCTTCCAGTTATCATTGGGTTTTTATCATGTCTCAGGAATTATGCAGATGAATAATGGAGGGTATATACCCTCAAGGTGCTTACAGTGTAATTTAAGGGAAGTAGACTGACTAAAGCAGGTGATTTTAAACAAGTGGTATGATAGAGCTGTGAACAGAGCTCTCCTGTAGTCTTGAGAGAAAGGCTCGGGAAAGTGTTCCTAGAGAGGGCACTACCTAAACTCAGATAAATTACAGGAGGGCAAAGCTCAGTTCTTTTCGAAAGAGATTAATGGCATAAAGTCAGCATCTATTCCTTAATGTATACTTGCACATATATAATATTGTTCATTATATTTGAATGCGTATGTGTGTACGCATGTGTGTATATCTATACATATATGTGTGTGTATGCCAAATACACATGTATGTGCATGTGCTTATTTGTATTTATAGCCACACACAGTTCCCATTACTCTTAGAGTTTAATTGGAACATGTCTTTTAGGAAATAATGGAACATCTAGTTTAACCGGGCTCTTCTTTAGTATAATTACTGCCCTCCTCTCCCAACCCCCATGCTATTGTGACACAGAGAAGTCATGGGGGAATGATTGTAAGGTTTACCCCAAGCCTCCAAAGTCTTTTAAGGGTTATGCTCCACTTAACCTCATAAGTGGAACAGTTAAATGGAGCTGAGGGTTCGCTTGAGTTGTGCTATCAGGAGGTATATTATGTAGGGTAGCATGGAACAAGGTTTTGCAAAGGGCTGTGTCGCCCTTTGCCCACCACCAGAGGGCTCAGCCTGAATTGTTCATTGAGCAGCATTAGAGCAGTGCCTGAAACAGCAACTTTAAAATGTTTTGCCACAGAAGAGACTGGGGAGAACATGAGAGACACAGGAGGGCTTAAAAAGATGCCATGTGGAGCAGTTACAAGGAAGTGACTAGCAAAAGAAGCAAATGTCAGCTTCTGGAAATCCCTGTGTTGACAGCTGCTGCTGCTGTGCTTTTCACCAGGGACATCTAGAAAATTCTGAGGCACTGCTCTGGGAGCAATGGGAGAAATGGTCATTTAGAGAGGAGACTGGCCATTCATTTCCTTCACCCTACTACTGTATTACCCTAAAAATCAAGGAAAGGGCTGACAAGGGGGGCCTTTCTTTATGTTCTTTACAAAGAACAAATTATTTCTCAATAAGGAAGGCTGGAATAAGTAGGATTTTCAAATAAAAGATAAGATTTTGACCAGACAGAATGGACATGAATCCTGTCCATTTTTGTCCATTTTCCATGTGCATAACAGGGTAACTCCTACTTCACTGTATTGTTCTGAATATGTAATTAGAATATTTATTGTAACACTGTGTGGTAGAAAGAATAATATTCCCCTAAAGATGTCCACATTCTAATCCCAGATTTGTGACTATATTACCTTACATGGCAAAAGGGAAGTTGCAGATGTGATTAAATAAAGGATTTTGAGATAGGGACACTATTTCAGAGTAGGTGGGTGGGATCTGTGTAATCACAAAAGGAAGATAAGCAGATCATGGTGGAGAAAAAGGAGATATGACACAGAAGCAAAGGTTGGTGTGATGTGTTTTGAAGATGCATGCAAGGAGGGGCCATGATCCAAGAAGTCCAGTGAATGTGGCATCAAAAACCTGGAAAAAAACAAGGAAATAGATTTTTCTTTGGAGTATGCAGAAAGAAGGCAGTCAGGCTAATACCTTGATTTTATCCCTGTAAAACTCATTTTAGAATCCTGACCTCTAGAATTATAAGATAATGGGTTTGTGATAATATACCAACAGTGGCAATAGGAAACTAATACTATTATAGTATCTATCACAGACAAATTTTTCCATAAATGTATATTATATCATTAATAATTGCTTTGTATCATATGAAGTATATTCTTTCAAAAGTACATGTTTAGGAATCAATAAAACATTAATTTATTTATTAGCTATAATTTGTAAGATCACTGATATGCTGGATGACACTTTAAATATACAACTTCTGTACCTCTCACCACTATCATTAGTATTACTAATATTTTTCTCATTTGTAATTGGCAATATGATAGTCACACTGAGTATCAAATTCCATCACAAGTCATTCAATTATTAAAAAATATGTAAAACAAACTGTGATTATCCTATCTATCCATCCACAGTATCTATTGTGGAACCAACGTCACATGAATAGTTAATTTCAGTTGTTATTTATTGAATCATATGCTATTTTTATATCCCCCCCTTCTTTTAACACAGACTAGCATTATTTTTCCTATTTTTTTTTTCCTTTTGCTACTTAGAATCACCATGGGTGTAAAAATCTGCTCTTTATTAATCAGGGTTCTGGTTAGGGTACAAAATGGAAAAATGGCTAGTTTCTCTCCTGCTTTTCTTCTCGCTTTTGATATTCTTGATTTGTTTTTTCTCATGTAGTTCTGACCTTCATTTAATAATAGCAACTTATTTTCCTGCCTTCAGTACTCTTTGTTTACTTGTGGTCATTCCATGGCATCTTAAAAAGAACAAGACCTTTGTTTCTTCTAAATACTTTCAACTTATGTTGCTAAGAAAGAAGTATATTAGACAAAGTTAAACAGGTTTATTTATATAATACATATAGACAATGTGTTCCAAAGCTCTTGACCATCTGGAGATTAACATATGGCATGCATACTAATTGCAACCACTCCTATAATTCACAAAACAGTGCTTGGAGCCTGATTCTAACGCATTTTTGTGATGATCACATTTTCTGAATCAGAAATTGAGATTTATCACCTGACTTTTTATTTTTTTCAAATTGCAAATTTATTTCTATGCTAAGTTCTTGAAAGATAAAGCATTAACTCACAAAATTAACTTCCACATTTACATACTTCTTTAATTTTATCACTCTGTATCCTCAGCTGTCAGCATGATGAATGCTAAGACAGTTGATTCATTTTTATGTTGACTGTACCAAACAGCATACCAGAATATGGGAGAACTCAATTTATAGATGTTAAATCAATTTGGTAAATCACTCTACTGTATGAAATACTACTGTATCAAATAGGATGAACCATAATGAAAATAATCAACACGAAAGTTACTTAAATAGAAATGAATACAGTACAAAATATAGTTATTTGTTAGTTGCTATTGACTGAATGTGCTCTAACTCTAAGGAAGCTAATTATCTGGTGCTGGTCCCTCTCTCATATTCATACATCTAATTAAACATGTAAAATTGTCATAATCTGATAAGGTACCTTATCAATCACATATTTATGCCAAATTTGTTCTCCTTTTCCAACCTTTTGCTTAGGTTCCTCCTCATTCTGATAAATGTCTATTTTTTGCTTGAAGTTGGCCCAACCATGCAATGTTTTGTCCTCAGTTTCTGCTTTTCTAGAATATATTCCCCAACCCCTTAAATATGTACTAATATACTTTTCCTTGAATTTATGGTGCAGGTAACTCTATCTTTTATAATTATATCCTATTTCTTGATTATCCATTGCCTAGTTATTTGCTCCAACCGTTGTCTGTTAGCAAGTTCTTATTTCCTATTTTAATAAGTTATATTTCTCAAGAATAAGAAAAATGCTTTGTTCCTTTTCTATGAAATTCTCATGCTGTCAGAGATTATGTCTACTTTATTCATCTTAATTCACCACCGATATCACAAAGTAGGGGTTCAGGAAATACTCATGGAATCTGTGAAGATGTTAATTGCCCTATTTATCAGCATTTCATCAGTGTAATTTCTAAGAAGCTAGGTTTACTGCACCAAATATAGGAATATTTACAATTTTTACATACATCTCCACATTAAAAAGGGAAAAAAAATGCTTGAGAATTATGTGTTGGCTCCATCTCCAACAATTCTTAGCTCCATGTTACTGCTTGATTTGTCCCATGAGATTAAAATGTGCTAGGAAACCAGGATCTTGAAGCCAACAGGAAGGAATATACATATGCATAAAAAAGATGGGAAACCAGTAGATCAGGAACCAAGTGAACACATAAATATCTTGGAATTCCTTGCTTATAAACAAATTATAATTTTTACACGTATAATTCTTTTATTACTTAGAACTTAAAAGTAAAACTTAAATAATTTTAAAATATTATGGAATTACTATAGAAAACTTAGATTATCCTAATGCAATTTTCTTGAACAGAAGGTAAAAGAGTGATTTAATTGCATTCATTTATAAGCTGAGAACCTAGCTGTTTACCTCCTTTAATCTGAATGAAAATATTTCAGGAACATAAACCTACCAAAATTAGCTTTCTAATAATGATCATTAACTCTTATAAACTTAGAGTTTTGTCCACTCATGAGTATAAAGTTCACATCTAAGATGTTAAAATTAAACATCACTTATCACATTTGGCTTATGTATCAGAATTATATTTTTGCAATTGAGATTTGATTCAGCAAATTGTTACCCTTTTTAAAAAAATAGCTTGATAAGAGGGAAAACTTTTTATTATTTTTCTCTGATTTAATAGTTTGAATTTTCAATCATGAGGAAAATAGTTTTACTCTTTAAATAAGTATAATGCCACAGAGTGAGAAGAAATGAATCTTGCTTTTTCCTTTATCTGTTCAGTTCAATCAGTTGAATTAGAAAGTGTTCTACCTGTTGATTGTAATGTTTCTCTAATTTGAAGACTGAGGAAAGGACCCAGGAACCCCACTAAATATGATTTTAGATTCTGATTTGCCTCAAAACTGTGTCCCAAAGGGCTTATCTAAAATCATGTTCATCAATGCTGAACTTAATCATTCTCATCTAAATCCATCTTGGCAGTTGTTTCTAAATTGACTTTAATATGAGATCTTTTTATCAGAACATGACTACAGTATTTGAGATTGCTGAGAGAATGTTGAGGGCAGGAAATAAAAACTATCATTTTAATCCCTCTGGTAACATATACGAGTTCTAATAAAAAGCATTATATAAACCCCTTTGTTTTATTTTCTAAAAAGTTCCCAAATTTAATTTAAATGTTTTCATTATTTTCTTGTGGTCAAACTTACAAACCTTTAAAACAAATGAACAAAGCACTCTCCAGTTCAAAATCATATTATTCCTCATATCCTAGTTTTCTTTATTATTGCTTAGGTTTGTTCTAATTCATCTTTCCTCCCTATATTTTTTTGTTTCATACTATAGTTCTGTTTGTTTGTTTGATTTTTAATATCCTGGTATGTCTTTCAATTTCCCTGAGCATTTAGAAATTCTCTTTAAGTTTACTAGTACTATTTTTGGTTGTTGTTGATATATTTGCCATTATTATTTTTATTCTCATTAGAATTGCTTTAGAGTTGGATAACTCTAAAGTAAATTCTTTAGAGTAAATTCTTCTTCTTTTAATTTTGGTTGTTGTTTCCTAATTTTTAGAACCATTAAAATACCACAAACATGAACCTTCATTCGATGGAGTTTGAAAAATCATAGGATGTTAGAGACATTAAAAACTTTACAGATTTGATTATTTGGACCTCTTCTGTTACAGAGATAAAAACATGAGCCCTGTAAAGCTAAGACTTATAATCAACAATGTTTGCTTTAGAAACCAAAATCCTGGTTTCCTAATCCAAGTCTTTCCCTAAAACTTGCTTTGAAATGACTATTGTTACATGAAACACTTAAAAGCAATTATACTACATGTCTACCCCCTCTGTGTTATAAGAATTTCAGTTACCTTGAAAATAAGTGATTAATAACCTTTATGATGACAATTACAAAAATGGGGAGAAACTTCTGTAAAATGCTTCTGTTATATATACATGCTTAGTCATTTTAAAACATGAACACTAGTGAGGCTGTCCTTTTCCTTTCCCTTCCTATGGTTTAACAAGTTGGATACTTAATTTGATTATTTTTCTTATCTTTTCATTCAAAACAATAGAATTTTTTAATAGTGAAATGAAATCTGAATTTAACTGAACAAAAGCAAAAATGTTTTACAACAGAGTCTCATTGTCCATATCTTATAACAATGAAATGATGTGGGCTTTCTTTTACTTGTATACTTCTATTCATGGATAACTCCAGCCAAATGGATTTATAAGATGACTAGTATGTTTTCATTATTTTTAAATACTTTAAAATAATTTCTCAGTGAGATGAGATGCATGAATCAAATGCATGAATAAGGACCTTTTGAAATTGCAGACTTAGGGGTATATGGGTGGCTCAGTCAGTTAAGCACCAGCCTTTGGCTCAGGTCACAATTCCAGGGTTCTGGGATCCAGCCCCATATTGGGCTCCCCGATCAGCGGGGAGTCTGCTTCTCCTTCTCCCTCTGCCCACCCTCCCTGCTCACATGTACTTATGCACATGCTCTCTCTCTCGCTCCTAAACAAATAAATAAAATCTGTAAAAAAGAAAAAAAAAGAATTGTAAATTTAAAGAGCTTGATATCCCCTTATGGCAGAAAAAAATGTATTCAAATACAACCCACATGTTTAAAAAAAAGTCCCTTTATTTAAAAAAAAAAAAAAGCAAACAAACAAAAAACCTAATTGTTCTGTCATTCCTAGTCCAATTGACAGAGATGGGCAATGATACGCAGGACTGAAAAGTAAACTTTTTACTTAACGGTGATTTAGCATCTTTCAGTTTAAAGCAGTATTATTTTGTTCACCTATCTTTGGGTATAAGCAGTCTTTCAAGATTTCTAACTTCTTATGCTCTATTCTTCCCAGCATATGAAAGTTTGTGCAGGCAGGAATACTTCTTCAATGATTATGGACATATAATTTCTGATTAATTGAAACTGATTTATATAATTTATATATAAATAATTTATAAATTATAAATAATTTATATATAAATTATATAATTTATATATAAATATATATAATTTATATAATTAACTGTTTTATATAATTGATATATTAACATTATTATGTTAGTAACAAATATATTAATAGTAGTAACATATATACTATATATTCTATTAAAAATAAATGTAAAGAATTAAATGTAGTTGGATATAATCAGGAGTTGATTAGAAAGATAAAGATAGAAGATTTTAAAAGTTTTTTTTTTTCAAAAATAGAGTTATAAGGGATATTTGGTCTAAATTGGCATGAGTAATGAGTAATGACAGGTAGAAGCAGATGGTGCTCTGTGTTATGGGTTCAGGAGCAGTTGAAAATGAAGGGTAGAATTCTGTATTGTACCTATGAATTGAACTAGATTGAGCAGTGATTCCTACCAGGAGAAGAAATAGCCTTTATTGTGTGACAGGATGTACATTGTTATGTCTTCAGCCATATAAGACTAGAATTGAGAAGAGGAATAATAAGATGGACGTACTCTATAACGAGAATTAAAAGAGGAAGTACAATATTATTCATTGAAATAAAGTTCAAGCAGGATTGTTTGTGATTAGAAGAATAAGCTTTGAAGAAGTAAATATCTTTTGCTTAATTATGAAAGACCTTAGTACTCTTGCAAGAAACACTGTTTATTTCAACCATAGGATCAGGGTGACAAATGGCAAAATGGAGATTTCAAAGAAGTGAGTTCTTAGTCATTTCTCATTTTTCTGTTGAGAATAATATATTCATATTTATATATTATGTAAGTAATACAATAAAATGTATATTATTTATATGTCTCTTTGTATCTAAAATATCCCTTTTCCTTCTCACTTTTTTTTTTAATTCATGAATCACTTAACTGTTCCACTTTAATTTTCTGTTGTTAAAAGATAAAATGAAGCATATTAAACATTTTAAGAGTTTATTTGAGGGACGCCTGGGTGGCTCAATGAGTTAAGCCTCTGCCTTCGGCTCAGGTCATGATCTCAGGGTCCTGGGATCGAGCCCCACGTCGGACTCTGCTCAGCGGGGAGCCTGCTTCTCTTCCTCTCTCTCTGCCTGCCTCTCTGCATACGTGTGATCTCTGTCTGTCAAATAAATAAATAAAAATATTTTTTAAAAAAAGAGTTTATTTGAACAAAAGTTGAATGGAATTGCACAGAGTCAAACTGGAAGTGGGAAAGCATTGAAAAGAAATTATTGATTGGCTATAGCTTAAAGACTAATGGCTGTTTGTGATTGGTTGTCCTTAGGCTTTGATTTTGTAAGTGTATTTATAGGCTTAGACTTTGGTTTGCTTACATAGTCTAACAGGGTGTTTGAACCATGTTAGTCTCATGACTTCCTTGTTTAATTACACTGTCTTATGAAATCTAACTTTCTCTGGCATTATCCTGGCATCAGAGGTTTCCATGTTATATTAATTAATTGATTAATTACTAATATTCATATAATTATAGTTATATTACAATAAATTATAATAAATACATTTCTGCTATTGTTTTCTCAAGTTTCTTTGTTTTTTGGAAAGGAGAGTGGTGTCAAAAATAAACAAAACCTCAGGACACCTGGGTGGCTCAGTCAGTTAAGTGTCTGCCTTCTGCCGGGATAGAGCCCTACATTGGGCTCATTGCTCAGCAGGGAGCCTGTTTTGCCCTTTCTGTCTGCCAGCCACTCCCCCCCGCTTGTGCTTTCTTTCTTTCCCTATCAAATAAATAAATAAAATCTTTAAAAAAAAAAACTAGTTAAAGTGGTAAGGCCAGGTTTCCATCAATAATGTGTTATTGCAATAGAGGAAAGGGTCTAATGTGAACTGAACTCCACTTTGTACAGAAATGACTGGGCCTCCTAAAGGAAGAGGGAAAGAATGGCCAACAGAGTGAATAGGGACTCAATAGAGTCAGAGAAGTGAAAAATTTCAAGTGGGAAAGGAGAAAACCCAACGGATTTTACTGCTAACTGGTGCTCATCAAAGCTAGGCTCCTACTCTCCCACAAAGACTGAGAGAAAGAGGTCCTGTCTTTGGTCGTTGGCTGGAAAAAATATCAAATTTTCACAGCAGGCTTGAGTTTTCTCAGGCAGGCATTCACCAGGAGACAAGGATCATCTCGGGGGCATGGCCTTGAGTTATTAGAAATTATGCTAATGTTTTGTTCAGGTCTTTATAGAACAAGGCTGAAGCCTAGTCAAGAAGGCTTCACAGGACACTTGCTAAAGTTTGGTCAAGAAAAAAAAAGTCCTTTCAGTGGGTTCATAATATATCTTTGGCAAGATTTGGTTAAGGATAGGGTCCAACTATCATTGTGATGATAAATTTTATTTATCAATTTGGCAAATCTATAGTGCCCTGTTGTTAGGTCAAACACTAGTTTAGGCATTGTTGTAAAGCTATTTTGTTGTTGTGGTTGACATTTATAATCAGTTTAAGTACACTACCTATGACAATATGGGTGGACCTCTTCTACTCATTCTGTCCCTTAACAGCAAAGACTGGTATTTCCTAAGGAAGAAAGAATTGAATTCTGTAATTGAAATACTGCCTGATTTTCAGCCTGCCAACCTGCACTACAGATCCTGAACTTAGCAGTTCCCTTAATCCCATGAACCAATTCCTTAAAATAAATCTCTCTCATTGGCTCTGTCTCTTTCGCTCTTTCCAAATATATATATTCTACTGGTTCTATTTCCTGGTGTCAAAAAAAAAAAAAAAACAAAACTGATGCATATTAAAAATTGTAAGAGTTAATTTGAGCAAAAATTGATTTGGATTGATGTAGTAGTTAGAAAGGCGCCCAAAGCAGCTGTGCAAATGGAGACTTTTATAGGCAGAAGGGATCAGAGATAAGGAAGTTACACTAGGTTATAAAGTAGATTGGTTAAGGCAAGGTTATTTTCTATCAGGCAGATTATCTAACTAGTGCTAATCAAGCAATTCTTAATTAACTGGCTTAAGATTCCATTTTTGAGACAGCCAAAACTGTAATTAAGTTAAGTCTCTGGTGATACGGAGCTTAACATGACCAAATACATTTGGGACCTGTGGTACTGTTTTTTTGTTTTTGTTTTTATTTTTAATATATTATTTATTTATTTGACAGAGAGAGAGATCACAAGTAGGCAGAGCAGCAGGCAGAGAGAAGAAGGAAAGCAGGCTCCCTGCTGAGCAGAGAGCCTAATGTGCAGCTCAATCCCAGGACCCTAAGATCATGACCTAAGCTGAAGGCAGAGGCTTAACCCACTAAGCAACCCAGGCACCCCTGTGGTCTTGTTTTTAACACTGGATAACACTGACTGGCTAATGGACTCAAGGTTTGCAGATCAGATGAATTAATATGAACAATGAAATTTCATTAAGAAGATATTGCATAACATCCTTCTGGCAACATACAAAATATTAAGGGTTCCCAGACTGGCTCAGTTCATGCAAATTTCAATTCAGCTTTCTATTGGTTCTAAGGGAGCAAGATAATTTCTAAGGAACTTGTTTAATGTTAAAAAAAAAAAAGTTATATGTCTTGAAAAAAACTACAACTTGTACAAAGACATAAAAAGGAAGGGGGAAGAAACATATCAATGTAAAACTTACTTCTTTGTATCCTCCTCAGTTTTTATCTGTTTGTTACTCTCTCTAGGTTTCTGCTACTGTCTACTTCCTTATTCTATTCACTAGCACACTCATGCTTCAGAAATGTCCTCTTCTGTTTTTCATTGTATTGGATATCATCCAGGATACCGCTGGGCTATTGCTTCTGAAGGACTTTTCAAAAACGTTGAGCTTTAAGACAAATATACCATGTAAAATGATTTTATTTTAGGCTCTGAAACCAATCAAAATGAAGCACGAAGGGGGTGGATAATTTATGGAAAATAATGTACATTTACTTTACCCAAGAATGGAGACATTATTTTCTCTAAGCTTGTTTGCTCTCTCAATCCACATCCTGAATTTTTATATCTTTTTCAGTTTCATTTGGAAAATACTCCAGTATAGCATCCTCACACCATCAATTGACCCTTTGCATAAAACAGGTAAAAATACATGTTAGGGGGCGCCTGGGTGGCTCAGTGGGTTAAGCCGCTGCCTTCGGCTCAGGTCATGATCTCAGGGTCCTGGGATCGAGCCCCGCATCGGGCTCTCTGCTCAGCAGGGAGTCTGCTTCCCTCTCTCTCTCTCTGCCTGCCTCTCTGCCTACTTGTGATCTCTCTCTGTCAAATAAATAAATAAAATCTTAAAAAAAAAATACATGTTAGGTTATAATAAATAAATAAATAAA
Organism: Lutra lutra; assembly: GCF_902655055.1. Classification (NCBI taxonomy): domain Eukaryota; kingdom Metazoa; phylum Chordata; class Mammalia; order Carnivora; family Mustelidae; genus Lutra; species Lutra lutra. The sequence goes on along the minus strand of NC_062279.1, from coordinate 168,650,305 downwards.
TAAATAAGGGCATCAGGCTACTAGAAATATGCAGATATTTTGTTTCTTGAAATCTGAATATAAAGAATTTTATCCTGTCTCCCAAAACAGCCACTTTTAAGCTCTTGTTAAAAACAAGACAACAAATGGATTTTCTTACACTAAACCTCACATCACCAAACTAAGATTTAACTTAATTATAATATTGGCTCTCCCTGAGAGAGCCAATACTGTAAAAGGAATTTTAAACTAGCCAATCAGGAATTGCCTAGTCAGCACCAGTGAGGGAACTGCTGCATAGGCCCCTTCTATCCCCTAAAGGAAATTACCCTTTTTTTCTACCATAACTTCGTTTTTCCCACTCTTTTCTGCCCGTAAAAGTCTTTCATTTTGTACAGTTCCTTGGAGCTCCTTTCTATCTGCTAGTTTGGATGCGGTCCAATTCATGAATCATGGAATATAACTAATAAGACCTTTACAATGTATTCAGTTGAACTTTGTTTCTTAACACTCTAAATACTTTTACTTTAAAGTGAACAAATGAAATGCATATGGTCAAAAGGAAGAATTATGCAATAAGATGCATCCATTTGTCTATTATTTTATTGTTATATTAACTCTGTACCAGCAATTTTATGACTCTATAATAGGTGTATCAGTTTTTCCATAAGTTATGTTTTCATTTCTCTAATGATGGTTATAATTTATCTACCCCTCGAGAGGTAGATGTCTAGATTTTTTCTTTTAAAATTATGAATTAATTTCAAGAACTGTAGTTTCACATAAAGTCAACTAATCTTGACCAGAGATATTCAGGGAAGAATGAATTTTGTCTTCAAAGCATTTCAAAACCCTGAATTCATAAAGCAAATCTGAAAACACCCAAACAGGATAGAAGAAACCAGCTTTTTACATGAGCACACCCAAAGGCTCTGAAGGTAAGTTGATTAAAAATAGTCTTACTGTGGCAGGTTAAACTTTCTTAAAACAACACATATCACTTGCATTTTATCTTACTTTTTTTTTTTAAACTAATGACAATCACTTAAAAAGATATTGCAATATTGCAAGAATTGGAAAAATAAAATGAGTGAGTTGTAGTGAATTTCATTAATTTCAGGGCAATATTAAACACTTAACAAGGCAGCAGATGAACATGTTTTGTCTAATGACATTCAAGCCCTGCATGTATCTTATTATTATGAAAAATGTGTTTCTTAAATTCAAAGATCCTGCTGGATTACAGCTGGCTTGGCATAAAGATAATTTTTGGAATTCAGCTTTAAGAATCATGCTTGATGAGTAGCTTCATGCTATCATGAAGATTTATTTTGATAAAGTGTTTTATTACATTAGAGAATCTTATAGTCACAAGTTTTCTTTGAGATCATCATGAATATTGGGGATGAGGAATTTGAGCCCACTACTGTTAATTTCAAGAGTATATATTAATGTCAACTCATACCTAAAAACTTGTAAGAACAGTGCTCAGAAAATCCCATGTGTTCTTTGTACAGTTTCCCCAAGTGTTAATACGTTGCTAGATATTCTTTAGCTTTTGTATGCTTTCTTTGTGTGTATCTGTTAATGTATCTCTATGTGTATATATAGTTAGTTTCCTGAATCACTGGACTGTAAGTTGTAGACATGATGGCCCTTTAGCCCTACATAGTTCAGTGTTTATTTCCTAAAAACATAGGCATTTTATTGCATAACCACAGTAAATTTATCAAAGTAAAACTATCACAGTAAAATTATCCACACTAAAACTATCAAAGTAAAGAGATTTAATACTGGTACAATATTATCTAAGCCAAAATCCATATACAGATTTTGTCAATTTTTAAAATAATATACTTCATAGCAAAAGTAAATTAGGATTATGAATCATATTTGTCACATGTCTTTAGTTTCCTTTAATCTGATACAGTTCCTGAATCTCTCTTTGTATTTTGGACAGTGACATGTTCAAGGAATTCAGGCTAGTTATTTTGCAGAATGTCCCTCAATTTGGGTTTATCTGATGTTTCCTCATGACTAGATGCAGGTTATACTCCCTGGGGACAGAATTACAACAAAACTGATATTATATCCTTCTTGGTGCCTCTTCTCAGTAGACAGAAAATGTTAGTGTATTAGAATATTGGTGGTGTTAATTCAATTCTTGGTTAAATTGCTGTCTGCCAGCTTTCTATATCATAAAGTTATGATTTTGTTATTTTTAATTATTAAATATCCTGTGAATAGCTATTTCTGAATATCTTAATATTTCTCAAAATTTCTATCACAAGTTTTAACATCTATGATGATTCATGCATAAATCGATTTTTATTACCATGGTTGACAAATTGGGATTTATTTTCAAACTCTATCACTCTGTCTATATTTATTAGTTGATTTTCTATCCTGAGGAAGAGTGTTCCTTTCTTTATCTATCATCTGTCTATCTGTTATGAATCTATCATCATCATTATCATCTTCATCATCTCTCTATTTTATTTTTGTATCAGTGTGGATTCTTAGAATTATTTTATTAAGTAGATTGTAATCCTTTACCATCATTATTTATTTTGAGACTCAAATTGACCCATATTTCACTAGTTTAAGCCCCTTCAAGCTGAATCCTGCTCTTTTTGACCTATCCTTATAATTTCTTTTAATACTTGCCTGTTACATTAGGTAATTCCAGGATTACCTTGCTATTTTTTTTTTTCATCCATGTCTCTGGATTCAGGCATTTCTTCACAGCTTCCTTTGTGTGGAGAATGATATTTTGAAACCAAGATATATGTACTGTGTGTTCATTGTTTATGGGTTTTTATTGTTTCTTTGTATTCTTAGCCAATAGGACTAGGAAATTATGTAACACTTGAGCATGCAAGTGCACACACACATGCTCTCCATAAGCTTCTGTTTCTACTTCTATATCTAGTTGTCCATATATATGGGAACCTAGGATAACCCCAATTCCAACTCAACACCACATGGCTTATTCTATCTTTTTTCCCTTCTGCATTATAACTACCTTCTCTGACAAAGCTAGTTCTCATCAGCCACAACATATCTACCTATTTGCTTAGTCATAAAATTTATAGAAAAATCGGTTTCTAAAATTTTATGTATATGTATATACTGCTTTTAACTTAGGAGGTCATGTAGTCCAAATAATATGTTCAAAATATACTTAGACCACTTTCTTTCCCACCCACTCTTCAGTGTGCTTGTATTGTTAACTTAAAATACAGTTTGACTTACTATTTAACTTGTTCTTTTTTTTATTTAATTTTAGGGTTTCTTTCAAACTTCTTGATTTCATTTTTTTTCCCCCTCTCTGGGCATTTGAAACAACAGCATGTTTTAAAAATCAGGATTGTATAAAAATAAATAAATAAATAAATAAATAAATAAATAAATAAATCTGGAGATGTGCTACTCCCTCACTCTAGTCCTATTTCTTTTCTCATCCACTACTTATAGGTAGCCAATCCTATTAATCTGACTTACTTATATGTTATTTCAATTGTTAAATTTCTAATAGTTGAACTCAGTCAGTTTTCCTGATATCAATTCCACTGAAATAGGCTATTTCAGTGGATTGAAAGATTCTTTTCTTAATATTAGGGTCTAAAGGAAGATACATGTGTTTTGGAGTGACCAGAACAGACTCAGTTTGGGATTTAATATTTATATTTACTAATCATGCAAGATTCTTAGCTTTTCTGACACACATTTTAAAAAGTGAGAATATTAGGGGCGCCTGGGTGGCACAGTGGTTTAAGCCTCTGCCTTTGGCTCGGGTCATGATCTCAGGGTCCTGGGATCGAGCCCCGCATCGGGCTCTCTGCTCAGCAGGGAGTCTGCTTCCTCCTCTCTCTCTGCCTGCCTCTCTGCCTACTTCTGATTTCTCTCTGTCAAATAAATAAATAAAATCTTAAAAAAAAATAAAAATAAAAAGTGAGAATATTATTAATTTTACAAAGTTGCATGTGTGTGGAAAATAATATACACAATTCACCTAATATGCAACACCAATATTTAGATTTTTCTCAATAATTGACAGTGGCAATTATCTCTAGTACTAACCTCATTTCTAAAGTAACAATGCATGTTCTGCTTCTTACAAACACATGATATTCATTAGCAAATCAATATAACGGCCTACAAAGAATGTTATTGAGTTCTTAAAATGCATCTTGTTTTATTGAAGAGAAAACTTAGGTTCAGAAAATTATGCCAAAATGCTTAATGACACTGTGCTACTATAAGATCCCAGCCTAAATGGTGATTTTTTTTTTAAATCAAGGAAATATTCAATCTAGGAAAACTACCAAATCTTGCTAACTTTTCACTGGGAGGTAAATGACTTTTTGTTCGATGTCTGGAATTAGAATACTCTAAAATAGGTCCATGGGTTCCATTCATGTAAGGAATTTGAAAGCCAGATGGAGAAAGATGGAGAATGCATGTAGATTTGCTCCCAAATGGATCCCATAAATGCTGTGGTTTTTACTGAAAAATAAGACAGACTTTATGAAAGGGAAATTCAACTATACTTATAAAAAAATAAAAAAAATTAATACATAAATAAATTAGAAAAATCTTCTCATATAGAGAATGATAGGTTCATTTTCAAATTTTATATTTTGACATTTAGTTAAAGTCTCTTTGCAATTAAGGATATTCATAGAATATAACATTACTAACATGGTTTTCAAACATGCTATTTATTTTATGAAGTTGCACAATTTATCTCTTAGTCTCCATGGTTGACTCTAGAATGTAGAAATAACCACTTGACTACATTACTATGGAAACTTCAGGAAACTTTCTATTTCAATATTTGAAGGACATTTACCAGAGAGATAAGGTCACTAGAATCCTCCAGGTTAGTTTGTATTAGTAGAAGCACTCAGGTCAGCCACTGACAATTTTTCTCAATTAGGAAACACAATAAGGTATGCAAGCAATATGTACCTGAGGAAAAGTACATTCTGTCCTGGACATGCAAGCTTTAGTGACATTTTAAGTAGAAAGGTTGAAGGAATCCAGTCCATTTTGGAGTAATTTTATAAGCTGAAGTAAGATGGATCCATGCTGCAACAGGAAGATTCTAGACCATAGTAAAAATAAAAGCAGTTAATAAAAGTGATGTACCACTACAAAAAATCTATGCTTTGGTCAGGAGAAAACACTGAACTTAAAATATCACTAAGAAAATATTTCACTCAGTTCTCCACTGTGAGTGTGTGAGCATGCACATATGGACAAAAGAATTTCCTCATTACTGAAGGGGAGTAATTAGTTGGATTATTTTGTATCCTTGCCCTAGATCTTCATCCATGAATAAGAATCTTGTTTACTCTAAGGGGACAATGATTCATTCCTCCTTTCTTGCAACACGTTTTTTAAAGACATGTATTCTATATATATGTGTCTGAAGTATCTGTAATGATTAGAACATTTGGTCAAAGGAGAGCATTGCATTTTTCCCAGGGCACACCCTTTCTTTCTCTGTCGCATAAGGAGAACAAAGCAGGGGTCCACCACTGCAAGCTTTTTCTAGAGAGAAGACTTGAAACTGTACACTGTTTTATTGGCAAATGTTCCATCCATGTGAGTCTACTTGCTTTCATGTCTGTTTTCATTTACTGAATACAAGTAAAGATTTATACTTGGAAGAAGTTTTTAGCTACAAGGAAAAATGTATTTAATAAATGCTCATCATAAAAGATCATTTTTATGTTTTCTGTTTTCATTGAATAATATAAACAAGCAATGGTTTGGCAGAATTGAAAAGCTTTCTGAAACCTGTGGTCAGTGAAAAACTAAATGCTGCCCTGGGGCACATCTTTATGAAAACAATTAACAGGACTTTTTTTCTCCTAGAATTAGATTTTGCCACTTAATGAAAAATAATTCATGCGGATTCAATCAACCAAAATATAACAGTGTTTACTTAGCTATTACCCTTAAAAGTGGCTTTAGACCTTGAGTAGAAAGATGTTGAGTCAGGGAAATTTGATTTCCCAGGGAGCGTTTTAGGAAGAGTCAGTCTGAAAAGTGGAGTTAAAATTATTTTGGTTCACGAAATGCCCTTTGATCATTAACTTGGAACCCTTATCATAAGAAAATCCAATATTCAAAGTGGTACTGGGGGAGAAATGAAATAAAGAGGAAATAATGCTACTCTATTTGAAGTGGATTTTCAGTTAGAATTTGGCACATGCTGAAAACAGTACTCATTCTGAACTCTTTTATTTTTTTTTAATCCCCTCCAGGACTATTATATTAATGGTTGCATTGTGGATGCAGATTTTTCTAAAATGATTGCCCCAGTGCCAAATTATTTTCCTGGTAGTGATTTAGACTTGGGGGGGAGCATGCAAATTCTTTCTGTCTACTGGAGAGTGAATAGGGTACATTCTTTTTTTTTTTTTTAATTTTTAAAGATTTTTATTTATTTATTTGACAGAGAGAGAACACAAGTAGGCAGAGAGGAGGCAGAGAGAGAGGAAGGGAAGCAGGCTTCCTGCTGAGCAGAGAGCCGGATGTGGGGCTCGATCCCAGGACCCCGGGATCATGACCTGAGCCGAAGGCAGAGGCTTAAACCACTGAGCCACCCAGGCGCCCCAATAGGGTACATTCTTATTAGAAATTCAGTTTGTTCCTAAGGATCTCAAAATTGCCACCTCCCCCCACTCTTTTTCTCTCATCTTTTCTCATTCTTTCTCTCCTCCACCTCAGCCCCAAACCCACTTCCCCTTTCATGATGGATAGTTAAATTTCAGAGGTCTCCTTGAAAAGGTGAATGGATTGAAAGAGTAGGACAAATACAAATTTTAATCCTAGATGTATTTCCTGCAAGTTCTGTGATATCAGTGATGCCCTACTTTTGACTATTTCCTTCTTTTTTTAAGGGACAATAATAATTACAGGATTTTTGTGAGTCCTAATTGAAATAGCATGTATGATCTGTTCAACACAATATTGGTAAAGAATAAGCTCAGTTCATTTTTCCTTGACATAGCAAAGAACCATTGAAAATATATCATAACATTCCAGGCCTCACCGAGTTCAAACAGTTGTTATGTGCACTTGCAATTGTGTTGTGTATCTGTGTATAATGTCCGTAACTGACAACTATGTGCATTTATTCATATAACCTAGTTCATAATTTACATGACAATAGAGATTTATCACTTTCATATGTTGGTTTCTATGCTTTTTTTTTTTTTAAGGATGTTGTTTATTTAATTCCAAATCTGTAAGAACACAGCCTTATGTCCTCTCACTGTCTGAAAAGAGGCAGCCTGCATTACACATGCTATTCCATAAATAACTTCAAGGGAAGTACTGTAATAATAATCAGGGAGTATATGTAGATTTCTTCTAATTATTTATATTTATGCAACTTTATAATGTGCTTCCTTTATTTTCTTATTAGACTACAATGATTTTTGAAGTCATTTCTTTTCATTTTGCAGCTATCCATATTCTCTACAATTTGAACATCTGTATAATATTCTCCATTCTGTGGTTGCTGGCTCTTAATCGCACCTCTGCCAATGACCCTGAGCAATTTTTATCTCTTTATATCTGTTTCCACATTTGTAATGCTATGATTAGAAAATTTTCTTTTCCCCTAAAGAGACATAAGTGTAGGGCATTTAAAATTGTTGGAAGAAGATTGATGATCAAAAAATAAAATGTAAATAAAACCTGTATTTATTTCTATCACAGGCTTTGGAAGTGTTATGATTCCAGAAATGTTAGGGAAGATGTGAGTTGTAAGGTAGTAAACTGAAGTAGAAATCTCAAGTTGATATATCTTATTTTCATACCTGGGATACAAAGTTACTGTTAAGATTTCAAAGTCAAGGCTGTATGCCTTATGCTATGCTTTCAGGAATGAGAATTTTATTTTAGAAGTTGTATATGAATTGGTTCTAGAATCCACAGATAGAACTGTAAAATTTCCTACAAATACACACTGCATAAATACAGTGATTGAGGAAATTTGAAGCCAAATAATTAAAAGACTGTAGTGAAAACAATATTCTTACTTTGCTTTGGCCCTGATTTGTTCTTTATGGAGACAACATTATACCACTTCTTTACTTTAATTCAATAAACTGAAAGTTAATGAAGATTACTTTTTAAAAATAAATTGTTATTTACATGACCCATATATTTAAAACTTCATCAGGATACAGTATCCAGTTAAACTATTTTTCTTTTTTAAAATTATGGCATAATCTCTCACCTACTTTTTTCTAGAAATGTATCCTTTTTCAAATATCTGTCAGTTATACCTAAAAGTCTCCATGGTATTGTCTTAAACACTCGCAATTACAGTTTTCTTGTGGAACAATTTTTCCTTCTCTGCTCCATTACCCTTTTGTTATAGACAAATCTGAATGAAGTTTTGGCAAAATCTCCTTTCTGTCTTTGCCTGCTATTAGTATGGCCCTGGTGTGGCAAATGTCATGACTGCAGTTGGGTACCCAGCTTCCAGTTCTGAGCGTGCCCAGGTGTGCTTGGTTCAGTGCAGAAGCTACAGAACGGCTTAATTCCCATCTCGAGACATATTTTGTTCTGTGTACGTTGAAGCACTTCTGATGACTAAAATATTATTACTTGAGTCATGAAAAGCCTTCCTTCCAGTTTTTCATCTACTATAACTATTGGTTAGACTACTAACCAATTAGTAGTCTAATTGGTTAAATGAAACCATGCTTCATATTTCTTACCTTCCTTCCCACTTCCACTCAGTTACTAGTTTTGACAAATGAGTATCAACAATGACAAGCCCATGCCAGTCAATGACTATAATAGTTAGTTTTGGGAAAAAATGAGGAATTATGTTAGGAGATGATGTTAAGTATCTTTCTAATTAAATAAAAAAGTGTAACCATTAGAAGTAACCAAGTATTTAATCAATATTGTTTTATAAAATTAAAAAGATATGAATTCCTTAAACATTGTTGCATTAGCCACTAATTTATTCTTTAATGATTAGAACATTTGGTGTAAATGAACTCTCTCCTTTTTAATAACCAATGCTATAATTTTACTTTACAAATCTGTTTCTATCTGGCTTCTCTTTTAAGAGCATTGTTGTCACTCAGGTAACCAAGCTCAGGTTTGATCACTTCATCTTCACTAAATTGTTGCTCTGACTGGTTAAGTTTTCAGTTTCCACTATGTCTAGAATCCACGATATCTCCTAATGATTATTTACATTTCTGTTAGGTTGTTGATTAATCTGAAAAGAGAGCTCCATTATTTTAGCCCCTCTGTGCTTCAATCTGTTTAACACAATACCGTGAGATTACTGTTAACCAACTATCTACATTATAAAATGTACAGTTTTAGCTGCTGAGATTCAGATACTGGCAAGGTTTGAAATGTGATCATAGACTAAAGGTTGCTGAAGCAGTCAGAGTCATGGACCTTTAAGATGAGGTTGTTGAAGTCACTTTGATTTTGATAGCAGTTCTTGATAAGAGAAAGAATATAATCCAAATTCTAGAATGGTCACTGAAAAAGAGGTAACTTGCAAGTTACTCTAATTATCTCAATTATGGCACTCTCCACTCTTTATTTACCATGTATTGAGCTTTTTGTATACGCAGCTTACTTTTTTTTTCACGAAGTATAGTCTTCCTGAGGGATGTTTTGTGTATTATTTATTATTGCACTGTTATCCCAACATTTATGAAACTATTCCAATCATACAGTATGCATATAAAAAACATTCGTTAAGGGAATAATAAATGAATATTAAACATGCAGGATATTTTCCAGCTTCACAGGCTCAGTTTCCTAAACAATGCAAGGGAAATCATAACTGTAGGTACCAGATATGGCTTTTGTAAATTAATATATATAAAATGCTTAAATGAATATTTTGTATATTGTTAGTTATCATTATACTGGGACATTTTTATATTATTTTATGTGCAGAAATTTTATATAATAGCATAAGTACACATTTACTTAGATGTATTCTCTCTCTCAAATAAATAAATAAATAAAATCTTTTTAAAAAGCTAAGAAAAGTAATCTTTTATAAAGAATAACCTGTATTTGTTATTTTAATTGTCCTCTAGTCCTCTAAAGCCTTTACTTTCTATAATTTGCTTTCTGTTCCCACCAATTGACTAAAACTCCTCTTTTAAGGTTCTGTTACTACCTTCTTGTTACCAACTCACTAGATATTTCCTTCTCCTCTTATTAAGCCATTTGTCAGGATCATTCTGTATCAATTGTTTGCTTTTTTAAAACACTTTTTTCCCCCTCTGCGCTTCTGTAACAATATGTTCTCCTGCTTTATCTTTCTGGATAATGCAATGGATACTGCTTACTCTCTTTTTCTCCTCTTTTGGAGTTCTAGATGTTGCAAAGAGCTGTATGGTCTTTTTCCATACCATCTCCATGCTGGTAATTTGCAATTTCTATTCAGAGTTTCACCTATTCCATGAGTCCAGTTCTGTACACGTAATGACCTATTTGAGATTTGCTAACTAAGCTCGACATATCCTACGCAGAACTTATTACTTAATCAAAACCACAAATTGTTTTTTCACATTCTTTAGTTCCATCTTCTTGACCCAAAAAAACCTCACACAGCTATCATCAACTATTACTTGTTTCTAATCCCAGCTTGCAATCAAGCAGCAAATCTCTCTTACATCAAGCATCTATTTTATTTCATTCACTTCCTTTGTCTCCTTTGCTGTCATCCTTGTCTTTGTGATGATCGTATCACACCTGGGCCACTAACAATTTCTTAACAAACTTCTCTGTATACTCTCTTGAGTGCTGTCATATATTTATTACACAGTATCTAGAGAGTTGTTTTAAAAATGTGAAAGGCATATTACAAAAACTGTTTAGAAAATAACATGAGAGAATGTCTTCATAAACTAAGCAAAAATTTAAAATAAGCAAAGATTTCTTAGGAAAGAAAGTATTAATTGTGAAAAAATATTGAGGAGGGGCCCTGGGTGGCTCAGTGGGTTGGGCCTCTGCCTTCAGTTCAGGCCATGATCTCAGGGTCCTGGGATCGAGCCCTGCATGGGGCTCTCTGTTCGCAGGGAGCCTGCTTCCACCTCCCTCTCTGCCTATCTTTTTGCCTACTTATCAAATAAGACAAATAAACAAATAAAATCTTTAAACAAACATATTGATGAAATAGGATAATTAAAATTAAGAATTTCTAATATTCAAAGTTGCTATAAAAAAGCTGAAAAGTGGGCACCTGGGTGGCCCAGTCAGTTAAGTGTCTCCCTTCAGCTCAGATCATGATTCTAGAGTCCCAGTATCAGGTCCCACATCAGGCTTCTTGTCAGTAGGGAGTCTGCTTCTCCCTCTGCCTCTGTTCCTTCCCCTGTTCCTTCTCTTGCTCTCAAATAAATAAATAAAATCTTAAAAAAAAAAAGCTGAAAAGACAAGTTACATGTGGCTGAGGATACCTACCATTCATATCAGATACAGGATGTATATACAGTATATTAAACTCAGTAAAACATAAACAAGAAAATGCAAATAGCTCAATTAAAAATGGGTAAAATATTAATAGTGGACTTTATGAAAGAGGATATCCTCATGCCCAAATTATAGTTAACTATCAGGGGAGGATAAAAATTAAATGTTGAATGAGGATTATCACTACTCCAATAGCAAAATTTAAAAGGACTGGTAATATGTATTGTCAAGGATTTGGAACTTTCAAATGCTGCAAGCCGAATATAAATTTTAATAACTGCTTTGCAAAGCCACTTAGTAACATGAATATATGACACAGTAATCCATTCATTGGAATACACTTATGAGTGTACCAAAAGACATTAAAGAAATGTTATAGAAATAATATCCATGAAAGTTACAACCTGGAAACAATGCAAATTTTTAATCACAATGAATAGATTATTATAATGGGATAAAAAGGAAGGAGAAAAACAAAGTACAGCTAAATAAATCACGAGGATAAAGATCATAGACATAATACTGATAATATTTGATGAATCAAGTTTATTTGAATGTAAAGTAAAAACGATTCTCTGAGGAAGGATTAAAAAATAGAATATGTCATAAACATCTCTTTATTTTTAGTTTTCTTGGCTTTTTTGCATTTTAGCATAGTTACACAGGATACTCATTGATATTTTAAATGATCTCTCATTTACTCTATTACTAGTATAACAGTGAGAATAATTTTATATCAGATTTTGGCATTAGGGTGACCTATATATTTAGTAACTTTGATGCTCTAAGTTTTTGAATTTATTTTGTAATTTTGTATTTTATCATGGAATTTTGAAAGCTTGTATCTGGGACTGTTCTATAAGTTACATTATAGACAGGAGGTCATATTTTTCTAACTTTTAAATAAGAAAATCAAGATGTTTAAGGAAGTTAACTAAACACATGCAACTAGATGTCAGGTTAAAATAGCCAAGGTTAGGATTAAAGGCCATTATATATCCTATTGCAATGATCTATTGTTATATAACAAATGTTCCCAAACTTTGTAGCTTTAAGACAAAAAGAATCATTTTACTGACATCTCTTCAAGGTCTGATTATGTGATTCTTGATCAGAGTCACTCACTCATTCCTTTGTTGTCCTATAGTAGATGAGACTGGGTCTGCTTGATGGCTTCTTTGCTCTCATGTCTGCAGGTAGGCTGATGCTAACTAAAGCCTGGGAAATCAGCTGGGTCAGTCATCCTGAAAACCTAGACATAGACCCTCTATGTGGCCTGAGCTTCCTTATAGTATGGCTGGGTTCCACAAGTGAGCATCACAAGATAATCAAGCAGAAGCTTTAATAACTTTCATGACTTAACCTCAGAAGTCATTTGGTGCCATGTATACTGTGGTCACAACTCCACTCAGATCCAAGTGCAGAGGATCTAAATCCCACCTTTTGGTGGAGGAATGGCAACACATATTGTAGGAAGAACATATGAGATGATTGTAGATCTGCTGGATGTTCTAAGCCAGAAAACATTATTGTACACCCAAATGTATTTACAATACTGATGCTGAACTAGAGAAAGTTATTAATGAAAAAGAGGCTGTCACTTTTCATCTTTATTGTGTCTCATCTTTACTATAATTTCATATATTGCATTAAGCCAGTGGAAACAGATTAACATTAATTATGGAGTAACTAGTGAAACATAAAATATTTGCAAGTATAGTTAATATATAATACATTTATATATTTTGGATCTTTACTAGCCGTAAACTACTTTCAGACTCCTTTTTCCCATCCCAATACTTGTGTTTTAATAAAGAGGTCACATTTTTTAAAAATCCATTTTTATTAAGTAATAGTTCTAAAACTAATTTCTAACATGTTTTGCCATCAGTAGACATTTAATCCAGAATGCTATGTCAGATAGATTATCATATCCAAATTTATATATTGATGGTGTAGAGTCAGCATAATGACCTTGAAGTATAATATTTCAATAAATAGATAATAACAATTCTGACCATATATTTCACAGGAAAAATATTGTAGTCCATGTTATTGAAAATACAATGTCCTCTTTTGTTTTGCTGATTGTTCAACATTTTCAGAAACTTATTATGTTAATAGAATGGATAATGAAAAAGAGAGATTTTGTCTGATATTGAACTGTAATTAAAACATTAGAGTTGAAATCTGTTTTTAATATAAATGAGAATTCAATAATAAACCCCCTGTGACACAAATTACTTATCCTAGAGAAGCACAGGGGACTTGAGAATTAATAACAATTTGAATACGCATTTAATAAAACTATGAACTAAGCAGCATGGGACCAGCAAAAAGGGTGAATTTAGAGTATATTCTTAAATAAACATGTTAAATAAAGACACTCTTTGAATTAAGACTCTATATCATTTGGATCATGGTGTCCCTATATAGACCACTTCAAATTTAATTTTTCATCATTTTTGATATTTTGTTTTCTATACCCACAGTACTCTTTTTTTTTTTGCAAGGGAAGAAAGAATATATAAAGATTTTCAAATGGATGATTAATTACAGGTTTATCTTTTTTCAGAAGAGGAAATACAGAAGATCACATATCATAGGAGATAACTAAGAAGGCAGATTGTATGTTCACACACTCATGGATACAAACACTTGGGGCTCTAAATACTTTCCTTCCAACTGTAGCCATACCAAATGTGATTTTTGATGTGATTTCAGCCACTCAGGTTATATCTGCACATCAGCAATTCCAAAAACGGTTTAATTAAGCAAATACTAGCAAATAGGCCTATTGCCTATCAGTGTCTTGTTTTATTTCATTTTATTAAAATAGGGAGGAAGGCAATAGCAACCTTCTATCATGTTCCAAGATGTCTGTATTATGTTATCTTATAAGTGAGTGTTGGATGCCTGGATGGCATAGTCAGTTAAGCATGGGACTCTTGGTTTAGGCTCAGGTAATGATTTTAGGGTCATGACACTGAGCCCCATGTCAGGCTCTGTGCTCCATGCAAAGTCTACTTAAGATCTTCCTCCTTTACCTCCCCCTTCTAAAATAGATAAATCTTAAAAAAAAAAAAAAAAAAAGATGTGTGTTTAGAAATGACAAAGTTGTTATATTTTATTTCTAGATTCCTTTCCCATTTATTCCTTTAATATTTGCAAACAGGAAGGTTAAGGAGGTAACCAGTAAAGTCTTAACAATATTTTAAAAGAAATATAGACCAAAAATATTTTTTAAATAATGACTATAGCACTAGTAATAACAATTCATTAAGTTCAAACCATACTGAGCACAGTTGTGAGTGCTTTAAATTAATTAACTTATTTAATATTCACATTAATCCTCTGACTTAGAAAAATTAGGTAAAAAGAAGTTTATAATCTGCTCAAGGTCAGAAGGCTAATAAGTGGAGTGGGGATTTGAAATGTTAAGTCCAACTGCAGAATCTAAACTTAGCCACCAGAGAAGGCAGAAAAATCTGCTGATTTAAGATGCTGGGTGGTTGCTTAATATTTTCACTTTTTGTTTGGTTGGCATCTACTTCTTTGTGTTGAATTTAAGTAGTGTGTATGTAATTTTAAGTGCAGTTCTGCAATATAAAAAAAAGGCAAGAAGATGTCATGTGATTCAATAAACAAAATTTATTAGAAAATGATGCAAAATCTATTGGACCACTTAAAGATTTTTCTCTTATTTCACACAAAGATTACTCTGCTCCTGTAAAAAGAGTTTCACTTAGCATCTCTCCAATAAATATACGTTATCTTTACTAAATAATTTAGAACAAAGGGAAATTTTAATATACACAAAAGGATGCTAATTTTATACTTTGAAGGATACAAAAATTGTAAGGGAGTTTCTGAGGAAGAAATTCTTAAATGTTTAGAAGGGTGATCACAAAGTCAGTTAAGTATGTAGGTGGCTAAGGTGATTAACTTAAAGGGTAGGGAACACATGAAATCCTATCTCTGCTTATCAGTTGCTATACCTTTTATTTACAATCTTTGAACAGCTTGTTCACATAATTGGATTTTTAGAATTATGTATGTACGCATGTATGTATGTATGGAATCATCTCTGAGACCCTGCAATTGAATCACCTGTGAATCACCCGTGGCAATTTTCTGTCCACAGGGTAGTGTTTGCAATGCTTAAGGAATTTCTCAGGTAAGGTTTTTATAAGTTAATATTTAAGAACCATCATCATGGTTCTTAAATAATGGCAGGTACCATTATTTCCCTAAATCTTTTTTGAATTATATGGGATTTCTTCATATTAGATAGTCAAGAGAAACCCAATTCTGAGAAGGATGATACAGTAAAGCTTAGTAATTTCCTGAACAAATTTAGTATGACACATGAAGTGAGAAAAATACGGCTGGCCCTAAGGCTCAGTCCCTTTAAAAAGAGCAAGGAACTGGAACTGGCTGTTAAGTCTGATAGTTTTAAACCTAAGTAAATCTCAATTAAGTAGATTGTACTTGAGAAAATCTCCCTCTCTATTTAGAAAATTTCTTTGGTGAGAAAGAGAAGAAAACTTTACTGTAATATAGTTGTACAGGTATGTTTTTCTACTCTTTCTTATCAAGTTAGTACAGAATTATGAGGGTAAAAATTTCTTTAGCATAGTCTTCTATGAGGTGCTCGGGCCAAATATGTTCTGCATAAGTATGCTTTTAGTTTAAGGAAATCTCTTGAGGGAGACTGTATACAATGTATAATTTGCTCCTTATGTTTTTTTCTTCCAAGTTTTTGTTTAAATTCCAATTAGTTAACATACAGTGTAATATCAGTTTCAAGTATAAGATTTAGTGATTCATCACTTACATCCAACACCTCGAACTCATCACAAATATACTCCTTAATCCTCATCACACATTTAACCCATCCCCCACCCACTTTCCTACCATCAACGCCCAGTTTGTTCTCTAGAGTTAAGAGTGTGTTTTATGGATTGCCTTTCTTTCTTTCTTTTTAAATCTCCATGTTTACCTGTTTTGTTTCTTAAATTCCATATATGAATGAAATGACATGGTATTTGTCTTTCTCTGTATGACTTATTTTGCTTAGCATAATACTCTCTAGCTTCATCTATGTCATTGCAAATGGCAAGATTTCATTCTTTTTGGTGGCTGAGTAAGATCCATTATGTGTATGTATATGCATATATAGTATATGTATATAATGTATATAATGTGTATGTGTGTGTGTGTATATATATACACACACACATTATGTGTGTGTGTCTGTGTGTGTGTGTATGTACGTATATATATCAGCAATAGACATTTGGCCTTTTTGAATAATCTGGCTATTTTGATAAGGCTGCTATAAACATTGGGGTGCATATATCCCTTCGAATTAGTATCTTTGAATCCTCTGGGTAAATACTTAGTAGTGCAATTGCTAGATCATAGGGTAGTTCTATTTTTAACTTTTTGAGGAACCACCATACTATTTTCCAGAGTGGCTGCAACAATTTGTGCAGACAAAAGACAGTCTTGGGGCACTTGGTTGGCTCAGTTAGTTAAGCTTCTGCCTTTGGCTCAGGTCATGATCTCAGGGTCCTGTGGTCAAATCTGCATCAGTCTCCCTGCTCAGTGGGGAGTCTCCTTCTCCCTCTCCCTCTCCCTACTTTTCCCCTGCTTGCGCTCTCCCTCTCTCTGTGCCAAATAAATAATAAAATCTTTTTTAAAAAGACAGTCTCTTCAACAAATGGTGTTGGGAAATCTGGATAGCAACATGCAAAAAAAATGAAACTGGATCACTTTCTTACACCATACACAAAAAATAAATTCAGAATGGATGAAAGACCTAAATGAGAGAGAAAACCATCAAAATCCTAGAGGAGAACACAGGCAGCAACCTCTTTGACATCAGCCATAACAACTTTTTACTAGACACATCTCCAGAGGCCATGGAAACAAAAGCAAAAATGAACTACTGGGACTTCATCAAGATAAAAATCTTCTGCACAGTGAAGGAAACAATCAATAAAACTAAAGGCAACCTACAGAATGGGAGAAGATATTTGCAAATGACATACCTGATAAAGGGTTAGAATCTAAAATATATAAAGAACTTATCAAACACAATACCCAAAAACAAATAATCCAGCTAAAAAATGGGAAGATATTTTTCCAAAAAAGACATCCAGATGGCCAAAAGACACACAAGATGCTCAACCTCACTCATCAAAAGGGAAATACAAATCAAAACCTCAATGAGATATCACCACACACCTGTCAGAATGGCTAAAATTAACAACAGAGGAAAAAAAATAGATGTTGGCGAGGATGCAGAGAAAGAGGAATCCTCTTACACTGTAGATGGGTATTTTTATTTTTAATTTTTTTTTATTGTAAGCGTTCCTCCATAGACCTCATTTTACATTTCCATCCATGTAATCATTAATATTTTCTGTAGATCTCTCTGAGATATGCAAACACACCAGATTACCACTCATAGGACATATGACCAACAGTGTTATTACAGGGAGGAACTACATCATTTCTAATTCATTTTGGCTTAAGCCACTTGCTTGTACATTATGGATTTATGTGCACAGATGTCCTTTTTTTTTTTCTTTTCTTCACAATGGTGGCCATTATGACAATGCAAAGGGAAACAATGAGCTGGTTATAGTTATGCTGACAATATCTAGTACAGAATCATAAATTAAGAAATATAATTACAGTGTTACTATGGATATACTAAAATCTAATTTGCTGGCAGTTGTTTCCTTCAAGCATAGACTTAGCATGGAATGTGATTGCCATGACATATATTTTATTGTCAATAACCATGAAAAGTTCCATAGTGCTTTATAGATTGTAATATGCTTTACTCTGCTTGATCTTCAGGAAATTCTGTGAGTTGAGTAAATATGATATGCCTTGTACTGGAGTCAATTGACGGACCAAAGATGACTAGCAAGTGGGAAACCTGGAAACTTAGCCTGGTGGTGCCAGTCATGTCTATTTCAATGAAATACATATAAAACTTGAGAATAACTTTGTCTTTTCTATGTTATATTTACCTGGGGTAGCTGGCTGGCTCAATTAGTAGGATGTGCAACTCTTGATCTTGGGGTTGTGAGTTCATGCTCCGCATTGGGTGTACAGATTACTTAAAAATAAAATCTTAAAACAAAACAAAAACAAAAAAATCTATTCTTACTGTGTTTCTTTAAAATAAGTAAATATTCTCACCAACAAAAAGAAGTTTAAATTAGTTTGGGAATGTAAGTAGTACTTCACGTGGATTACATTGACTTAATGAAGATCTATTTTAGTCAGGAGTGTCTTTGGAAGCATGTAAAGAAACAATTTTAGGATGCTAACTAGAAATTTATTTTTTCTAGTAAAAATGATGTCTAGAGGATCTAGTTCAGATAGGATGCAGCTGCTCTAGGAACCCTTCAAGAACCCAAGCTGCTTTTAGTTTCCTTTCTACCAAAATATAGTTCTCATTATTTTGACATGGTAGGTCTATCCCCATCCATTGCTTCCACATTCTAAATGGGAATAAAAAAGAAAGATAACAGATACATTCTGATATGTTTCTTGAAAGCCCCAGTTCCAACCTATTCCACTTTTGCTAATGCCTCATTCACAAGAACTAGGTCATATAATCAAATCTACTTGCAAAGCACTCTGGGAATATAAAAATTATAATAAGACACTTTTCTAAAACAAAATTAAGAAAATTTTAGCAAGGAAGAAGAGGAAATGGGTATTTAGTGCATAATTAGCAATGTTTGTCATAAGAACCCAATATTGTGCTTATTCTCATATTATTCCATACTGGTGAAAACTTTATTCTCAAGTAGCCCTGGCCATTGAAATGTGTATTTGGGAAACATAGTAGTAGTTCCTGTCTCCCAATCATAGATATTCTGCCCTTTTTTGGCTACACTTTTTTTTTTAATATCATATTTAAGACTGATACAATGATTTCTGGGGATGCATAAGAGTTATATGGCCACAGTAACTATGTTTGTTTGTTTGGTAGATAATATATGAACTTTAAGTGTGTATGTGGGTTGAAATTTTTTCCTGAAATGAGAATTCTAGAATGTACTCTTTATGTGCAACTTATTACCTTTTTTAATGAAGAAAGTTCTAAAATATTCTTCAAAATTAATTGTAAAAGAATGGAAAAATCACTACTATTAGTCATCTTATTTATTTTTCTTTTTCTAGAAAAATACCAGTAAATTTCAGATCATCTGGGTACAAAAAAAGAAAGAAAGAGAAAGATAGAAAGAAAGAGTGAGTGGGAGGGAGAGAGGGAAAGAGAGAGGAGGAAGGAAGGAAGGGGAAATGATAGGAGAAAAGAAAAGGAAAGCAAATAAATAAGAGGATTTGAAGTGATTTAAAAAATGTATCTTGGGCTTAAATAATATTCTATCAGAAGAAATGAAATAATATTTTCCATAGATGATTAGCCTGTCAGAAATAAATAAATAAATAAATAAATAAATAAAAATAACATTTCCCTAAAGCTGGACTATATTTTTGCCCCTTCATTTCCTAAAAGTCCATTAAAAACAAACAAACAAACCAGGAATTCATAAGATTCACTATGTGATTGCATCACAGTTAATCAGTGGATCAGAGGCTGTGTTCTTTTAATGAGCCTTGAGAAAATGTTTTCTAGTTTTTCCTTCTCTTTTTTTAAGATTTTATTTATTTATTTTACAGAGAAAGAGAAAGCAAGCATGAACAGGGGGAGAGGGAGTAGCAGGCTCTCCACTGAGCAGGAAGCTGGATGTGAGGCTTGATCCCAGATCCCTGGTATCATGACCTGAGCCAAACACAATTGCTTAACCTACTGAGCCACCCAGGTGCCCCTAAAAGATTTTCATTAATTTTTTTTTTTTTTACTTTTTTCAACTGTACTAGACAATCTTCAGTGCAGTGAACAAAAGCATCAGCAACACCTGTACAGTAATGGCATGACAATTATAGTAATAAAAACAAACTTTGTAAGTTAATATTTGTAATACAACTGCCTTCTCCAAAATCTTGATAGTTGAGTATTTTTTCTTCTTCAGGCGTTGCTCCTGACTTCCCCACCAAGAGAATGCAGAAGTATGACATAAAGTAAAACAAATAGAAGCAGATTCCCACCTTGTGAGGATGGGAGGTCAAATACAAGAACTCTATTTAAAAGCTAAGAAAAGATGTGTGTGAAGGCATCATAACAGAAACTTACATGTATTTTCCCTAGAGTCTGTTGGATATAAAACTGTACCATTTCCCAAAGAAATTTTGCACTGTATGGTGTGTGTGTGAAATCTTTCTTAGGTTTGGAAGAATTTGTTGAATCCTGCCTTTTATTTTTAGAGGATGAAAAAACAGATCTCATGGGGAGATAGCCATATATCTCTGCAATACATTTTATACAGAATCTTATTTTCCTCATTATATACTGGTATTATAACACAGATATTTAAAAAATATATATTTTCATATATTTTTGATATATTGAGCCACCTGGGTGGCTCAGTCCAATAAGCATCTGCCTCCAGCTCAGGTCACTGTCCCAAGTTCCTGGGATCTAGTCCCACATCTGGCTCCCTATTCAGTGGGGAGTCTGCTTCTCCCTCTCCCTCTCCCTCTGTTCCTCTCCTGCTCTTGCTCACTTGCTCTCTCTCTTTCGGTCGCTCACTCTCTCTCAAATAAATAAATAAAATCTTTAAAAAATAAATAAATAATTTTATTGTCAGTCAAAATAATATTGTCTATGATAGTCTGTGGTAACCCAAGGTTTAAATTTAGAAATGGATGGACTATAAATTCATCTTAGAATCTTGAATAAATACTATTTCTACACTGTGTTCTTAATAAAAATTTGCTGTTGTACTTTTATGATCACGATATTGCACAAGTTCAGAGGGTTTGATTCACTTTTCATGATGTGTGAATAGCAACTCCTGAAGCAGAACTAAGTAGTTGGTACAATTTGGGACTGTGCAGTGAAGAGAGCCTAACTCTCACAAGTGCTGTGGAAATAAGCTATGTCACCAATTAAGAACAGATTCATACACTTCAATAATTAGATGAACAAGCAGGTATATAAGATGTACAAAGCAGCCAGGAAAATACTATAGGCTGGATAAACACATATACATACACACACGTGCCTTCTAGAAGGTTCCATCAGTACTCCACGAACTTCTTTGGACATAATCCTTCTGTAAATCTTCTTACAACGTCCATAGACACCAAAGACTTGTACTTCCCATCTCCATTCCTAATATCAAAATATTCATAATCCTTTAAGGAAGAAAGATCATTTGTATCTTAACATTAATAAATTATTTTTATTGTTTTGACATGACAAGATTTTACCATCACTGTATAGTTTATTGATTTGTGTATTTCTTGGAGATCTTAGGATGAAGAGCTGGATCAACTATTACAGTACTGGATGCTGATTATTTCAAATACCCATTTGTCCTATTCTTTCCCACTAAAAGAACTTGTGATATTTAGCCAGGTATTTGACTAGCCAGAGTACCTTACCCAGATCACACTGTGCAGCCTCATTTAGTACTAAGAGTAGACATGTGACTGTGTTCTGACCAAAGCAATTTTGGCAGACCTGATTAGAGCAGACATTGGAAATGTACTTGGCAGGGTGAACATGGTATCTCCCATATTTGTTATCATTGTGACTTGTCCTATTCACTGTTTCAAGAAGAATGAATGGTGCAGGGAGCAGAACTGGATTCCATCTTCCATAAGGAAGGAAGCCTAGAGAAGAGCTACTGACCTCCACTGATGCACAGAAGTGTGCTGGTGAATAAATGATGGTTGTTTTAAGCCACTGACTTTCTGGATAGTTTGTTTCATAATATTATTGTGGTAATAGCTTACTGTCACAACAGTCAATCTTCTTTAAGCTCTTTTTATTTTGGTTTTCCTGCCACTCTTAAACTATTCTTAACTGAAACACTGCATACAACTTGTGCTACCCTTTTAAGAATTACATCCATTTTTCTTCTTCTTAACTCAGTGGCAGAGGATTATGAGTTGCAGTAACGATTCTCAGCTGCTTTGGCAGAGAAGAAGAATGTGATGAAAGGGTGATGCCTACCTGCTCTTCATTTATAAGGAACACACAGCTTTCAATAGCAGCATCTTATCTACTATTTTAAACGATAATAATCATAAAGCATATCTTTAACAAATTTAACTTGCTGAAGAAATCCTATTTGATTTTGTTCATATAATTGTATCTTTGAGGAAAATAGTGTCATATATACTTTATGATTTGTGAAATAATTTAAACAAAAGCTATTATGCAGTCAATGAAATGGTATTTTGAGATAATATAAACTTGGGTTGAAATGCTTTGTACTGGCCAAATAACCTTAGGGTTATTATTAAGGTATTCAGAGGCTTAATTGCCTTATCATAAAAACAGAAATATTAATTTTTTGTAGTTTTGTTGTGGGTATAATGTTATCTGGTAGTTTTAATATTAAACAAGTGTGATGAACAAAGGAAGACAATCATTGACCATTATGAACTTTTCCCTGTAATTATTCCTTTCTTTGCACTTCCCAAACAACATTAATGATATGCAAACACCGTAGTAAAGATTGCCAAAATTCTTCTTTTCTTTTCCTGAATAATTTTCTCGTACTTCAGGATCACTCTTCAAAATCCTTTGTAAACATTCTCCAATGTCCCTATACCTTTTTCCTAATGGTCTTTCCATCCGGTCTTTTGACCACCCCCTTCTGGCTCATAAAGCACAAAAGATCCTCTAAAAGTAGACAGCAACTTCTTGAAATAGAAATGTGAGGGGGAAATATGAAACAAAATCCTGTAACAAACTAGGAGGGAAGAAAGGTTGGCAATAATTTTTTTCAAAAGATTTTATTTATTTATTTGACAGAGAGAGAGAACAAGTAGGCAGTGAGGTAGAGGGGAAGGGGGAAGCAGGCTCCCTGCTGAGCAGAGAGCCCGATGAGGGGCTTGATCCCAGGACTCTGAGATCGTGACCTGAGCCAAAGGCAGAGGCTTAACCCACTAGCCACCCAGGTACCCCAGGTTGGCAAGATTTTGATGTGTCATCCTATACATACATATCAATGTAGACATAGATATGTAACTATAAATATATCTATACCTATATCAATTTTCTATCATCTTTCTATGTCACAGAGTGGGGTACATATTTGAAGCTCAAGAAATCTTAATATTCTACCATTATTTTATTTGATTCCAACAACAACTCTTTGAGTACAAGAGACAGGAAAAATATTATAATCCTTTCTTAATAAAGAAAATAACAAATTTAGAAAGGTTAAGTAAAATGCCCATGACCATATGGCTAAAAAATAATGAAAACTAATCACAAATAATGGGGAAAAGGATGAGGAATGTGTGTGTGTGTGTGTGTGTCTGATGCATGTGTGTATGTTTGTATCTCAATATTCAACACAATGTATCCAATTTCTAACTAAAGAAAGTCTTTAGGACTTTAGGAGCTTTTCTTTGATTTTTTTAAAATTAAAGTATAACTTATATGAAGCCATGTACAGTAATCTTTGTGTCCAACTCAATGTAAGTCAAGATGAGGTGTGTATATACTGTGAAAATTCTATCAAGATCAAATTACAGAATATTTCCATCATTCCAGAATGCAACTTAATATTTCTCCCCAATAGTATTCCCTATTTTTCTTCAATTTGCATAAAATATTTCTATCTATGTTACACCTTAACATAAAATTATGCAGGTTCTACTCTTTTGTGTCTTAACTTCTTCTCCCTATATTATGTCTGTGGAATTCATCCATTTTGTTGCATGTATTGGTTCTTTCTTTTTTATTGTTCTATTCATTGAATGAATAAACTAATTTTTTTCATTATTATCTATTTGAAGGCATATAATCTGTTCCTAATTGGAGGCAATTATGAATGTTTTTGTACATGTTTTGGCATAACAAGGCATTTATTTTTTCTTGGGCATATATTGGGAGTGGAATTGCCAGGTATTTTTTAAATTATTCTTATTTAAAAAAATATATATATATGTATATATATATTTGTAATTTAGATACATATCTTTGGAAGCTTTATCTATGGCAAATGTCTTTCCCACATAATGAGTTTTCATATTTTACTTTCATAATGGAATTTTTTAATCAATAAATGTTATCAACTTAAATAAAGCCCAGTTGATCTATCTAGTAAATGAACAAGTAGAATAATTTCTACTTACCACATAATATGTATTATATTTATATATGGAGATGATTTATATAACTATGAATACACATGTATCTGTCTATACATGCAAATATATCCACATACACACAAAGATGAAATATTTTCTATTTATTGTATAAACGTGTGGAAGGGGAAGAGAGAGCAAGATAGAGCTTGAATTTGCTTAAAAGTAGTTGTTATCTATGAAGCTAAATTGTTTTTTATTGTGTGTATATTACTATTCTCTACTTTTTATAGAGAAAAAATTGTTTAAGCTAAGGTTGAATATCCTTTAAACTTAGCTTATGTGAAATGAATATTGGTAAAAGTTAAATTTATATAGTTTTACTTTTATTTCATTTTTAGAGTGTGCAGACATCCCTAAAATTGGTGACTACAATTAATCTTGAAACTAAAAATACAAACAAAAATAATGGCTAAATAAGAAAAAAAAAAAGAAAGAAAAATATTGATAAAATGTCACTACAAATCAGCATCAAATTAAAGTCTTCACAGTGTTATACCCTTTTTATCTTTTGTTTCAATAGAGTGAAATAAGATTAAATCAGGCATTGGATTCAGAAAAAAATAAGCAGCTTAATTTGAACATTTGATTTCCTGTTAATTCCATTCACATTTGAAATATCCTTATGCTATGTTTCTTAAGCAAGAAAGGAAAATTTGAGTTACTGTATATTAATGCTGTAATACTTCAATAAACACAATAAATTATATTTTGCTTTTTAATGGTTAGCTTTTTAATGTTTAGCTTTTTTAGCTTTTTAATGGTTAAACAAATGGAATTAGGAAGAGATTAATAATGAGATACGTATTTCTAGCTGAATTTCATTTTAAATATAGTGAATAACTGATGCTTTGTAGAAAGGAAAAGAAAAAGTAAATTCACAGTACTGTGCCCAAATTACAAGGTGACAGATGTTTCATATTTTGTAGATGTAGAGACATTATTTGATTTTTTTTTTTTTTTTAGTTTTTAACTAGTCTCAGAGTCTTAATTATATAAGCACCAAGAGCAGTTAGAATCCCTAGTGTAATTCTGAAAATTTCAACAGTAAAAAAGAAATGGTTTAAAAACTCTTGGATAAATACAGACTTTCACATATATAAAGCTCATTGATATTTATTGACATATGGCAGCCTTTAACTCTGATTTCTGAATACAAAAGAGATGGAAAAATTCTTAAAAATATTTTCATGCTAAACAATAGTCATTGTTTAATTTGGTACTTTGATTATTGAACAACTCTAGACTTATAGTATAATTTTCAGTCTTTTAGTATGTAATTTTTCTGATTGTGCTTCTAAGAGAGACAGAGAGAGAGATACAGAGAGAGATCATCAGAAATATTATTCTCTGTAGGTTCTCTACACAGTGAGCATGTGATGACTTGACTTGTTATGGACTGAATTGTGTCCCCTCCCCCTCAAATTCATGTGCTGAAACTCTAACCTCAGTGTGATTACATTCCGTTATAAGGAATGCAAGTACCTAATTAAGGTCAAATGTAGTCATAAGGGTAAGGCTCTAATCTGATAGGACTGGTGTTCTTAAAAGAAGAGAAGTGACATGTGTTCTCTCTCCAAACTTAATCACAGAGAAAAGGTCATGAGAGGACACAGTGAGAAGACAGCCATCTACTAGCTAAGAAAAAAGGTTGTACTGGAAATCAACCCTTTTTGGAATCTTGATCTTGGACTTCTAGGTTCCAGAACTATGAATCATATATATTTGTCTTATTTATACCATTCTGTGGTATTTTGTTATGGCAGCCTAAGCAGGCTAATACAGGACTTATCCAGTTAACTTTAAAATAATTTTTACCAAGTCTTCTTGTGCTCAAAACCCAAACTTAAAAATGGAGGTATTTTAAACAAATGTGTTTGCATCATATTTACAATGGATATAAGTGTAGTATCTTCATTATTTTGTATTAGGTGAAAGAAACTTTTCCATATGCATGCTATCACAATCAAGAATCATCTCCACTGAAATCTGTCATTGTTCAGGAACATACTTAATCTATAGTCATCTGTGCCTCTAGTTATGCAATAGATGACCATGGAAGTATCTCTATCATCACTTCCACATATCACATTTCTTTAAATCCAATTTTTCCAAGATCATCCAATGTCCATACGTTCCATGACAATTTTTTTTTTTTTTGGACAACTTGTAGTTGTATCAATTTGTGTTGATTTTTTACCCTTTGGCTTTCCAAGGAAGTTGAGCCACTATCAATTTTTCAAAATGCCATTTAGTGCAATCCCTTGCACTACACACTTAGAACAAAAACAAAAACAAAACCTCTATATAATGTTAATTTGTTTCCTGGATAATAGTTAAGAGCACCATCTCTGTCTTCAAACAGGTCTGAGATCAAACACTTGCTCTCCTAATTATCATGTCTGTGCCCCTTAAATATGTCATTTAATTAACATCCAGCGTCTTTATTTGCAAAATAAGGGTAGTTCCACCATTCTCAATTGTATTTGAGAGTGACATGAGATGCTAAACATAAAACACTAAAAAGTTTTTTCCTGGCACAAAGTAGGTATTCAATATGTGTTAGCTATTGATGCAGGTTTTATGTTATCATTACTGTTTTTATAATTGTTTTCGTATCAACAGGTGTTTCATTAACACTTATTGGAATAAATTAATAATTAATTAAGGCTCAGTAACTATTTAAAATATTATCTTATTTATTTTTAAAATTTTTTAGATTTAATTTTATTTTTTCAGTGCTCCAAGATTCATTGTTTATGCACCACACCCAGTGTTCCATGCAATATGTGCCCTCCTTAATACCCACTACCAGGCTCACCCACCTCCTATACCCCTCCCCTTCAAAACCCTCAGTTTGTTTCTCAGAATCCATAGTCTCTTATGGTTTGTCTACCCCTTCGATTAGGTACTGTACACAAAATACGCATTGGAAGCTGTTAAAAAGTAATGAATGTCATTATCTATATCTCCAGCAAATTTTCAAATGAGAAAGAGAACTATAATATATATTTTAAAATATGAAATAATGGGATGTACTAAATTTTACATATCATGCATAAACAAAATGTTGAAGTTCAAAAATGAGAAAGAATTCCTCCTTGGGGAAAATATTAGTATATGGATTGTTTTTGAGCAAGGCTTGGTGGAATTGTAATAATTCCAGTAGTTTGAAATGAGTTATAGTAATTTCCATGTGGAGAAAAATGCCTTTGGACATGGCATAGCATTCTTATAAAGAGGTGTGTTGAATGATTTGTCTTCTTTGCATTAGGCTATGAAGAAAATAACAGAAGGGTAAGATCAGAAAATATTTGGCAGAATTTGAGGTCAGCCTTGAATGCCTGGTTTAGGTCCTATTCTGATTTTGGCAGATTGTGTATTACCAGTAGCAATCTATTAGAAGGCATGGGGTTATGAGCAATGCACATTAAGAGACAGGTGGCACTTTAGGGAGTTGTTCCATAGTCTAAGGTGATGGATAATGAAGATTTGGTCTGTGTTAATTAAAGGAAGTACAGTGAACATATTCAAATGAAAGATTAACATTTTGCCAGGAGTGCAAATAAAAAAAGAAGACAGGGTGAATTTTTTGAGAAAGGCTTTCATTTTGTTCAGAATTATGCAGACACTGTGGTTTTTGTTGTTGTTGTTGTTGTTGTTTTCTTAAAGATTTTGTTTATATATTTGAGAAAGAGAAGGAACAAGCAGTGGGGAGGGGCAGAGGAAGAGAGAGAGAGAAGCAGACTCCCTATTGAGCAGGAAGCCCGGTATGGGCTTGATCCCAGGATCTGGAGATCATGACCTGAGCCAAAGACAGACACTTAACAAACGGAGCCACCCAGGCACCCCTCTGCAGACACTTTTAAGAGAATTGTGTTCCCTTATCACTTACATATATGGAGACTGATTTAGAAAGGTTATGGAAAATGTTAAGGAGGGCTCAAAGTAAATAATTATATTTTTGAAAATTAATACCTTGAGATAAAATTAAAGGAAATGACATCATTTATTAATGTCTGATATAAATAAAAAGCTGTTTACCCAATTTTTGAGAACAAAATATTATTTTACTTGAATATGAAATAATATTATAGATCATGTGCATACCAAAAACAATGAGGATGATTTTTGGCTAATCTGATGAGACCTACATTCATCATGACTTTACAGATAAATCGAACATCCTGATAATGTTTTAATTTTTTTTGTTTTTGGACCCTTGAATATTAAATGGCACATGCAAGATGTGCCTATAAAAAAAAGGATAATAATTCACTCTCCTGTTAGTATATATACAGCTGTAAATTTTTACAGTCTAAAGAAATTTTGTGCACTTTCAAAATGCTAAAAGATTTATTTCTTGCTTATCCTTAGATACATATCAATAAAAACTATAAACATAATTTCTTATACTCAAATATTTTCTTCAAAACTGTAATTTTGGAATTTGATTTTCACTTAAGAATAAAACAGTATAGGGTAACAGCTTGCCAGCACAAAAGTGTATTATTTCAATCATCTTAAGGAAAAGAAGCCTTATTCTCATGGGGTTGATTTCAACCAGGAAGCACTCAGCAATGGGGCAAAGAGACTGGTTAAATTTAATAAGGCTGACAGGTTCTGACTTATCTGCCCCACTCAGGGGGGGGCAATCTCTTTCAAGGGATGTAAATAACCCAAGAATAAGTGTTCAGCTGAATCATCGGTTTTGTTCTAAGTATTACATTCTAAAAGAGAGGGTTTTTTTCTGTTTGTTTGTTTGTTTTTGTTTTTTTTTTGTATGGGTTTGGGGAACAAAATCAGAAACAACATTATTTCTTCGTGGGTAAATAAATAATTAATAAGAAAGACATGCAAGGACGGGCGCCTGGGTGGCTCAGTGGGTTAAGCCGCTGCCTTCGGTTCAGGTCATGATCTCGGGGTCCTGGGATCGAGTCCCGCATTGGGTTCTCTGCTCGGCAGAGATCCTGCTTCCCTCTCTCTCTCTCTCTGCCTGCCTCTCCATCTACTTGTGATCTCTCTCTGTCAAATAAATAAAATCTTTAAAAAAAAAAAAAGAAAGAAAGACATGCAAGGAAATATCAACTCAGTCCAGGCTAAATAGTGATTTTTTCCCCCCATTCTCATTTTAGGGTTCTAAAAATTATGTTCTTTTAATTCCATTAAACAATGAAACCTGTCCACTGTTGGCTGAATAATAAAACTCAAGGGCTGTGGAAATTGGTGTTGAAAAAAAGAATGATTTATAGTTGTGACCTTTGATCTTTGCAAAATCTGAAAAGTCTGCCTTGTATTGAGATGGAAGGAAGTTTTATTAGGAAATGAAAATAATCTGTTTTACTAAAATAAAAACAACAAACAAAGGGGGAAGTGCAGCCAATTGAAGCTGCTACAAATAAAGCCCTTGGGGTTATAGGCAGATAAGAGATAACCACACCTTCATTTGTTTCCTTCTCTTCAGTAGAAATTGTAAATGTTTCCACTGAGACAATAAATGCACAGCTAATGAGGAACCTGGAATGTGCATAAAATCATCATGGAAGTGAATGGCATTCAGCTAACATAAACAGAGCAATTGTCTATGTACATTTATAATCAAATTCACTCACTTTCCAGGTAGTTCAATTAAACTGTACCTCATTAATTCCTTCGAGAATAAAGAAAGCCATCTTGCAAAATTTTAAATGAACTCAATCAAATCAGCTCAACAAATACACTGAAATTGAACTATCTAACGAATTGACCTTGAAAAGCCTCTGTGTGCCATCGTAATCTTTTTAAATTAAATTATCCCTTCTAATTATTTACTTGCTGTTTAATTCCCTTACATTTTCTTTCATTGCCAACCTTTAGCTCACCTTTGCCACAAAATTTTCTACAGGCAGGAGCGGGAGAGAAAAAAAAAGGATACTTTCATCATTATGATGTACTGTTGATTCTGTATCTAAAGTCATTGTAATTCTGGAAGTTGTTCTAAGGTTCAGTGGATGTTTGCCAGAATTTTAGTCTGTGAGAGCTAAGTACTCTTGTTACATGAGTGAGCAACACTGCCTGCATGGAAATAAGTTTGCACTCTTTACCTACCTAGAGCTGAAATCTGGAAGGAAACGTAAAAGCTTCTATAATGCATGCCGATAATCCCGTTCTGCATCCCTCAACTCCAGGTGTGAGTAGCATGGTGCCTGCATACAATACAGGGTAAATAGTCAATGAATGAATTGAATGAATAAATATACATGCCTGAAATAATGAGAATGATTTCCATAAGCTACCTTCAAAAAACAGGCTTAAAACTTTCTGGTAATTCTGTGACAATATATGCAAATGCAATCTCTCACCTCCATCCTTTCCTTTTCTATATCTTTGCTACAATAAAATTTAATATTATATTTAGATGGATAGAGAGAGAGAGAAAACACTATTTGCTCCCCCCCAAATTAAGTTTCAACAGCCTTTAAGAAATTAATAGAATTGTTTTTGATCTATTGTACAAAATAATTGCTAATTTAGGTAGGAAAATAATAAGCAAAATACAATACAGTTCAAACACACTAGATAAGTGCACATTTTCTGTTTGACATGCATACTAATCTTGGTTCTTTAAAACCAGAAATGGATAGAGCTGCTTATAGGTGCCTGATACTGTCCTGTTTCATCGGAAATCATTTTATTTTAAGAGCAAGTTTCCTCTTTCATTCCTTGGGCAACATGCCCCTTCTCATATATTCAGTTATGCTACATTGCTTGAGGCTGTGCTTCTATGAATTCTTAACATGTTTCTGCTGCCCTCTCTGCTTGTGATTACCCCCACTTCAGTTCACTTTACAGCAGCAGTTGGGTATCCTGCTGTCTTCTATTTTCTGCACATGTGCAGCTCAGTAGAGCTGTGCTATGATGAATATTGTTTCAATGTTGCCAGACCAGTTACATTAAAAGACTGCATTTCTGTGGCTGTGTTTCTATCACTGCTGTTCAGTAGCGCTCAGAGGTAGGTTGATGAAACAGACTATGAAGCCATATATATTATGGACTCTAAGAAACTTCCAGAATGCTCAAGTCCTGCTTAGGGTGCAGTGGCTGCTTTAGCACTGTCTTGCCTGAAGTTCAGAGTTTCAGAATTACTTTGAAAGTCACTCCTAAGCTGACCCCCAGCAGAACTCCCCAACACTGACTAGTTTAAATCTATCTTTTGAGTTCCTATAAACACATTCTTCCCTGGTTTTCACCACACACCTCTTGGGATACCAAGAGGATGGAAATTATGGTTTATCCATCCAAGTGTGCCTTGCATGTTGTTTGGCACAAAGTAAGAATGCATAAATACATTCATGGATTAAACAGGAAATATATCATAAACTGAAAAATGGGATAAATCTTTTAGCAATATTAAAGTAATTCTGCTGTTGCTATATCTACTACTTTCCTTCCTAGCCTTTTCTGGATCAACAGCTACCATGCCTAAAAGATTTTATTTCCTCTAGGAAAAAAGTATACAAAGAACCAGAAGAAAAAAGAAGTCACTGAGTATCTTAATACATTTTGTAAATTTCTAAAAGCAGGGATAGATATCTAATTAGTCTGGTGATTTGAAAATTTCCAAGATAAAATTTTTACAATAAAAATTGAGCCACTTTACTTGTTTAACTCATGTGTTAAGAACGTGGCAGACTTACAATAGAACGTGTGTTTGAATAAAACCTTGTGTGTGCATGCATATCAGCATATGTGTTATATTTTAAGGATGTGAGGGGTATATGTTGGTTGTACAAGATCATGTTTTTCGACAAAAAGACATAATCAAGGTAGATCCCTACAAAGATCACAGAGAGGATGAAAGAATGAGGACCAGGACATCACAGATAAAGATAACCCACTACTGCATCAACAAAGAAGAAATACAAGAGAGGAAAAAATGTGTTTGTTCAGAAAATGTCTGGTGTACCCCTTTCCCTAACTTCCTATGACCCTGTAAATTGCAATAAATTATTATAAAATGTCCCATGTGTTTAAAAAAAAATCAAGAAAATCTGAGAGAAGGCCAGGGAACTAGAGAGGCCTTATGTCTGATGATGAGGAAAAGTAAACTCAGTGACCTGGCAGTCTATAAAATAACTGGCTTGTAATCATAAAGAAATGCCAATGTCATGAATGTTTGAAGGAATGAAGGCACCTGTGGCAGCTAAGCAGCAGGTAATATGGGCATCAATCCAAAAAGTTTAGAATGGATACTAATCTAAACCAAAGATTGATAAAGAAGCAAAATCTGAGTTACCTTCTTAATGTTGCCTATGTGATTCTTCTTATACCCTCACCATCATTTAGATTACTCTACATCCAACTTCCATCTGTTTAGATAACATCTAGGGAATGAGAAGTACAGGTGAAAAAGGAGAAACCTGAATTTACTGAGAAATTCTGAACTGGATTGAAAAAAAATTAAATCGAGGGTTGAGAGTTATATAATTAGATTCAGTTAGAAAAATGCAATTTTAGTTTTCTATACATGATTAGGTAGAATTTATAGTACTACAAAAATTTATAGTACTACAAAAGTTTCCGAGTATGGTAGAGAAATAAAATTGATATAGACAAAGCTATAACTTTCTTATCAGTGCTTAAGTAAATCTTCAATCCTTCTAATCCTTTGTACTCCAGGATGATTTTTTTTTTTTAATTTTAGCTTTTCCTCTCCTTCTTCCTGCTCCCACCATGCCTGTGATTTTATCTTTATATAATAGATATTGTCACTAGTCATCCATATATGGAAGTTGACTCCTCTTTCTTCCTCTTGACCACCAATAATTTCATCTCATATTTTCAGCATTTATTCTTTTTCTTTTCATTTTATTTTATTTCTTTTTAGTGTTCCAGCATTCATTGTTTATGCACCACACCCGGTGCTCCATGCAATACATGCCTTCCATACTACTCACCACCAGGCTCACCCAACAACCCCCTCCTCTCCAAAACCCTCAGTTTGTTTCAGCATTTACTCTTAAAACTAGACACTAATCAGAAATAAAATGTTAAAGGAAAGAAAATTTACCCAGGAACTATAATTTCAAGATTTGGATAGGTCACAATAATGCAATTATTAGCTCATTTCCTCTGTTACCTTTCTCTTTTTTTCTCTCTTAGTACATCCTATGTGTGTGTGTTTGTGTATGTGTGATCTGCATATTTTTTAACATATAAGCATAAGTTTTAGGCATCATTACCCTTTATCCTTTTAATGTTTTAATTTACATTTATTAGGAATATTTATATAAGAATATTTTATTTTAAAACCTCAGTAAAATTAATAAATTTATGGAATTTAGCAATAATACAATATTTTATTGTAACCCACAGTCTGACTCCAGTTTATGCAATTGTGCCAGTAATGTCCCATGTAGGACTGATTTCCATACAGGTTTCTGGCCAGGTCATGTAATGAGTAAAGTTTGGACCTGTCTCCAGACTTCTTTAATCTGAGACATTTTCATAGCCTTTCTTTGACTTTTGTGACACTGAGATTTCTTAAAGAATGCAAGCCAGTTATTTTATAGACTATCTCTCAGTTTGCATTTGTCTGATGTTTCCTTATGATTAGATTCAAGTTATGTATTTTGCTTGGCACATTTCTTAAGTAATGCTGTGTCCTTTTCAGGCCATCACAACGGAGGACTAGCAGGTTCATTCGTAGTTTACTGATAATGTCAATTTTGATCACTTGGTTAAAATGCTGTCCCATTTCTCTATTTCATAATTACAACTCTTCTGTTTTGTAATTAATAAGTAATTTGAGTAGAGGTCCTATGAAAATATGCAAATATCCTATTCTTCTTCAAATGCTCTCTTACTAACTAAGCATGTATTGATGATTCTTGCCAGAATCAATTCCTGTTAGTTGTAAAGATAATTTCTAACTATATTCTTTCCTCTCCATATATTAGTTGACACTATACTGAAAAAAAGAAATTTCCTTATCCACTAGTTATTTTTTTCTTTTATTTATTCATATATGTATGCACACATTGATATATGCATGCATGCATTTTTTTGAGCATAAACATGTACTTTGTTTTGTTTTTTATAATTTTACTTTATTCTTTTACTTTTATTTTTAATACAGGCTCAAAGATTCCTACTTTATTCCTACTTTATTCCTACTATATTTATTATTTATACATTAATACCTTTATATATTTTGACACTATGTTATACCAGTTTGGCTAATTGGCATCCTGCTAAACTAGTTCTTCCAAAATTTTGACATGTCCCCATTGTTATTTTTTTTTCTTCCCCATTGTTATTTTTAAGCAGTTTCTTAGTTTCTGGCCCAAGAGGATGTTTTAGTTTCATTATCAAGTATGAGATCCAGAATCAGTCATTTTTCCAAGGTTCCCAGTTTCTCTTAGTGGTTAATGGTATTTAGAAACCATATGAGTGATAAATGGCTGCCTAAATATTTTCCTAAAAATTCAGTAGTTAAAACAATATTAAACATTTATTATCTCTTATAATTGCTATGGACCAAAGATTGAGGATTACTGGGCTGGGTGTTTTTGGCTAGGGCTTCTCATAAGTTTTCTTGGTCAGTGGTCCACTGGGCCTCCACTGATCTGAAGGTTCAACTGGGGTTGAAGCAGTCACACTGATCACTCCTGTGCCTTGTCTGTTGGTATTGGTTGTTTGACAGAGACCTTAGCATGCTGTCTAATATGGCCATCTCCCCAGGATGCTTTGCATGTTTACATGATAATGTGGCTGGCATTCCCCTGAGTGCATGTTCCAAGAAGGGCGTTGGGGGAAGACAAAGTATTAATAATTTATACCCACGCCTTAAGAATCACAGACTTTCATACCTGGTATCTCTTGGCTATTCAAGCCCTGATTCAGCATGAGAAGGAAATACATAGGGGTAATGATGCAAGGAGGTAAGCTTATTGGGTTAAATCTTAGATGCTTATTACAAAAGAAATCAAGAATCAATCAAAACAATAAGGTACTGATACACAATGAACTGGATAGAAAGTCCAGAAATAAACCCACAACTATACATGGTCAATTAATCTACTACAAAAGAGGTTAAAATATGCAATGGGAAAAAGACAGTCTTTTCAACCAATTGTGTAGGGAAAATTGGACAGCTACATGCAAAAGAATGAAATGGTATGACTTTCTTACTCTATACATAAAAATGCACCCCAAATGAATTAAAGACCTAAATGTAAGAGCCAAAGCCATAAAACTTTTTTTTTTTAGCCATAAAACTTCTAAAAGAAAACAAAGGCAGTAATATTTTGAACATTGGCTTTAGCAACATGTTTATGGATTTGTCTCTCAGGCAAGGGAAAGAAAGCAAAAATAAACTATTGAGACTACACCAAAGTAAAAAGATTTGCATCGCAAAAGAAACCACCAACAAAACAAAAAGGGCAACCTAGTGAGTGGGAGAGGATATTGGCAAGTGACTTATCTGATAAAGGGTTAATATACAAAATTCGTAAGGAACTTAAACAACTCAATGCCAAAAAACACCAAATAATCTGATTAAAAATGGGCAGGAGACTTGAATATGTGCTTTTCCAAAGAAGACATACAGATGGCCAACAGACACATGAAAAGGTGCCCAACATTAATAATCATCAGGGAAGTTATTATTTATAGAATAAATAAAAAACCACAATGAAATATCACCTTACACCAGTCAGAATGTTGATACAAAAAGAACAAATAACAAGTGTTGGTGAGGTTGTGAAAGAAAGAATTCTTGTGTATTTTTGTGGGAATGTAAATTGGTGCAACTACTGTGGAAAACAGTATGGGGATTCTTCAAAAAGTTAAACATAGAAATACTATATGACCTAAAAATTCAACTACAGGGTATCTATGCAAAGAAAATAAAAACACTTATTTGAAAAGATACATGCATCCCTATATACACTGCAGCATTATTTACAATAGTTAGATTATGGAAGCAGCACGTGTCCATCAATAAATGAATTGATAAAGAAGATGTGTGTGTGTGTGTGTGTGTGTGTAATTATATACACACATGTTATACATACATATGCATGCCATATATATATATATGTATATACTATATGCATATCTACATATCCACTTATGTGTGGAATCTAAAAAACAAAACAAAATAAACAACAAACAAAAAAATTACTCTGATAAAGGGGATTAAGAAATACAAACTTTCAGTTTTAAAATAAATAAGTCATGAAGATGAAAGTACATCATAGGGAATGTAGCCAATAATATTGTAATAACATGGCCTGGTGACATACAGTGACCTTTGTAAAAAGAAGATAAGTGTATATTTTCTTATTTCCCTTCTTTTTTACCCAAAATATTATATATGTACATACATACATAATGTTTTTTTATTTTTTTAACATACAAATATGTCCTGGAATTAATTCCATATTAATGAATAGTGGTTTTTCTTTTTGTGCACCTATATAATATCCTTTTCCTATATAGAGGACTTTTCTATAGCCTTGAAAACCTCTCATTCAATCACCACTATCTATTCTACCTATCTTTCCACCCATTTCCTCTGGCAATCACCAGTTTGCTCTCTTTATTTAAGAGTCTTTTTGGAGGGACCCAGGTGGCTCAGTTGGATAAGTATCTGCCTTTGTCTCAGAGTATGATTCCAGAGGGGAACCTGCTTTTAGCTCCCTATTTGCTGCTCAATCTCTCTCAAATAAATAAGTAAATCAATAAAATCTTTAAAAACAACAACAACAACAAAAGAGTCTGTTTGGACTTTTGTTATTTTGCCCTAAGGCCAACTCAGAATATTCCCACTAGTTATTTTAATACTGTCTTTCTGTGGTTTTCTTTTTCTTTCTTTCTTTTTTTTTTTAACCTTAAATTCATTAGAATCAAATATAAGTGTTCACTTCTAATGCCCTTTTTCCAAAGAAGACATACAGATGGCCAATGGACACATGAAAAATTGCCCAACATTAATAATCACACTGCCATATACAGATATAGCTCTATCTTACTAAACCTCAATTTCTTGGCTTATAAAATCTCCAAAATATCACCTTAATTTTGGAAAATTCTTAATACTTTCTGTTTTCCTCTAAGCTTCTTTGCCAAACTTAAAGGCAAAATACTTCAACTCTGCCCAATTCAAACCTCCCATTTACCTCACATTGAGTTTTGTGCCATTAGTAGATCACTCTGTGTTGTCTCAATTTGTTTCCACTCCTCTCTCCCATGTTCTTTCCTCTTGATGCCCTCTTCTTTCCTTTTTTTTTTTTTTAAGATTTTATTTATTTATTTGAGACAGAGAGAGTGCACATTAGCAGGGGGGAGGGGCAGAAGGGTAGTGAGAAGCACACTCCCCACTGAGCAGGGAGCCCAATGTGGGACTCCATTCCAGGACCCTGAGATCATGACTGGGCCGAAGGCAGATGCTCAACTTACTGAGCCATCCAGGTGCCCCTCTTCTTTCCTTTCTTATATTGATTAGTTTTCCCAAAATCCAAGACTTTGAGGACACTTTCAGCACCCAAGCATACCATCCCTATTCTAAGAGGAATTCAGGTGGCATTTGTTAATGTGATAACTTTCCCATGGGTGCATTAATTAGCATTTTATTTAGGTACAAAAGACAGAAACTGCAGGAAAACAGTTGCTCATGGAAGATAGAACTTAACCTTATGGTGGCTCCAACATCATCCCAGATATGTGTCTCTTCATAGCTCACTGTGGCTCCTATAAGTCTTACCATTCATGTCCTCCTTTCAGTGGAAGGAAGGAAGGAAGGAAGATGAGATAAAAAACGGATGTGCCTTCTGTGTAGGGCTACTTCTTGGAATTCCCACAGAGCACTTTTGGTTTCAGAAATTAGTTAGTCACAACTAGATTTTAATGGAACCTGGAGACTGCATCTGTATCCCCAGCAGCCATGTGCCCAGTGAAAAATTGGGAATTCTATTACTAAAGAAGTAGTTGAAAAATCTATCAGGAGAACACTAAATATGTCTGCTCCAAAGAAAAGAAAAGAAAAATGAAAAAAAGAGAGCGTACAAGTTATGATAAAAGAGAAAACCTGAAAGAGAAGAAACAATTACATGAACACAAACAAGGAAACCAAGAATATAGATAATAAAGAAGAAAAGATGCAGAATAGAAGAGATTCATTTCATGATAACGTCCATCCTATTAGGACACAATAGACAGGTGTAGAGATAAATATAGATTCAGTCTGAGTATCTGAATATAGTACTTCTAACTTAAGATTCCAGTATTCTTTTGCCACCATTATCTTTTGTTTCCCTTTTCTCATTTATTTGAGAAATATATATTGAATTCTATGAATCAAACAATATGTACCACACTGATAAAACAAAGAGGAATAAGAAAGATTCCTTTCCATTAAGCAGCTCTTGATTCAGAGGAGAATGGAGAATCCAGATACACAAAATACAGAGATGTAGATTGGATTACAGAGGAAAAAAAAAAAAAAAAAGATTTCCTTAGACACATTGTAAGGTGTTAATTTTTTTTTTTTTTAATGTTCAGACAAACAGATAATATGAAATAGAATGCTCAAATTTTAAAGTACTGGGCAAGGCATTCTGCCCATTAGGAATATGTTGTTGCAAAAGTTTGAGAAGTACTATAAAATGAGGAATGACTTAATTGCTTTGCAGGGATCTAAGATTGTCAATTTGAATTTTGTATATGAACTAGAATTGAAGGGGTATAATAAAAGAGGTATGTCAATCAGATGAGAAAGAATCTTTACTAAATTCTAAGAAGTAGATGATCAAGTCCTGAATTATAATAGTGAGTATAAAGATGAAAAGGAAGTGTATAGATATAAAACAAATTTAGGAGATATATGGATAGAGCTAGAAAGTATAAGGCTAAGCAAAAATAATTCAGTCAGAGAATGACAAATACCACATGATTTCACTCAAATGTGGAAGTTAAAAAAAAAAAAAACAATTGACAAAAAATAGAGAGACAAACGAAGAAACAAGAAGCAGACTTTTAAATTTTTTTGTAAGAAACAGACTCAACCATAGAGAGCAAAGTGGTAGTTACCATTGGGGGAGGTTAGTGAGGGGGTGGGTTAAATAGGTGATGGGGATTAAGGAGGGCACTTGTCATGATGAGCACAGGGCAATGTATGGGAATTGTTGAATCAGTATATTGTATACCTGAAACTAATATTACACTGTATGCTAACTAAATGGAATTAAAATATAAATTTAAAAAGTAAAGAAGAGGGAAAAAAGAAAAAAAATTAGGAGATACAATATGTAAGACTTGATAATGAATTAGAAGTGAAAGATATGAAAATGGCAAGTCAAAGGGGCAATGCTAGATTTCTACACTGAGTGACTAGCTGTATAATAATGCTGAGCATTGCCATGGAAATTATCAAGAATGTTATATTTAATGGATAATATATACATTGTTTTAGAGTTTATTGAATTTGAGCAATTGGTATGTACACTCTCCTAAAGATGTCAAACATGTATTTCTTTTATGATTTGTGAGGCTTGAGCAAGATTATAGAGTTAATGAAATGAAGCATTTTAGGAAATCAAAAACAAAAAAGAGAGTAACCTAATGATGGTGAAAGGTCTGGAGATGACAAAGAGAGATGGGGTCAAGAGTGCAAGTGAAGTCACTGTCTTTAAGTATCAGAAAAGAAACATCATTCTTCAAACCTGAGTGAAAAGCCAAATCCCAGTTTTATCACTTTCCAGCCAGTTTTATAGATGGGAAATCTAAAGAAAAGTCCAAAAGTCATACTATTAATTGGCAAACATAAGAATCAAATGTTGTTATGCCAAAAATTCCCCCATGCTCTTTCACTGCATGCTATCTACAAAGACATGGCCTGGGAAAAGTTTTAGATTTTTTTTTTTCTATTCAGGATTTATGTTGAACTATCATAACAGCTGAAATTATTTTTTCAGCTACCCTCACAGATTCCACTTGCCAAACACACATAAAACATACAAGATTGTGTCATTATTATAGATAAAAATAATTGCCCATAACTACAAAGAAAGGGTTACCTTTTTATTTATGTTCATATGACAGTATTTCTTAGTTCCCCAAGGCAGGACTTAGGCACCTTAAAAGAAATCTAGGATCTGAAAGCTTTAGGTACTACAATGTTATAAAGATGGAGAGATTAGTCAAAATCTGCAAGGAAGTTGAGAACTAAAAGGAGTCAAAAGGTAGGGAGATAAAGGAAGATGCTTCTTTTCAGGAAGCTAAGTGAAGATAGTATGACAAAGAGGAGTAGAGATTATCTGCATTAATTGTATTGCTGTGTCAGGTGAGATGAGATCAGAGAATCACCATGATTTATCAAGGTTATGGTTGTTGTCAATCCTGACAAGAACAGTATGAGTGTTAGAGCCCAAAATGATTGGAAAGAGTTTAAAGCAGCAGGGAAAATGGAGACCTTCAAGCATACTCATTTTTAGGGGATTATTTCTGTAAATAAGAGCATAGAGAATGTGAATGGTAGCTTGGAAGGTATGGGAACTTAAGAGAAAGATGTGTTTATTAAATTTTTAAAGTAGGAAGATGTTAGCATAATTTTGTGCAGATAGGAATGATCCACTATAGAGGGAGCAGATATTGTTGGAGTAATGGGCAGGATAGGAGATGCAATGCATAGGTAGATAGGTTGGTCTTACAAAAACACAGTGAGTAAATATATATTAATAAACCAAATCATGGGGATAAATAGAAAGGGTGATGGTAGCTTGCTTATGGATTTTATTTTTCTTTTCTTTTTTTTTTTTAAGATTTTA
The DNA here is from genome assembly GCF_902655055.1 of Lutra lutra. Lineage (NCBI taxonomy): Eukaryota > Metazoa > Chordata > Mammalia > Carnivora > Mustelidae > Lutra > Lutra lutra. The sequence goes on along the minus strand of NC_062279.1, from coordinate 168,608,762 downwards.
TTTATTTATTTGACAGAGATCACAAGTAGGCAGAGAGGCAGGGAGAGAGAGAGAGAGGAAGGGAAGCAGACTCCCTGCTGAGCAGAGAGCCCCATGTGGGGCTCGATCCCAGGACTCTGGGATCATGACCTGAGCCAAAGGCAGAGGCTTTAACCCGCTGAGCCACCCAGGCGCCCTGGATTTTATTTTTCTTAAGAGGTTTTTTTTTTTTTTAACAATTTTTTTTTTAAGATTTTATTTATTTATTTGACAGAGAGAGATCACAAGTAGACAGAGAGGCAGGCAGAGAGAGAGAGGAGGAAGCAGGCTCCCTGCTGAGCAGAGAGCCCGATGCGGGACTCGATCCCAGGACCCTGAGATCATGACCTGAGCCGAAGGCAGCGGCTCAACCCACTGAGCCACCCAGGCGCCCTTCTTAAGAGGTTTTATACTACACAAATATCTGAAGAATGAGAGAGAAGCAATATTATTGAAGTTATAAAAGAAGGAGATGATTATATTGTTGGGACAAGGAATTTAATTTGGATGAAAAGTGAAGTGAGGAATTACAGTAGGTGAGAGGCTATCATTAATAAATAATTATTAAATATAATTCTCAGAGGGTGCCCAAAGTTGTTGGTGTCTTGGTACAAGTTGGAGTCACCTGGGTGACAGAAGTTGAGTCAGAGTTGGGTGCTTGAACTTGGGACTGGGGAGAGGGTTCAGTTACTGATAATGTATGTTCTAGACTCTGGGCTGAGGAAGTGAGAGGTAGGACAGAGGCAAGACAAGTGAAGGAGACGAAGTGAAGGAACTGAGAGACCAGGGGACTGGAAGGGTATCTGTGAGAACATTGGCATTGTGAAGAACGTGGCAGGAATAAATTAGAGAGGGTGACAGTGAAAAGCAAAAAACTCTTCAAGGAATGACCTTGAGGTTGATAAATGACAGAAGCAAGAAGCTGTATGTATGATATACCCTTGACCTTGATTCAGTATTGGCTGTATTCAGGAAGGGGAGGAGTGTATTAGTCTGAAAGTAGGAATGAGGTACAAGAAGGGCCCCTACTCCATGTCTAAGTTTAGTGCTTGGAGAATTGTGGGAAAAGAAACAGGCAGTGGACATTTTAGGGACTTTACAGGAGACCAAGTTCTGAGGTGGAGAGCCAAATTAGAGCAAGAAAGCAAAAAGGACTTTTAGGTAAATGGTTAAGGATCAAGAGGTTTAGCTGATAACTGTGTGTTCCAGACATTATAGTGGAAAAGCTTCAGGAGTTATTGAAGGGTAGGAAAGTGAATCAAAAAGGGTGTGTACATTGCTGTCTAAGGGATTGATATCTAGGTATTAGGGAATAACCTACATATTTCAGGCTTCTCTTGGTGACTGAATTGACCAGGAATAATGTCATCATGAAGTCAGCCGTGATGGTGTCTAGGCAGTGCATGATGAGGAACCTTGGAGGGCAGGTTTGGGGGCAGGAGGGATACCCTCCTGATGATGGGGCAAGGAAGCTTGGGCAGCAGCTAAAACACAGAGCACTCTCTGAACCACAACCTGTGATCCTGCTTAATTCAAATTTGAGTTCAGTTTCTAGCAGATACTGTCAGCCTTCATATCTCAAGAAGTGAGAAATATCAAAAAATATATGAAGAAACATCAAGAATTATCAAGAAATATATCATAGAACTAAGCTCTTGTTCTATTTCCAGTAACAAAACACTACTTAAAAGTGGTAGACTAAGAGGTCAAATAGAGGAAATGTTTTGCATTGTGGTGACATTTTACATGAAATAGATATATCACATTTTGTAAGTTATAATGCACATTTATAACGCACATCTGTTTGTAATTTATAAGGATCTTATTTGAGTCTCATAGAAAACTCTTTTAAGAAGGTAATATTGGCCATTAGCTTTATTAAAATGACCATTATTAACGGCCATATCAAGAAGGTAATATTAACTGTTAGCTCCATTTTATGAGAATATAGACTTAGAAAAAGTAATTAGTTTGCCCAACATCATACCACAAATACACATTAGGCCAATGATTTCAGCCAGGTTTCCTTTCCTGGTTATGAATTTTCTTACTATTTTGCAAGAGACAGTGCAAAGGCTTAATAAAGGAAGCCACTTGTACCACAGATTTGGGGCACACTCAATAACTCTGGGAATATGTCAGGGCCTTCACACTGTTTCTTACAGAGAAAAAACAAAACAAAACAAAACAAAAAAATAGGAGGTCTTAGGAAGGTAGGTGCAAATTGACTTCCATGTAGAGTTTTACAATTTCACTGTAATTACCTGCATTCTTTCTGCCCGAGATGTTTTCAGCAGTCAAACCTTGTTTGAGTGGTCATCACAATTCCTCTTCCTCAATAAAATATTTATTGACCCAGGAATAGGCTATAACTTCTCCTTTTAGTCCCCTAGGAGTTGTCATTATACATTTATTCTGTCACTTTATATATATTTCATCTTATACTATAGCCATTTGGGTAATCATCCAAACACCCATAAAGTATAACTTGTGTAGTTGGAAACCTTTAAAAGAGGAAAATATACATACTCTGCAAAGTTATTAGGAATAAATGAAAGGTGAGAAGTGTTTTGTAAAATATAAAATGCTAAGTAAATATAAGTTATATGCTATTGTTAATATTAAGAATACGTGACAGAGCATCATGGTTAGGAATTTAGGCTGTAGCTTGAGAACTGCATTTTGAAACCAGCATCCTCACTTACTTGTTTTATAATCTTGTGTAAACTATTTAACTTCTCTACGTCAAAGAATTCTCATCTATAAAATGAAGACAATAAAAAATCTGCTTCAAAAATTTGCTCATTCATTCTTTCAATAGTTCTTTGTTATGGGTCAAATATTGGTCCAGGTGAATATTAAATTAATTGGTACTTGTAAAACAGCTATAAAAACATTTGATACCCAGTGAGACCTCAGCAAATGTTAGATATTTATTTTCCTATTAATTTATTAAGAGAGATATCTTGAATATAGATGACACTCAAAACATGGCTATTGAAATTCAAAGTAATTATAATTTAGGTATATGTCAAACTCTCCAGAGCAGTGAGTCAAATGACCATTACCTTCACATATGGTCTTATGAGAACAGAACAGATCTAACTTCCATGAAAATCCCACCAAAAATATATCTGCCATAGCCAATATCTTTACCTTATGTCAGAAACCAATTTTGAATTATACAAAAATGCAGGACATTTAATAAAACTTGAAAATATACTATTAATGCATAAACCATGATTCATATGAAATACTTAAATATTAAAGGAAGTCAAAATCCTTTCTGACAGTGTCTGACCTTTATGCTTATCTATTCCTAAAATACATCTTGCCTATCAACCAAAGCTTTAATCACTTTCTCATTTCAGATATTGAAAGAGAGATTCCATTAAATCAAGTAAAGGTCATCTTTCTTTGAAATATAGATTATTCACCTTCACTCTTTAAAAAAGCAGAGATTGGAGAGCAAACTCAAAAGAAGCACCTTTCTCCTCACTCTTCAAAGTAATAAGTAAGCAGCAAAAAGGATTAAGGATGATTATGTTTAGCTCTCAAGAGCCAAGTTCCAAACCAGATGTGAAATGCAATTCCAGTATTCAAGAGTAGGGGCCATATGTTGAAAAAGAAAGGACATATTTCATTTCCCTGGGCTTCCTTTGAAGCACTTAATGAACTCCATTTGGGTTTAAGCAGCCATAGAAGCAACACAAGATAAGTAGGATTGGTTAATATATCCGAAATTTTTCCTAGAGAAGCAAATTGTTGTTGGATAGGAATCTAAATTTCTAAAGCAAATGTGCAGCATGTCTTTTCTCTAAAGTCCCCATTTGTTTTAATAAGTAGCTTAGTAAGTCCCTAGAGGAAATTTATCTCTAATGGAAATTTAGGTCTTTTAATTCATACATGTTTCCTTGAAAAGAATGATTTCAATTTTCTTGAGGGATCAAAGGTGTTTGCTCTTCAATCTTCACTAGTAATAGTGCTGTTCATTACATGGTTACCTCTAGATATTTCACAAACATGTGAGTTGAGTCATTAACCATTAATACATTAAAAAAAAGTAGTATGTTTTATAAAGTATCTAGCAAAGAGATATGTCTATTAAGAGACTATCTTTCCCCAGAGTATTTATATTTCATCCTTGCATCAAGCCCATTTCACTGTTTTTTTCCCGAGAACTTTGAAACAACTATTTCTTCTTCTGAGTGCTCATTGTATTTTCTGATTTTTACATAGCAGCCTTTTATTTTATTTTATTTTTTTATTTTATTATTTTATTTTACATAACTATAAATATACTCTGTTGTTCTCTTATTATTTTATGGGACTTGTTTGAATTTTTAATCTTTCTAGAAAAATTGCTCTTTCTCCTACCTTACATATAAAATGTAGGGCCTCTGAACTCCAAATATTATCATCCCTTGATGAGTATAAAATGGTCCAATGGCTGACCTTCCCTGAATTCTCATCTAAGATTTTCCAGATAAACCACATCCAATAGCTGCATTCCTGAGGTTGTATCAGTATTGGGTAGGCTTGGGGTATAGAATTCTTACTAGATTTAGACAACCAGAACTCACATACACCAGACGTCTGGAACTTAGAAGAATTTGGATGGGTTGTTTCTTCAGAAATGGATTAAGTAAACGCAAAAAGCAGATACTAGGTTAACAATTTTTGGAGGAAGGTGTATTGGAAGTCTATGATGAAAAGACTAAGAAAGTAGTCACCACGGGTGCCTGGGTGGCTCAGTCCTTAAGTGTCTGCTTTGGCTCAGGTCATGATCCTAAGGTCCTGAGATACACCCTGAGTAAGGCTTCCTGCTCAGCGGGAAGCCTGCTTCTCCTTCTCCCACTCCCCCTGCTTGTGTTCACTCTCTCACCGTCTCTCTGTCAGATAAATAAATAAAATCTTTAAAAAAAAAAAAGAAAGAAAAAGAAAAGAGTAGCCACCAACGCTAAATTGACCTATGAGTCGATCGTGTCTAAATTGTAGGTTCAATCATGTATGTTTCATTGCTAACTATACATATTGAAATTAAAGATATTTAAATATATAAAATAGTTTTATTTGTAAAAGTGCTTCACGTTATATATATATATATATTTTAACTCTTATATTTTAATTCTTGTCAGGTATGCCTGATTGCTGTTCAGCAAGATTAGATGTACACAACTCACTTCTTATGTCAAATTTACTTCCTATACTTTCAAAATTTTATCTGTAGTCAAAGCAGAGCTTACTCTACTGCTCTCATAAAATGGTCATGGGCATGCAGCTTAAAATAAATGGGCCATTATAATTGTGCAATGTTAACTTCGTTTTAAAATATGAAGTTTGCTCCAACTTTCAAGAAATGGGTCGAAGGGAGGGCCGTGATAAGTGATAATATTGTCATTGCAAAATGACTCTGTAAAACGTGGTGTACTAGAAGGATGCAGAAGAGAGAACATTTTTCTGTTTCACAGAGCTCAGCAATTCCAAATGTAAGAAGAAATAATTCTTAGAAAAGAACACTATTAACTCATGTTTAAAAGTCCATTAAAACATAGTCAACTTGCTGTTTTATTATTTACTAGGCTCACGTGGATTTTTTTTTTGCATAACTCCACTGTTAGTATATGAATTAAGTATTTTGCACTGAACGTTATACTTGAGCTATGAAATTGCACAAAGTAGCCACAGAGTTGTATTAAGAAATGACAATTGACTAGCATCATTAAAAATAAAAACAACTGTTTCACTGCATAGTAAAGTATCTCTTCAGAGGAAAACTGAACAGTTTTCACTTTCATAATTATAATTAAAAATGGAAGAAGCTTCAAGCAGTTTTTAAGATTTTATAAATATTTAATGTAAGGAATGTAAATGTTTGTTGTTACATTATTTTCTGGCTGCAGATACCCAATTTTTCAGCATCCATGATGCATAAGCAATATGCAAATAGTTAGCAAACAGAATTAAATTATAGGGAGAAAACTCTTTAACACACCATGGGGCCAGAGAAATTTACAGTGCTTAGAGTTCCCCGATGAATGCTGATATTTTACTCTTAATCAATTGCTGCAGGTAGGAGGAACATCATTTTGTAAGCCAAGTGGGAATGTATATCCGTTTTTATAAAGTGTGTTCATTACTCTCATTTCCTATATCAAAAGCAATATATTAACAGAAGTTATTTCAACATGCAGGAAATAGAATTCATTGCTGGGGAATGTCTATGTTTCACAATTCAATCACTTTTCCTTCAAAATGAAGATCGTGAACAGGGCAAGTTATTGTAGTGTGGCTGAAAAGGAAGAAGGAACATTCATTTTGCTTACTCCTGCCAGAGACATGCCACTGGAATTACTACCACTCCCAGGCTTATTACTGTAGCATTGCAATTTTGGCATTCCAAACTATAATTATAGTGAAAATAGGGACGTGCAAGACAGTATACCTTGCCTCCATATGCATCACATGTAGAATCTTTTTACCCTACTTTTTTTTTTTTTTTTTTTTTTTTTTTTTTTTACTGAGTTGAATGGCGTGCCCCCAATGTCTTAATCTCTTACATCTAAACAGGCTGCAAGGGACTCAGAGAAAATATTTTTCTGTTATAAATCCTTAACTAGCTGAGAGGATGCAAGATATACCAACACAAGGTATATTAATATATATATAATGTATATAATTATTTATATTATATTATATTATTATATTATATTATATTATATTATATTATATTATATTATATTATATTCCTTTTGTTATATATCCTCAACTATGCAATCAGAAGGGCCTGGAAATGCACTTGTGCTACTGTTTCAGTCCCCTTCTCCCATAGAAAGGAGTTAAAGAGTATTTCACACAGTGTCATCTCCTAATAAATTTTCAGATTTGTACTTTATTAGTCACTCTTTATGTTTGAACTGCCTCTCTCTCTCCCTTCCCCAGCACCTCTCTTCTCCTGCAGGGCACTATACCCTCCATGGAATTCTCTCTGTGGTTCTCATGGTGGGAGGATAAGAGGGTTATTCTGCTGGGCTGGTCCTGGGCACTCAGCAGAGCATCGTTCATCCTTGGGGAAAGGCAGGACAAGCAGCTTCTGCTCCGCAGGCCCCATGAAAAGGAAGGACACATCCAATGTTTCTCCCCAAGGATTTGTGGTGAGATCCAGCTTCACAGGGAAGGCCTCAGCATGTTGGTTTTCCTCAGCATCCTCGGGCTTCTTATCATCCAAGTCAGGGAGGTGTTGGACAGATCCTTTAGGCACAGCTTTGCGGGGCAAGCCGGGAGTAGGATCTACGACGACTTTCTGCTGGGACTCTCCCACCCCAGGGAGATGTTCAGGTCCCTGGTTAGCAGCATCGGCTTCCCCTCCAGGGGCAGGGCCCTGTTGTTCAAAGAACAGTCCCAATGACAAGTAGAGCAGAAGGTAATGACTCCTCAAATTGCAAAATGGGGAACGTGAATATACTGGGAATACACACTGGGGATATATCTGACCACATAGTAATGTATCAAGCTGATGTGATCATTTAAACAGTTTAACACCCAATTCCCTTTCCCAAATCATCTGGCTACTTCAGGTGAAAGTGCTTTTAGGTTAAACTGTAGAGATCGTTGACTTAATCTGACATGTCACTTTATAAGACCCCCTAGATTAAAAAGCTAACACAACTGGTTCTCAGAATGCGTTAATCTTATGAGGATGCTGTGGCAGAGAAACAAAGAACTTAAAATCAGTGCAAGTCGCAAGGTCAGCAAACATTGCAGATAAACCACTACATATTATGCATTTATTTAATTACAGGCATGACCCATCTAAGTCAGGTTCTTACTATTTATCACTTTCTCAATAGTACTAAACTGTGCTCTACACAATCACCACTAGAATTGCTGAATATTTTATAGATTCTTGAGCCCCACATGTGGAGATTTTGATTTATTACAACTAGGGAGAAATCTAGAAATCACTTTTTATTTTATTTTATTTTTTTCAGTGTTCCAAAATTCATTGTTTATTCACCACACCCAGTGCTCTATGCAATACATGCTCTCCTTCATACCCACCACCAGCCTGATCCAACCCCCGACCCTCCTCCTCTCCAAAACCCTCAGTGTGTCTCTCAGAGTCCACAGTCTCTCATGGTTTGTCTCCCCGTCTGATTTCCCCCAACTCACCTCTCCTCTCCACCTCCCAATGTCTTCCTTGTAGAAATCAGCTTTTTAAGTCAGTACCTTGTGTGTTTTTATGAATATTGATAACTGGTGTTTTAGCAAAGCAGGACCTAAAATAGATACTCAAAGAATTACTTAATTAAACTAAAACATGGCTCAATGAGTCCTCTCATAGCCCAAAATTTACACTTCAACTGAATCTCCTGCCTCATTTCTTGTTTCCTTCGATGGCTTGATGCATCTTCCCAACTGTTATTTCTTTGCCTACAACACTCATTATTTTTTAAAGAATAGTGAATTAAATACAAACTTTTTAGGTTTTCATATTCTGGATGCATGGAAGTTTCCATCTTTATTTTCCACAACATACAACTTTGCACACAAACTGATTTGGGCAATTTCTATACCTTGTATTCCATGACATTTTTCTCATATGTCATGGCCTTTGCCAATTATCCCTCGAATTTGTATCTTTTGAAATTCTCTCACATTCACCAGGGCTTAACCTGAATGTCAATTTCTCTAGGATTTAACCTCTCTCATTGTACTTTTTACCATTTAAGAGATTATCCTATTTTATGTGATGTTGAAGATCTTCATGCAATATTTAATAATCTCCATTAGAGAAAGAGCTACTAGAGCTATGTTGTCAAATATGGCAGCAACTAGCCACAAGTACCTATTTAAATAGAAATTATTTATAATTGAGTAACATTAATTTTTTTCCTAGTCACAGAGTGCCTGGATGGCTCAGATGATTGTCTGACTCTTGATTTCTGTTTAGGTCAAAATCTCAGGGTTGTGAGGTTCAGCAACATGGGGGTTCTATGCTCAGTAGAGAGTTTGTTTGAGATTCTCTCCCTCTCCTTCGGTCCCTACCCTGTTCTCTTTCTAAAATAAATGACTCTTTTAATTTTTTCTCATTAATTAGCCATATTTCAATTGGATGACACAAACTATTTCTATCGTTTCAGAAAGTTTTACTGGACAGTGCTATACTAGAGGATTAAGACTGTCATGGGATTTTTTAAAATATGTTTTGTATGGTTCCTTCATTAAATTTAGCTATTTTATGGAAGGATGGTGGCCCTCATATGCCAAAACCCCTGAAGGAGATTCTATATAATTACACAATTATTTCCAACATACCATTGTTCTTTAGTGCAGCAGATCTCATACTTTAGCATATATCAGAATCAGCTTGAGAGCTTATTAGATAAGATTGTTTGGCTCCAACCCTGGAGTTTCTAAATCACAAGATCAAAGCTGGAAATTTAGGATTTGCAGGAGTTCTAACAAGTTCCCAGGTGATTCTGATACTATTGGTCTGGAGAAGATATTTTCAGAACCACTGGTTTAGTATATTTATTTTCCTCCAAATTCTTTGACAATTGATCATTATTTACTTTGAGTTTTGTATTTTGTACCCAGCAACTTTCAAGTACATAGAATATTTAACTAGGTAAAGAATCAGTTTGGTTCAAAATGTATTTAATGGGGTCTTACTTTTCCCAAATCTGTATTAGAAGTATCTGTTTTAGTATTATATTATTATCTGGACCACATTCTCTACTCTTATGGAAATTAGAATCTAGCTAGGGAGATGACATAAAGATATATTAGAAAATAATAATCCTAATATAGCATTGCTTATTATGATATTGAAAACACCTTTATAAAATTGTTCTATTTGATCTATGCAATAATACTGTCAACTAGTATGGACATAGAGCATCCCCATTATTCAATGAAGAAACCTAGACTCAAGGAGTCCATGTCCTAAGCAGCAACTGGATTAACATACGATTGTGGTGGACTAAATTAGAGAAAAACCTACAGCACTTGTTTTCCTTTCAAATAAATTTAGAGAAGTGAACCACTTTTTTGTTGGAAGGATTCTACTAATCACCTGGCTAGAACTTTATTATTTTTTTTAAGTTTCTAGATATTAAGTAGCAACTTTTAAAACATGAAATATGTTACAGATTAAAAGCCTTCAAATAAAATACTAGAGATTTTGAAATTCCAGGAAAAATATGGACTTCCTTTTAGATATAAAATGGCTGAGGAATCAAGAAATGTCATTAAAGGAAATGTTGATAGATGCTGGCTTCTTTTATTCCTCCTTTTCTCCAGAGCAATCACACTTGAAGATTGGGAATACACATTGTAGTGCCTGGTGAAAGTACTAAGCCATTCAAATCTAACATGAGATCCTACTGTGTTCCTTTTGTCCCTAAGATAGTTCTAATTAAATTAATCTTGCTGCCAAGATGAATGTAGCAAAATGGGTCAAAATCTTCATAAACCCTTAACGATCTGGCAATAAATTAACAAATTGACTAATGTCTCTGTAGTGCTTGTAACATCTGGGACTAAAGGAGGGAAGATGAGATGAGAACAGAAAACATGTTGTTCCTTAATTGCTCTGTGGACTTTTTCTATAGTGGATCATCCTCCCAATTCAATTTAAGTAAATCATTGAGCATATGGTTTGTACTAAATATAGAGCATCTGTAGTGCTTACTGCTACGCATATTTGCCACACAGGTGTCTGATTTTGGACTTGTCATTGGGACAGATAGGATTTTTCTGTCTGTCTTTTTTATTGGTAATGGAGTAAGGGAGTTAATCCTCACCACTATTGAGATAGCTCTCTCACATCAGTACATTTCCTTTAAAGTGAGTAACTGCTTATACTCTCTTTCATTACTCAAATTAAGTAATTAAAGTTATGCTAATAAAAAACCAGGAATAGTTAAGTCTTCAGGATATAAGAAAAAAAATGTTACATCATTTTTATTTCTCAGGGACACTTGAATGGATTTATCTTCATTAATAATGTAAATAAGTAATGTAGATTGCTTACGATGGGCTAGATATTTCTTGAGACGGTTACAGGTATTTCAACATTTAATTGCATTAGCACTCCTTTAATGTTGGTATAATTTTCATCCCCATTTTAGAGATGGGAGTATGGAGACCCAAGAAACTTGGCAGAGATGACACAATGATTGAGAATTGGAACTGGGACTTGGCTGTTTGGCTTCAGATCCTTTCTTTTAACTATTACACTTTACCATTTCTCTTGTTGGTAGTATTGGTTTATGGATTTACTCTTTTTCTCTGAGTTTTTTTTTTAATTCTTTATTAATGCTATTATTAACACAAGATTCAGAGAATCATTTTATTGGTTATTAATAAACTAATATTTACAATATCAAATATGGTGCTCTCTTTGATGGTGGTGGTCATGATAGGCAGGGTTGCATGAAGGTTAATAGCTACCAAATAAAACTTGGAGAATAGGGAACATATTCTTATTTTCGAAAACATCTCCTAAGTATGGAAGATCTGATAGAAGAAAAGGGACAAAGACTGTACAACATTAATAAGCCTATGTTTCCCTTCTAGGGATCCTCAGCAGAGGAAAGCTATGCTTCTAGAAGAACTACAGAGCCACAGGGCCTGTACTGGGGGTATGCCTAGCTATATCTTTATAAATTGCTATAGTTTATACTACTTTCCTCATCCTTGTCATAATAGATTATATTCCATTTTGTTTATTTGAATCAATAGATTCTGTTACAAAGCCAAAAGTTGACTTTTGTTACAGAATCAAAAGTTGATGTGTCTTCCTAGTGAATTCAAGGTCATATGCCCATGCTCTGGCTGCCAGGGTATTTGCAGGACAAGAAGCAAGGATAGGTGAAAGGAAGGATTGTTACAATGTTATGCTGGATTTTATGATGATAAAATATTCAGAATGTCCACAGAAGTAGTGTTACAAATGTATGATTGCCAGATACAGTAACTCTTATGCCAAAATAAATATTTGAATAAAAAGAAAGAGTTCCATCCATGACAGAAGGGGGTTCAATGTAATAAACCTACCACCAAGTGACACATTTGTATCTCTGGATTATGGTGCCATTGTGGAGACTCTATATTGATTTTTGCTACCCTACAGGACATTTGGCAGTTGCTAAGTCAGCTTTAAGAACAGAAAGACTATGTACCATCTGGCCACTCTTTTCTTGACTTTGTTGTTTAAATATTAGAGCTGAAAGGAAAAAAAAAGAAAGAAAGAAAGAAAGAAAGAAAGAAAGAAAGAAAGAAAGAAAGAAGAAAGGACATATCCACAGAGCAAATCAAATTAACTCCATAATTAATTGTAACTTTCTCCACAGTGGTGGTCTATTGAATATTTATTTACATGGGAATAAATATGGTCACATTAAGGACCACTCCTTGGGAGGTACGTCCATATAGAAATTTATTGTCTCACATTCTGGAGCCTAGAAGTTTTAGATCAAATTTTCGGCAGCGTTCCTCCTTCTAAGAGCCATGAGGAAAAAATCTGTGCCGTGTCTCTATTCCTAGTTTTTGGTGTTTTGTTGGCAATTTTCAGAGTTTCTTGGTTTATGGATGTTTTACTCCATTTTCTGCCTTCTCTCTGCCTATGTGTCTATCTCTGTGTCCAAAGCCCCTGTTTTATAAAGATACCCATTATAAGAGACTAAGGCCCCCCCTAATGACCTCATCTTTGCTTGATCATTTGCAAGGACCTATTTCCAAGTATGGTCATATTCACAGGTACTGTGGGCAATACTTCAACACTTAATAGCAATTTCCTGATATTACACTTTTCATGTCTGACTCTATAGCCATATATTAGCCATTGATAAAATATCTGTGTATTTCCTAACCTTAAGCCATCCAGCATTCCAAGCAGGGGAGGCATCCTGATGTATGACCGTAAGCTCTGCCCACTGGGAACACTTTTTCCTCCTAAATGGGATTATAATATTGTATGTAGAATTTTGCCTCGCTCTGGTAAAAGCATATCATACAGTAGGATCTGTAAGTCTTTATTTTTTTTTCCAGTTTAGTCAACAATTCACAGGTAATTTTTTTTTAATATTTTATTTATTTATTTGACAAAGAGAGACACAGTGAGAGAGGGAACACAAGCAGGGGGAGTGGGAGAGGGAGAAGCAGACTCCCCTGCTGAGCAGGGAGCCTGTTGTGGTGCTCGATCCCAGGACCCTGGACCATCACCTGAGCTGAAGGCAGACATTTAATGACTGAGCCACCCAGGTGCCCCAGTCACAGGCAATTCTTTGTGAATCTCTAGAATATATGAAAGTTGATAGAATGGATGAAGTAGACAACAGTTATTATAAGCCATCTGCTCAGGCTGTTCTGTGTCTATCATAACTCCTTGGGGTCATTTCAGATGTAACCATTCACTTAAAAGGGAAAGCACATTAAATTTATGGGTTTGTGGATGAAATAAAATTCAGTTTAGGAAGGGCAGCACATATCATATGTGTACCTGTTGTTGATAGCCAGATTTCATTAATCATAGGACTCCATTAGTTAGAATTGATAGAAGAGAAAAACTTTAGAGAACTATCAAGCTGTCCTATTGGGGCTTGCCATCATCTGCACAAGCATTCAGAAACTACAGATAATTTAACTGTGTAGGTTATAAAGGCTAAGCTGTAGATCTGCTTGCACTACAGTGTGTATAAGCCAGAGAGCCGTCTCTTAACTTTTTATCTCTTTTGAAACTCAAAGGCTTGTTCACTTGGAAATGCATTGAAGTAACATGTTTTATGGTATAGATTGCTTCCTAAGACCAAAGAAGCATAGTTCCTCTTTCTTAGTAGTAGATAGAATGAAGAATGGCAAGTTTCCTCCTTATAGTTTGCATTACAATGTACCCAAGATCACTGAGCTCAGAGACTTCGCTGAAGAGCCTGACATTCATGGGATGGATCTTCCATCCTTTACAGGAGTGTAGTTACGACTCTCATCCTTTTTTGCACATGGTATAAAGCACATGGCCCAGTGCTTTTTAGAGATTCTTCAAATCTCTAGAAAGAAATCAAAGTCAGGGGCTCATACATTGTTTAAGATATCCTAAAACATATACCTACATCTTCTGTGCCAGAAGTCAGAAAAGTAAATATTGGGCACCTTCTGCTTCTAATGAAAGTAAAGGTCCTCTTTTTAAGGCAGAGTACTCTTCATCAATAGAAAGGGGTAAAAATGAATCTTTTGGTTCTCTTGATAAGCAGGGCTCACTCACAGGTGTGTGCTTCTCATTAGTGAGACAAAGATGGACTCTTCCTGTGCTTTTGTCACATGTGCTGACATCACTTTGACCAAGACATGACACATGGCCAAACCCAAAGTCAAAGGATAATCCATGTAGTGAAGAGTATATATAAAAGAAAAAATGAAGAATTGAGGTTAATAGAAATCTACTACAAGGGTGCTTGGGTGGCTCAGTCAGTTAAATGCCTGCCTTCAGTTCAGGTCATAATCCTGGAGTCTTAGGATCCAGGCCTGCAGCAGTCTCTGCTCAGCCAGGAGTCTGCTTCTCCCTCTTCCCCTCACCCTGTGAGGGCCCTCTCTCTCAAATAAATAAATAAAAAATTTTTTAAAAATCTACAATTGTCTTTCATACTGAACTGTAACCTCCTTTCAGAGAGATTTTTGTTTTAATTAAATTGTGGAGTAACTGGGTCATGTAAAAACACTCAATTAAATATTCTTTAATTGAATAAATGTGTCAAGCGGCACCTGGGTGGCTCAGTAGGTTAAGCATCTACCTTTGGATCAGGTCATGATCCCAGGGTCCTGGGATAGAGCTCTGAGTCATGCTCCTTGCTCAGTAGGGAGTCTGCTTCTCCTTCCCTCTTTGCCTCTCCCAGGGCTTGTGTCTCTCTCTCTCTCTCTCACTCTCTTTCTCTCTCAAATACATAAATAACTTCTGGATAAACGTGTCAAAAATTGCACTATATGGCTGAAGCTAGGTATTCATTGACCTAACTGATGTTTTGGCATGCTGTTATACAGTCTTACAAACAAGTAATCCCCAGATTTTAAAATATGTCAGCTTCTTCATTCATGAAATTAGATGTAAATATTTTTCAAAATATGAATTAGCTTGAGAATCTGTCATAAACCTCAGGAGTGGAGGATTTTAAGTGTATTCATAGTCTTATCCTTGAAAACTCGGTTCAAAGTGAGACAATAGAGAAATTGGCTTAGGAAGGTGATATTTGATATTGCGATTTCTGTGATTATGTTCTGAATGGCTCTGGGTTATCCCTGCCACCCTGTTGACTGACGTCTCCAACCATTAATCCATTTGTCCTTTTAACTTTTCCCTCTGTGAATTCCCTTGCAACTTAAAGATGAAAGAACAAGGACAGCATGATTCATTCAGTGAAGGGAAAATAACAGATATTTAAGACCATGAACTTTAAATTCATAAATGGAAATGGATTACACTATTAGAAAAAAAGAAAGATTGAACAAAGGAAACTTTAAAGTTCCTAATGAAATATATATTTTAGGTAGTGTGTCATGGCTGTGTTGTGCTAACACTTAGAATGTGGGGGAATTACCCAGAAAAGGCTTAGGCCACAAGCCTCTTATGCCAGATATGAAAAACCTGTGTCATAATTCTTATGATATTATTATAATTATTGATTACAAATCTGTCATTGGACCATGAGTAACTTAAAGAAAATGAACAATATTCCCTCATCTTTGAGGATTCAGTACTCTGTATTTTCCTGTGATATAAAATATAGTCAATGTTATAGAAAATATTGGATAAACTGCCAAATGACAAAACTTCAAAAATGGAAAATCTAACAAAGTAGAAGACACAAACATTGCAGCTGCCCTGAAATGGAGAGAATTTAGGAGACAATCAGGTATTGTGAACAAATATGCTTAGTAATACATTCAGTTAGATTATGTTGAAGTCATGGTTCATAAAAGGTTAGAACACAAAGAATGAGAGATTTTTGAGCTGCTGCTCCTTTAAAAATAAAGCCCCCCCCTTTTTTTCTTAGAATAATGAGCTAGAGATTTATTTGATTTTCTGATTTTATTTTTAGATGCTGTCTTGCTAAGGCCAATTATCATCTAGAACAGTTTAAACACCAAACACATTTCAATCTAATCAGAGAGAGATACACATTGAACTCCAAAATAATAAACACAAATTCAAGATGAATTGAAATGAACAAGTACAGAATCACTTTGAAAAAGACCTTGCAGTGTAATAACCTATTAAACCCCCACTTACATTTCACAGAAGCAATTAATAAAGTCAACAGAGGATTGAGAGAGATCTTTACAACAGTAGAATGTAAATCAAATACCGTCATGATATATAATTTGATAATACCCCTTAATAAGATTCATCTTTTTATATGCACAAGAACTTGAATTTTTTTTTGCTTTTGGTAAAGTTTACTGGATTAAAGTATACTATTGTGAATGCCTTAATTTAAATGATTTTCTATAACCATAGCTGTTCATAATTTAATGCTCTATACGTGCCCTTAGATAAGGATTAATCTTTAAGGTTGCATAAGAATTGGTAGTTTGATCACGTACCATATCATTTATGGCCTGCTAGGGATATATTTTATCTGCTTACTTATTAGTAACCAAATGAAGGGAAGGATGTATAGACACAGAAACCATGTCCAGTAAGGGCAATTTGTTTGAAAATAGAAATGGTATGATATGAGGCTGAATACATTCAGGGAGTGTGTTAGGAATTAAGAAGATGGTATATCATGTACTAAATCTTTTTTGTATTGCAACTTAACAAAAGAGGATATCTGAAAAGCCAAATCTCAAAAATAAGGTGCTTCAAGCACAGTAAAGTAGAGAGAGAAAATGCAAATTGACAGAGGGCAGAGATCCAATGCTTTTGCTGCCTTGGTCATGTTCTTTCCTCCATGGATTTCCCACTTTATCATCAACACAACGCAATCTTTCCTCATGTCACCTCACTCTTTTACTTACTTTTATCCTCCTGTTGGTATTCTCTTGTAGTCACCTCTACCACCTCTTCTGCCCCTACAGGGATTTTGCATTTTGGCTGCAGGAAGAAGAAGTATTTTGCCAAATGTAATAAAGGACTGAATAAATAAATGAAAAGGTGAATAAAATCTGTGGTTCAGCTCCTCAACTCATATTTTTGATTGCTTCATTTGTATTTAAGCTTTCATCTTTTACATATGGAGGTTATACATGTGAAACTATTGAATGAGAGTGTCTCAAGACTGGATATTGTTCAACAATGTAGAAACCAGTTTATTCTTCTGTAGGTCAGAAGTTAAAGCCTAATAGACTCTTGGTGGACTCAAGAATTGCCTCCCCAGCTTTCTCATTTATAAACCAGTTGTCACATACACAAAGTAAGCCCTCATATTGTGATTTTTAAGAAAGCATAAATAGAATGAACCTAATAAGTTTTTAGGTCTCTTTGTATAGTTTCATCTGAATGACCCCAGGGAGAATATTTTGATGACAAGAACACTGAAAAATATCTCCTGTTGATAAATAGTGTATGAAAAGTTGAAGATGCTTGAGATGAAAAGAGACAGAGAAAGGGGGAAGGCTTAATAAAACTGTTAAGGGAAGCACTTTTTTCCCCTTTTCTGAACTAAATGTTATTACAACAATTAAACTAGAATTTATTAACCTGTTTAATGTCAGGTTCCTCCCTCTTTGTTTTTCCTTCCTCCCTCCCTCCTTTCCTTTCCTTCTTTCTTTCCTTCCTTCCTTCCCCCCCTTATGTATTGATATCTCTCTATCCATATTTCAGTGATTTAATTATTTAAAGTAGTTCTTTTGGGGACAAGAAGTTTCTGTATTATGAAGAAGTAGAGATAAAGGATTTGATTCAATACTGTACTGTGCATGAGTCTAAGACTCTGCGTCTACAATCAATAGTCCACATATAGTGCTTAAATACCTGGGCATTTGGTACTATTTAAAGGTGAGAGAAGGGCACCTGGGTGGCTCAGTTGGTTAAGTGACTGCCTTCAACTCAGGTCATGATCCTGGAGTCCTGGGATCGAGTACTACATCAGGCTCCCAGCTCCATGGGGAGTCTACCTCTCCCTCTGACCTCCTCTCTCATGCTCTCTCACTCTCTCTCTTTCTCTCAAACAAATAAATAAAATCTTAAAAAAATAAAGGTGAGGGATGTCTCATTTCTGGGATAATGCACATTTAATGCTTATTTAAAGATGACAAAATTAGTTTCTTTCATACTATAAAGTAATGGTGAACACTGAACAAAAGCATAGTAAAACATATATTATTATAAATAAGAGTAGATATTACCACTTCAGTTTTTAAAGGAATATTTATATTTGGATAATATGATACTCTGTTGTCTTCATATATTTGGGAAATATAAAGGCTTAAATAATATTTTGTAATTATAATTAGTGGCACATTTTGTCTCATTTTACTGTTAGTCTTTAAGCATATTTTAATAGAAAATTTAGTGGAATTAAAATGTTAGTTTTAAATAATGAAAATGATTTGGGTCCAATATTTTTTAAATATATGGATTTATGTTCAAATATTCTGAAACATATTACAGTGATCTTTGAATAAGTAGATTATGTGTTCGCTAGAAAGTAAGTGAAAGTGGAAAAAAACAAAGTACACATAATTTTAAAATCAGTTTTCAGACATTTCTTACTAAAAGCCAATGATATCCCACTGCCACCTGCAAAGCCACACTTTCAAACCCACACAGACTTCCGTGGTAATAGAAACTATATCACACTCTTCGAAGGAAAAGATTCATCCCAGTGTGCTTAAAATGTAAAACACATAAATGACATATGGGTTGGCATATGCTAAATCCTCTAGACACCCTACACCAACACAATCATGGGGCTCAACTTGATTTCATAAAATATTGCACATTTATTTCTGCCAAACAGGATAATAACAAAGAAGTGTTTGGGGGGAAAAAAAGAAAAACTAAGACTTTTTTTTTCCATCTGAAGCAAATCTTTTAAAGAAAATTTTTCAAAATATGTCACCAAAAGTCAAAGAGTAAATATTTTCCTAATTTTGTGATAGAGGTATGTGAAATCTCAATGATGAAATAAACCACTTTATTCTCACTATTCAAGGATCATACATTTAACAGACTTCTGAAATCACAGAGTTAAAACACAAACTGTAAATTATTTTCTTTTTATTAAAAAAATAAATATAACATGTAGGTTATTTAAGGGATACTACTATTTATAAGGCCCCAGATGAGCTAAATGTATAGGAAATCAACTAAATTCACTAATCACAGTTTGCATTATCTCTGTTATTCAGACTTTGGCTATTTAAAGAGAACAGTTATATTGCCTTCTCACATAGGCTTAAAATAAACTTAATTCATGAACAGTAATTGTCTTCAGGATAAAGAATCCTTAAAGTGCAAAAATTGGATACTCTAGTTTTATACTGTGTATTGATTCTCTTATTCTCTTTATTTTAGGAGTTAAAGAATACTAACACAAAATAGATATGTATTACAAAATAAACGAACATAGGGAGAAAAAGAAAGAAAGGCAAACTAAGAAATAGACTCAGCTATATAGAACAAATTGATGGTTATCAGAGGGGAGGTAGGTGGGGAGATCGGTTAAATACATGATAGAGATTAAGGAGGGAACTTGCTTGTTAAGTTCTTTAGAGATTTTCAACATTAACCCTTTATCACATATGTCATTTTCAAATATCTTCTCCCATTCTGTAGGTTGCCTTTTAGTTTTGTTGATTGTTTCCTTCACTGTGCAGAAGATTTTATCTTAATGAAGTCTAATAGTTCATTTTTGCTTTTGTTTGCACAGTCTCTGGAGACGTGTCTAGTAAGAAGTTGCTATGGCCCATGTCAAAGAGGTTGCTGCCTGTGTTCTCCTCTAGGATTTTAATAGATTCTTGTCTCAAATTTAGGTCTTTCATCCATTTTAAATTTATTTTTGTGTATGGTATAAACAAGTGGTCCAGTTTCATTCTTCTGCCTGTGGCTG
This sequence comes from Lutra lutra, assembly GCF_902655055.1. Taxonomy (NCBI): domain Eukaryota; kingdom Metazoa; phylum Chordata; class Mammalia; order Carnivora; family Mustelidae; genus Lutra; species Lutra lutra. The sequence continues at coordinate 168,588,693 of NC_062279.1, read as the reverse complement.
TCCAATTGTCCCAACACCATTTATTGATGAGACTGTCTTTTTTTCCATTGGATAGTCTTTCCCGCTTTGTGGACGATTAGTTGACCAAATAGCTGTGCATCCATTTGTCTGTTTGCTGTTCTTCCATTGATCTATGTGTCAGTTTTTTACCAGTACCATACTGTCTTGATGGTAACAGTTTTTTAATATAACTTGAAGTCCGGAATTGTGATGCCTCCAGCTTTGCTTTTCTTTTTCAAGATTGTTTTGGTTATTTGGAGGTCCTAAGACAGTATGGAATTTCTTCAAAAAGTTAAAAATAGAACTATCCCATGACCCAACAATTGCACTAGCAGGAATTTACCCAAAGGATGAAAAAATACTGATTTGAGGGGGCTTGCACTCCAATGTTTATAACAACATTATTAACAATAGCCAAATTATGGGAAGAGCCCAAATGTCCATCAACTGATAAGTGGATAAAGAAGAGGTGGTATATATATATACCATGGAATATTACTCAACTATCAAACAAAATGCCATTTGTAATGACATGGATGGAACTTGAGTATATCATGCTAAGTGAAATAAGTCAGAGAAAGACAAATACCATATAATTTCACTCATGTAGAATTTAAGAAACAAAACAGATAAACGTAAAGGAATGGAAAATAGAGAGAGAGATGGAAGCAAAAAAATAAGAAATTCTTAACTATAGAGAGCAAACTGAAGGTTGTTGGAGGGAGGTGGGCAGGGGATAGGCTAAATGGGTGATGGGTATTAAGGAAGGCACTTGTGATGAGCACTGGGTTTATATGTAAGTGACGAATTACTAAATTCTACTCCTGAAACCAATATTATCCTGTATATTAACAAACTAGAATTTAAATAAAATCTTGAAGCAAAAGAAAAAAGGAGGGCACTTGTGATGAGTACTGGGTATTGTATGGAAGTGTTGCATCACTATATCATACACCTGAAACTAATATTGCACTTTATGTTAACTAACGGAATTTAATAAAAACTGACCAATATCTATTCACTTCCCCCACTCCTTAGTCTCTGGCAGCTACTCTCTATGAGCTTGACTTTTTAGTTTAATTTAATTTAATTTAGTTTAATTTTATATTCCACACATAAGTGATATCACGCACTATTTGTTCTTCTGTCTGGCTTTTTCATAATGCCTTAGCACAATGCCTTCCAAGTTCATCCATGTTGTCATAAATGGCAGGATTGCCTTTTTTTTCTTATGGCTGATTAATATTCCAGTATGAGAGATAGCTTTCTATAGATACATAGATATATAGAAATCATATGTTCTTGGCCATTCATCCACTGATGAATAATTAGTTTTTGTTTGTTTGTTTGTTTTTTCCCTAACAGGTGTGAAAAGATGCCTCACTGTGGCTTAGATTTGCGTTTCCTTGATGATTAATGATGTTGAACTAATTTTCATGTACCTTTCTTTTTTTTTTTAATACAATTTTTTTTTTTTTATTTGACAGAGAGAAATCACAAGTAGGCAGAGAGGCAGGCAGAGAGAGAGGAGGAAGCAGGCTCCCCACTGAGCAGACAGCCCGAGGTGGGGCTTGAACCCAGGACCTGGGATCATGACCTGAGCCGAAGGCAGCGGCTTAACCCACTGAGCCACCCAGGCGCCCCAATTCATGTACCTTTCATGTGGTTATTTGTATCTCTTCCTTGGAAAAAATATGTATTCTGGTTCTTTCTCCATTTCTAGGTCAGATTATTTAATTTTTTGCTTCTTGGTTGTATGACTTTCTTATATATTTTATTTTATTTATTTTTTTTTTTTAAGATTTTTTTTTTATTTATTTATTTGACAGACAGAGATCACAAGCAGGCAGAGAGGCAGGCAGAGAGAGAGGAGGAAGCAGGCTCCCTGCTGAGCAGAGAGCCCAATGCGGGGCTCGATCCCAGGACTCTGAGATCACGACCTGAGCCGAAGGCAGCGGCTTAACCCACTGAACCACCCAGGCGCCCCTCTTATATATTTTAAAGTCACCTTTTTTTCAGATATCTGATTTGCAAATAGTTTTTCCCATTCCATAAGTTATCTTTTCATTTTTGTTAATTGTTTCCTTTGCTATGCAGAACTTTTTTAGTTTGATGAGTACAATGTATTCCCACTTATATATTTTTGTTTTAGATGTTATATCCAAAAGAAGTCATTGTCATGATCAATGTCAAAGAGCTTTTCCTCTATGCTTTCTGCTAGTGGTTTTATAGTTTCAGGTCTTATATTTAAGTATTAATTTCAATTTACATTAATATTTGTGATTGGTGTATATAGGGTTCCAGTTTCACTATTTTGCATGCAGCTATTCAGTTTTCCAACACCATTTATGGAAGGTATATCCTTTCCCCATTGTGTGTTTTTGTCACCTGTGTCAGAGATCAGTTGACTATAGATGTTTTGGTTTATTTCTGGAATTTCTATTCTGTTCAATTGGTTTCTGTGTCTGTTTTTATGCCAGTACTATACTGTTTTTAATTACTCTAGCTTTTAATATAGTTTGGATTAAAAAAGCATGATTCCTCCAGGTTGTTTCTTTCTTAAGATTGCTTTGACTATTTCAGGTATCTTGCAGCTGTGGTCTATTGTAAAGCCCCTGTCTTATGTCACCTGTTATCATGCTTCTCAAAATCTCACCTACTATTTTGGACATATCTTCTGCTTGGGACTTATGAATTATCCAGCAATATTGAGTGTGTTCTTGGTTGTATGATCAGCTTACTCTAACTCGCTCAGCAGGTCACCTATATAACCTCTGTGGAATAGGATAAAATGTAATTATTTTCTTCCTCTGAGAAATCCTTTTTTTTTTTTTTTCCTATTTTGGACCTTTCACCATTCAAAAATGATTCTTACACTCTCTGTCTTCTTTCTTCTTAGAGGTTTTTTTTTTTTTTTTCCACAATATCTATCTGTGTTCTATTATTAGCATTTTTGCCCAAATTGCCACACTGACCAGAATCATTAGTTGGCTGCTGCATCCCTATTTAGAGGTACATGAAGTACATTCCAATGTAAAAAACAAACAACAACAACAAAAAAAAACCAACCAAACAAAAAAACTTTTTAAAGTATCATGCCCTTACAAAGTATAAATTATCTACCAAAATCCTCTAATATAATACCCTGGCTCAATTAACTGTAATTCTTCAAAATACGTGGAGTAATGTGCTTGGAAAATCCACAAAAAGATAGCAATTCAAACTGAGTCATAATACTACTGTAAAGTGTGTTTTTTTTTAAAGATTTTTTATTTTTATTTTATTTTATTTATTTATTTATTTGACAGAGAGAGAGATCACAAGTAGACGGAGAGGCAGGCAGAGAGAGAGAGAGAGGGAAGCAGGCTTCTTGCTGAGCAGAGAGCCCGATGCGGGACTCGATCCCAGGACCCTGAGATCATGACCTGAGCCGAAGGCAGCGGCTTAACCCACTGAGCCACCCAGGCGCCCCATAAAGTGTGTTTTACCATAAGGCTTGCTTTCACAAAATTTCTGCAGAAGTTTTAAGAAGACATTGTAGAAGTAATTAACAAAATGTTTTCCAAATTTTAGTATTTGAATAAGTTGTCTAGAGCTCAAAACATATACTATAAAAATTACCTCAGAGAGGGTTATTTAAATTCTGTTTTCTAACAAATTATTTTAACTTCCACGAAATTTTCACTATTGTCATAAACCACACATCTTTCTGAATTTGATTTCTGGACTTTCTTAGACTTTCAAAGTCTCAGGAGAATAGATAATTAAGTAAAAATTAAATCTGTATGTCTATACCCAAAGTGGGTTAATTAGTTTGGTAGATAAAACAAGCTTTCAACAGCAATAATTTCTGGTCGGATATATTAAAAAACAAATTTTGAAGAAAAGTGGCATTTGTGGCAACAATTGACTCTGTAAATGGCAGTCGATAATGAGATGAAGGGTTTGTTTTTAAATCAGGTGTTTGTAAAGAAGGCACTAGCTATATTAAGAATTTGGATAATCAACATGGGATAGAAAATATCAACAGTCTATTTGACACAGAATAAGTGTTTCTAGGCTTGTAATTTTATTTTGATAAAATTGTCTTGATACACTACTGGCTCACTACACTAAACTATACCCAGTAATGAAATCACTGTATTTCAATGAGGTAAGAATATTTCTATCTTTCCAAAATTAAATCAGTTTGCCATCAAATATCCACAGAGACTCTGGTGCTTATGAATTTTAGAAAGTTGTAATTGATTTTAGAACTTCTAACACATCTAAATCCTATCAAATGTGGAGGATTTTTTTTTCTTACCATTTTTTTTGGTCCACCTAATCTAACATTTTTTTAATTTTCAAGTAGTTCAGCAAATATAACATCACAGTTAGAAGAGAAAGGACATTCTTGACCATGAAGAGGAGTAATTGTTTAAAAATATGAAAGACCTTAGGTGAGATCTTAGAGAAATAATCCATAGAAGCTAGCCAAATTACTGATTCCATCAAATAATAATAAAATTAGAACTCCAAAGGCAATTATTTTTTTATAACAGAAGCTCCCCCCACACACATCTAGTCCTCAGTAGACACCCTATTTTACTTAACTTCATCTGTTTGTCATGATTTTAAAGAATTAGCACATGCCTATATTTCACCATGTCCAAAGAAAAAAATGTTCAGAATCCCCAGATAATTTAATCTTATTATTGCAATGCCCCAACCACTATTCCAGCTTACCTGCAACAGAGTCTATTTGGTGCCAAATTATACCCTTTATTGCTTTCAAAATTCTGGGTTTAAACTCTTATCTGACCCTTTTCGCTTGAATTTTGTTGGATTACAGATAAAATATAATGATTTTGGGGAAAACATTTGACTAGAGCTTAGACTTACAGAAGACTGAATTACTTCTTTCCTTCTTTTCTGAAGACTCATACTGTGGTTTTGGCACTCTAGATTTTATTATGCTGAATATACAAAGATAAAAAGAAGAGAGTATAATATAATAAATGTGTCCCCTTAATGCTTAAGGCATTTAAATTCTTTTTTTTTAAGATTTTATTTATTTATTTGACAGACAGAGATCACAAGTAGGCAGAGAGGCAGGCAGAGAGAGAGAGAAGAGGAAGCAGCTCCCTGTGGAGAAGACAGCCCGATGCGGGGCTCAATCCCAGGACCCTGGGATCATGACTTGAGCCGAAGGCAGAGGCTTTAACCCACTGACCCACCCAGGCGCCCCAAGGCATTTAAATTCTAAAGCACTGCTCTACGTGTACTTTTTGTGGGCTGTATGCTGGTTCAGATTACCTGTCCAAAGTTCAGGAACCTGGGTTGCCTAGGTGGCTTAGACAGTTGAGCTTTTAACTCTTGGTTTTGGCTGAGGTCATGATCTCATGCATCTTGGAATGGAGCCCTGCACTGGTGCTCACCACTCAGTGAGAAGCTACCTGAGGATTTTCTCCCTCTGCTCCTCCCCTCAAATAAATAAATAAATCTTAAAACAAAATAAAATTCAGAAGCCTGCAATGAAAGCAGAAGAAATTCTCATTCATTAAATCAGCTATATTGAGAAAAGAAAATGACCTCTAACAAGGTAATCAATCAAAAGAAATAAACTTAAGTCTTTCTCCATTTATAATTCTTGTAATTACTTTATTTGTCCTACATAATGTTCCATCCTATAGCACAGTAACCTGCTTCTGTTTTCATGAAAATTGATTGATTGATTGATTTACCTGACCACAGATTGAAGCGTGAGTGGGTGTTATTTATGTGGGTCAAAATTCATATATACAACTCCTAACATATAATTTTTTATGCAAGTAAAGAATAGTGAAGATCATTGACAAACCATCTCTTTATTTCGAGAATGTTATTTTTAACATTATATTACTATTCTCTCAATATTAGTAAATCACTTCAAGAGTGTGGTTGTGGAAAAAAAAATATGAGTTGAAAGACAACTTCATAAGGTCTGATAGATACTAAGTTCTCTAAATCTCAGTTTCTTATGTCTGGTTCAAAGTATTGCTATGAGGAGTAAATAAAATGAAATATAAATTTTCAGTCTCTTCCAAAGTATGGAACTATGTTTTTTATCTGTGGATAAGACAAAATTTTTTGAAGGATTTTGTAAGGGAGACAAAATCTACCAGTTTAGAACCTACTACATGTCCTATCCAATTGCAGAGGTCATATATATATCTGTACTGTGACTTGTTTTGGTAGGCATTTGATGATATGTGCACAATTCTTAAAAGAAAAAAGGATTTGTCTGCAATGCATACTACTAATACTATCTGTAAAGTCTTTGCAACTTGCAGTACCAACTTCCTACCCCATATCTTATCCCATTCAGAGACACAGAATTCCTCACTACTTGTTATCAACAATGCAGTCATTAACAGTGATATTTCTGCTGGCATTCAAGGTTCTAGCTTCCACTGAATGACTCATATATGAAATGTTTGGGTCTAGATCTAATGATTGGAAGCAGGAATTGAGGAAAAGTAGAACTTCTCCAGATGTGGCTGAAAGATTTGAAAGATATATCTCTATGGGTCCTGAGTTGGTAAAATTAGGTTAAAAATTAAGAGATAGCTATGAATGAATCTCATTTTAAAGAACTTACTTTTGTGCTTTGTTTGTGATGTTGTTACTGGTAGAAGCTGGGAAATATTTGACAATGTTTTTTCCATTTACCTAATATAATCCTCTGTTTACATTACTTTAGTTCCTTCCTTGAGATATTCTGGCTGGGGAGAGTATTGAGTACAGTGGTATATGAACAGGAGAGTGTATTCAGCACCTTATGGTTTTGTTATTGTCTGTGCAGAGGAAAGCAACCTGTTTCAAGACATAAGGCCAAGAGTTCCAAATGGTAACCAGAGCCATAATGAACACAATGAGTGTTTTTCATACATTACTGCTTTCAACCTTTATAAAAACACCACAACATTGATAATTTCATCTCTACTTTACAGATGTAAAACAGATACAGAGAAGTCAATTACCTTACCAATAACTAGTAAGTAGAAGATCCAGGTTTTTGACTCCAAACTTCATAGTTTTAACCAGTACTCTTTATTATGGAGGAGTACAGTAGAATATGCCAGATGAACATACAACTAAGAGGTGCAACTCCTAGGGGGATAGTCAAGAAAAAAAATCTAGAAAAATAAATGGAAACATTAAGAAAGCTGTGTCATGCTTCACAAATAAGTTCATATCATTTAATTTTCAGTAATCTAGACATTTTGGTTGCTTAATTAAATCGGAGTTTTCAAAGCCTTTTCTTGACTAAGCTTATTAAGTACCATCCAATGATGGTTTTCTCCTTCAGAGCCAAATTATATTTCTGTTTTGAGAATGCTGATACTTAATCACAGCATTTATGCCTTTCTCTTCATCACTTTTCATATGCCTTCATGACCTTTAAGATTTGAATGTTCATGTTTCTATAAATTTAATTGTGCCTACCTTTTGTTATTATTTTTCCTTTCAAATGTTCAAAAGTCAGTTTTGAAATTATCATTTATAATTGAGATTATTCCTTAGGACACCTACGATTTTACCAATACAAAATCTTTAAAAGAAGTTTTACATTGATTGATGCAGATATTTACTAATTTATGAGTGTATGAATATCAGGCACAGTGTGATATGCTGGAGAAGAATAAGAAAAGTTCATATTTTCAAGAATTGCCAAAGAATAAGAAACAGATAACTAAGGCAACAATTACAATAGGTTGTGTTAATGCTCAGACAGAGACATTCACAGGATGATTTTTGTGTTGTCACAAATGTATTGAGTACAACTTTCCATGTTTATTGGATGCTATAAATCATTTAATTAATCAAATGCTTTTTTAGTTTTAAAACTAACACCACACAGGCTTGTTTCAGCCATTCTTGGATCATACTTTCTGAGTTTTGTTTTACATTCTATATTCAGATGCCGTTGGGAAATGCTGGAAATGCTATGGAATGCAACATTTTATTATTTATAGGGATGCAACTGAGTGTTGCTTACTTGAAGGAAAAAATTAAAACACTTCTCTACTACTTTTAACTGTGTAATTGGGTAAGCAAAAATTATTTTATTCCTCATTTATAAAGTAGAAATTTTATAACTAAATTAACAAGTGATATAATATCTGCAATATGGTTAGCATGATGATTTGTACATAGTAAGGAGAATTAATTTTAGTTTTTTATTGTTATTAATTTCTCTATGTTGTTTCCTACAAATAACACTAAGAAAAGTTTTTTAGACTTAAGCTTCAGAAAAAAATAGAAGTGTTTTCTTATAAAAAATAACAATATTGAGAGTTATCATTGACTATAATTTTCATTTAATTTTGTGCTAAAACCATGTATGAGCTCCACTTTTTTTTTTTTAAGATTTTATTTATTTATTTGACAGACAGAGGTTACAAGTAGGCAGAGAGGCTGAGAGAGAGGAGGAAGAAGGCTTCCCGGTGAGCAGAGAGCCAGATGCAGGGCTCGATCCCAGGACCCTGAGATCATGACCTGAGCGGAAGGCAGAGGCTTAACCTACTGAGCTACCCAGGCGCCCCTTGAGCTCCACTTTTATAACTTAGAAGGATATGCTCTGCATATCTTTTTAAGTTTTTCTTTGGTCCTGACCTACACATTTGTTCACAATTTGTATCTGTTGCATTTCATTATTTTATTGTATGCATGCTTACAAACTGATTAATCCTTTGTAGAATTAGAGAGGTATAGATAAATGCACATATACATTTATTATAACATTGCTCTGGAAGAACTGAACATTTCAGAGACTCAATTTTGAGTCTTCAACAAAATGTTGAAGAACTCAACATTTCAGGATTCTATTATGTTATCTAATTAGTATTCTTGATATAAGGGGCAGATCCAATGAAAGCTGAACTTTCATTCCTCTGAAATTAGTGAATCATCAACATCCTTAACCTCCCCAACAAATTCAAATTGATGTAAGAAAATAAGTAGTTAGATAAATGTGTGCACAATATTTCATTTTAAAGTGTAGCAGATAATTTTGTCTTATAGAGAGATGAAATTTTGTTTTCTTAAAAAAACACAAAGATTTATAGTTACTATTATGAGAGAAAATCTAGAATATAAAGAAATTATTTTTTCTCACTTCCTTTTTTAAACTGTCTTGCACATTCATGTTGTAATCATACTCTTAAAATACTGGTTTTATTATTTTAACATCTTCCTCAGAAATAACAGAGGCTTTTGAAATTCTCAAACAAATACAAAGTAAACATGCCTACCAAATATTATTTCTACTATGGATGAAGATTTAGTTTTATATTAACTGTTGAAAATATGCCCTCCATTTAAATCATAAAAGTCTACTTGCCGTTGACTATACATCTCATACTGATTCCTGCTTCTGAGGCCTCTGGCAGCCATTCTGTCTTATTTACACTCTTAGAACCTTTTGCTTCACAACAGAACAGAGTTTCAAAATACTTGTTTAAAAAACTCACCAGCAACCTTTCCTGAAAAGTCTCACCCAACTCTAAAGTTTATTTCACTGAGCATTACTCAAAACTCTATCTTGTCATTTTAGAATACAGTGTTCTTTCTCTTATTATCAGTCTCCTGGGGCATTTAAATTGGGGCCCTCACAAAAAGGAAGCAATATTTATTGACGCCTATTATTCACCAGTTACTACGCTAGGCAGTCTAAGGTACTATTACTGTTTCTATCTTAATGCCTCCCACAGGTAAAGCATTTCGGTTACTTTGACTAATTATTATGTTAGGGTAGTTATATCTATTGCTCTAATTAACAGATACTTAAAAAAAAATCTCAGATATAGATACAATCCACTGACCTTCTCTGCTAGATGCTGATACAGATGTCATGTAAGTGCTCTGCATATAGGTTCTTTATCTTCCCCTACCACAGACAGATCACCTTTCAATGGTACCTTAACAATCTTGTAATCAACATAATTTTGGTCCATAAATTGGTCTAAGTGTCTAAAATCAATTTATTTCATAATTCATTAAGATTGTTGATTTGAAAAGGTCTCTAACTTCATTAAATGGCCTATGGTGTGGGAGATTAGTGATAGCATTTATATCCATTAAAAAACAACAAAAAAGTATTATTAATTTAAATTTTTTTCATATATTATTTAGAGCATGGGTTAAAGAGGTGCTACTAATTAAGGGTCTCTTGAAGACTGTATAGTATAACTTTAATTCCAGAAAGGCTAGGATTGCATAAATGGATCTACTTGATAGTCAAAATCGAGGTATTGGAGCAGTATGTCCATGAACTTGACCTTAAAGAATTATTTTCATTTTTCTTCATTGCATACCCAATCAAAGGAAACTACAAGATACAGCTTCATTAAAACTGGTGCTTTATTTTTTACACTTCCTCTCAAGAACATTGTGTACCAACATTGCTTGCAAAGCCCTACTTGGGAATTAGTTTTTAGATAGTTGTAGGATTATTTTAGAACAGATAATAAAACATGTAACTAATCATATTTTTATTTCTTGATTGCTAAAATCTTCAAAATCCATATATATCTATTGACCTTTTTATGCTGTTTTTAATGCAAGATATGCTATATTTACATTTATTTTAGCTATAATTTCTATGTACATTTTTATAACTTTACTCTATTTCAAATGAATTTCTTCAATAATAAACTGTATAACAAGTTAAGTATCATTAAAAATAATGATAAAGTCTCTGTGTTATTTGGCTTTATGTACATTTTATGTGTCCAGGGGAAAAAATAAATGAGAACAACACTGCAGTTCTTTTTTTTTTTTTAACAACATTGCCATTCTATGCCAATATTTATTAGTAACATTAATGACAAGATACTTAACATTACGTTGACTCCCTTATTGTCAGATGATTAAGTTAGCATTGACCTTTTACTCCAGGCCTAAGTATTAACTCATATTAAACATTACTAACAATCATTAAAAATTTAAAAAACTTTCTTAGTGCCTGGGTGGCTCAGTTGGTTAAGCCTCTGCTTTCAGCTCAGGTCATGAGCTCAGGGTCCTGGGATGGAGCCCTGCATCAGGCTCTCTGCTCAGCAGGGAGCCTGCTTCACCCCCCACCCCTCCTGCCTCTGTGCCTACTTGTGATCTCTCTCTCTGTCAAATAAATAAATAAAATTAAAATAATATATACAACTGACAATATGAACACTGAAAGAAATTTAATTTCATGTAACTTTCTGTGAAATACTGAAATATGCATGTGGATTTTTAAAATACTTTGATATGCTATAATCAACTCCAAGTTTCAAGATATTAGAGTTTCTCCTGATAATGCTGTTCATATTTAGGGATTGCTGCTAAAAGTCTCACCATTTGGTTGTGGTATCAAAGCAAGATTATCAGAAAAATGAGGATAATGTGTCCATCACAATGTAACAAATTACTCCAATATTTAACAGCATAATACAATAAATGTTTATTATCTAACAGCTTCTATGGGTCAGATTGACTTAATGAAGTGGTCCTGGCTCATGGTTTCTCATGAGATTGAAATCAAGATATTGCAAAATATGGTTAGGGATTCAGGGCTTGACTAAGGCTAAAGCTTTGTTTCCATGACAGATCCTTTACTTGGGCTTGGCCACTTGAAACTCTCCATAGAATTGCTTCAAGGTCCTCATGGCACGGCAGATAGCTTTTCCCTAACTGAATGGTGACAGGTGGAGACAGACACAGAGACATAGAAAGGAGCCAAATTCTATTGGTCACAGGAACAACACTGTAATAACATGAAAGGGGATATACAAAGGCATGAATTACAGAAGGCAAGCTTTATTGGGGAGTACCTTGGAGGCTGGCAAGAAAGAAAATGGATTTTTTATTTTCCTCATGTGTCATACTGAATGATTGTTCGTAATCTATAGATTCTGTAGGATATTTAAAAATGCAAGTGGAGGGGCGCCTGGGTGGCTCAGTGGGTTAAGGCCGCTGCCTTCGGCTCAGGTCATGATCCCAGGTCCTGGGTTCGAGTCCCACATCGGGCTTTCTGCCCAGCAGGGAGCCTGCTTCCTCCTCTCTCTCTGCCTGCCTCTCTGCTTACTTGTGATTTCTCTCTGTCAAATAAATAAATAAAATCTTTAAAAAAAATGCAAGTGGATTGAATGGCTAAAATTAGCAACATAAGAAACAATAGGTGTTGGTGAGGATGTGGAAAAAGGGGAAATCTCTTATGTTCTTGGGAATGCAAAATAATACAGTCACTCTGGAAAACAGTATGAAGTTTCCTCAAAAAGTTAAAAATAGAATTACCCTATGAGCCAGCAATTGTACTACTAGGTATTTATGCAAAGAATACAAAAATGTCAATTCGAAGGATACACGAACCCCAGTGTTTATAGCAGTATTGTGTAAAATAGCTGTATTACAGAAATGTCCATTGACTGATGAATGGATAAAGAAGAGATGAGATATCAATATATCTATATGTATCTATATATCTATATCTATATCTATATCTATATGTGTGTGTATATATCATGGAATATTACTCAGCCTTGAAAAAGAATGAAATCTTGCCATTTACAATGACACAGATAGAGCTAGAGTGTATTATGCTAAATGAAGTCAGTCAGAGAAAGGCAAATACTATTTGATTTTACTCATATGTACAATTTAAAAAACAAAACAAATGATCACAGGGGAAAAAAGAGAGAGGAAAACCAAGAAACAGATTCTTAACTATAGAGAACAAATTAATGATAACCATGGGCCGCCTGGGTGGCTCAGTGGGTTGAGCCGCTGCCTTTGGCTCAGGTCATGATCCCAGGTCCTGGGTTCGAGCCCCACATCGGGCTCTCTGCTTAGCAGGGAGCCTGCTTCCTCCTCTCTCTCTGCCTGCCTCTCTGCTTACTTGTGATTTCTCTCTGTCAAATAAATAAATAAAATCTTAAAAAAAAAAATTAATGATAACCAGAGGGGAAGTGAATGGAGGATGGGTGACATAGGGGATGGAGATTAAGATTGTACTTGTGATGAGCACCAGGTGTTGTACAAATGTGTCGTATCACTGATTTGTATACCTGAAACTAATATTACACTGTATATTAACTAACTGGAATTTATCTTTTTTTTTTTTTAAGATTTTATTTATTTATTGGACAGAGAGAGATCACAAGTAGGCAGAGAGGCAGGCAGAGAGAGAGGAGGAAGCAGGCTCCCCACCAAGGAAAGAGCCCGATGTGGGGCTCGATCCCAGGACCCTGGGATCATGACCTGAGCCGAAGGCAGAGGCTTTAACACTCTGAGCCACCCAGGCGCCCCGGAATTTATCTTTTAAGGATTTTTTTTTTACTTATTTGAGAGAAAGAGAACACAGAGGGAAAGTGAGAGGGACAAGCAGACTCCCTACCAAGTAGATAGCCCAATGGGGGGCTCAATCCGAGGACCCTGAGATCATGACCCCACCCAAAGGCAGAGGCTTAACTGACTGAGCCACCTAGAAGCCCTTTGATGATTCATTTTCAGTGAAGATAATTCTAGGGAGGTACTGACAAAGACTTGGAAGAACATTGACCTTGGAATCAGAGAAACTGGATTTGTATCTTAATTTTGTTATATATCAGTTCTCTCCCCAGGGTAGGTTATTGAATATATCAACTTCACTTTCTCTCTCTCTCTTTTTTTTTAAAAGATTTATTTATTTATTTATTTGACAGATCACAAGCAGGCAGAGAGGCAGGCAGAGAGAGAGAGGAGGAAGCAGGCTCCCTGCCGAGCAGAAAGCCCGATGTGGGGCTCGATCCCAGGACCCTGGGATCATGACCCAAGCCGAAGGCAGAGGCTTTAACCCACTGAACCACCCAGGGGCCCCAACTTTCTCTCTTTTTTTAAAAAATATTTTATCAACTTTACTTTCTGTGTATGTAAAATTGCTCTTTTGCATATATAAAATTGATTACAAATCTTTTAAATAGTAGGCACTTTAGCAAATTTGCTTCATTTCCTTTTTCATCTTTCATTATCATCATTTTAGATATCTTATATATTATGCTCTCAGCTTGCATATTCATCTTTTAAAAATTTGGGTATCAGCAATCCCATGCAGAGATTTTGGCTGTGGTCCTAATAACATATTTGCCTCACCGGAAATGTTTTGGAAACATTGACTCCACCTTAAGGAAGGGAACCAATAACCTCTCATATTCTTCTAGGATTACAGAGAAGAAATTATTCCAGATAAAAGTCAAGCTGTATATTTCCATTACAATTTTCAAAAAGCCAGTGCAAATTGGGACCAAGAATTGAGTCAGAATTTAGATCTATAAATGTAAATTTCTCTTTCCTACTTGCACATTTAGAATTACAAAAATATCTCACTTCAAAGATTTAGCTTTCAGGGTCTGGAGAGATTTTATTCTGTCAAAATTCCCTCTTCTCCCTGTATTTTCAATTTTTTTCCTCTTTATTGATGCTTACATTCCATTAGATCAAAATATATCCAAATGTTCACCATTAAAAACAAACAAACAGCTCTCTCTTGATTTATGATCCCCTGTCAATCTTGCTGTATCTCTCTCATTGTTTCCTTAGTAAAGTTTAATGAATAATTGGTCTACATTCAATATCTCAATTTTGTTTCCATGTGCTTTTGTCTTTTCATCTCACAAAATTTACAGCTGCCTCAATATTTACAGACAACTTTTAGTCATAAAGTGCAAAGAAAAAATTCTTAATATATTAAATATTTGACACTGTTTACCACTCTTTCCTACCACTCTTTCCTACCTACCTTCAATACTACCTTGCTTAGCTTGCAGGATATATTTCCATTTCTTTTCCTGCTTTTCTAACTCCTGTTCTTCTGTTGCACATAATATTTGTGTTTCTCTGGTTTCTACCCTCAGTGCTTTTCTTTGTAACAACCTCAGCATGCCCTAGACTTCAATATCCCTTATACTCTCATGATTAACACTGTGGATATTCCCAAAAGCAGAACACTCTTTTAAGCTCGAACTCCATGTACCTAATGTTCTAAAGGATGATTCAATCTGTGTGTGAAATACGCACCTCAGGTTCATAATGATACAAATTTAAATCACCCTTTCCTCAGATCAGTGGATTTTCTCCATTTGGAAAATTGTTTATATATGTAGGTAGTCTCCATAGCCAGAAGCCAAAATTTGATATGTTTATTTATTCCATATCCCTTATCTATTTATTCATATATTTAGTTTTCCAAAGCGTATGTATTGGCCACTCAATTTATGCTAGCTACTGTTTTAGGTGCTGAGGATAAACAAGGTAAACACTAACTTTTCTCTCAAATGCTTATGATCTCTGGGAAGGTGATAGACAATAACAAAGTAATAAATAAAAAATATGGTTTTAGATAATGGAAAGTAACAAAGAATGTTAAGCATAGAGGGGGAAACGGAAATATTTATGATTATATTTAGTTGCATAAAACAGAACACCTAAAATAATAGTGACTTAGTATTCAGATTTATTTCACTCTTATTGTAGGGAAACTCTCTTTGTAGGCAGTCCAGACCTTGTATAATGGCATCATTTTCTTTAGGTACATCTGAGTCACTTTCCTCTACAAGCCTTATATAGAGCTTCTTTATAGACCGAATGTTTGTCTCCCCAAAATTCATATGTTGAAACCCTACCCCTACATGTGATGGTATAATAAGGTGGGGCCTTCGGGAGGTAATCTGGATTAGAAAAGGTCATGAGAGTGGAGCCCTCATGACAGAATTAGTGTCCTTATGGGGGTCATGAAAGAGCATGCTTCTTATCTCTGCTCTCAGCCTTGTGAGGATACATGGTAGTCACAACCCAGAAGAGGTTTCTCACAAGAACCCAGCCAGCCTGGCATTCTGTTCTCAGACTTTCAGGCTCTAGAACAATACAAATAAATTTCCATTGTTTATAAACCACCCAGTCTATGGTGGTTTGTTAGAGCAGCCTGAGCTGACCCAGTGAGCTTCCAACTCCAGGTCATTTCTGATTCATGAAGGTACCTGGGACTGAAGTCATTGAGTCTAAACCAAGTTCCAGGCCAGCAGAAAACAGAAAGCACGGAAGAGAGGGAAAAAAAAAAAGAGAGAGACACACACTAAAATAGTTTATAGCTTTCACCAGTATTTGCTGAAAAGGATGCTTTTTGCAGGCTACCGTGTTGCTCCAAACAGAATTGCATTGTGTTATTGCATGGGGAAGGGATTTAGGGTAAACAGATGTTTCTAATTCGGGTGGCTATTTAGTTAGCATTAACAAGGAGGGCATTTCTGACAGAGTAGAATCTTAGCACATATTTTTGATCATCCCATACTACTTATTTCATCCCCTTATTAAGCCATTGGAATCTGTTTTTTAGTCTCTATTCCCGTTGCTCCTGCCCTGTGTTAGTAAAAGTTTTCCGACTCCTCCTCTCTCTTGTAGCTTTGTTTCCCTAAGGAGACTCATGCCTCCAGTCTGATCACCCACAAAATCAATTCTCCAACATACAACCCTAGAGCTTTTAGAATTACAAATCCTATACTTGAACTTTCCTGATTAAAATCTTTTAATGTTTCTCACTGATTCAAGGTAGTAGCCACAGAAATCTTTTTTAAGAAGCTCCCTGACCACCCAATATTTTACTCTTCTCTTTCTTCCACTAAACTCTAATTTCTGGGCATGAATATGACTTTAAAAAATTGAGTTTTTCTTATCATTCTATCTGAGGTCATTGGTTCTCTTCCAAATATATCCTTCCCCATCTAGTCATGTCTAGAAAAGGCAGACACATTTATCCTTCACCATTCATTTGACTGTTTAAGCTCTTCCTGAATATCACACTTTCATGGCATGCTCCTATCTTTAAACATACAAACCATTTCTGAGGCTCCATTACTTACAATAATTGTCAATTTTTATTGTCCGAACAATTGATCTTCCGTGATAAACTGTGAGCTATCTGATAGTAAGGACTGGAGAGTTTTATTTCTGGATCCAATAGCCTCTTTTTGAGACAGGCACATTTGAGATATTCGGTAAGGTTTTGCTGAGTGAATTAAACTCAATAGCTTCCTAGACAGAAAATGTTACAGTCATCTCTGCTACTGCTCAACCCTTAGTTCTGGCATAATTTTCTATTTATGTTATCTCTGCAGTTCCTCTCTTATCCACTCCTTTCATTAATTCGCACTTCACTTGTCCATTTCCAGCCATTTTCACCACACATCTGAGTCATTGCAATATTATAAATGAATCCCCTTCTTTTATTCTCTCACCTTTTTGTTTGTTTATTTGTTTTTCATGCCCGTGACTCAACATAGATTTTAACATATCATGGTACAGCACAGAACTCACAACTTTTCAAAAATCAGTTATATTCTCTCTCCCCAGGCTTGTATTTTACTCTCACCTCTGCTACTTCCACCTACCTTTTGGTCTTTGTACAAAGGGATACCTCTAGGTAGAAGGCATCACTGAGCTGAGGCATTCCGTCAGAGATGTCAATTTTGTGGATGGTTCATGTACTATGGGGATGTGAATGAGGCCAGTGGCACATAGAGCAGATGACCCAGAAGACCCTTAAAATTTCACGGGAGACTGAACTATCAGGTAGACATGACAGGTTGGTTCCAGCAATGTATTTTTCCACTGAGGCTTTAACTTGGGAGGAACTAGGGGAGGAGGGCAGAGGTTTCAAGTTTCAAAGTGAATTCTGGGCTTGCTCTCTAATGCTATCCTAAAATAAGGAACCCAAGTTGGGGTCAGAGAAGGGAGGTAAAAAAGATAATTTAACAGATTGATTAAAAAGTGTTTTTCTCCCCTTAGGCACATTGCGAAGTGTTTTCTTAGTGTAAAATAACGTTACTTTAATTTCTCCCACAGATTATTTTATAAGAATTCAATGAAGCGCATAACTATACCCCTACAACATTAATTTTATTAATCCTCTGGCAGCATTGTATTACATCAAAAGCATATGAAACTACAAGGGACTTTTTTGTAGGATCTACTTTCATGTATTGTGGCATGTGTGAAACAGAATGCTCTCCTAGTAAAAGATATCCACAAGAATCTAAAAGATCATGCACCTGATTTTTCTTTCTTGGTAACAGAGTGTGCTTTGCATTGTGAACAGGAGAAAAAAAAATATTTTTTTCATTCTCTCTAGAGTTTTTGCTTCAGCCCAAAGCAACAAAACATCATCTGTCTCTCCTAAAGTGTCAGAGTGATAAAAATGCTCAAAATTGTACCCCTTCTTCAAAATCAAAATTAAATATTACCTCCTTCATGGACCTGTCCTCAATTTCATCAGCTAAACTAATCTCACCTGTTACTGTGGCCCCAAAACATTGGGTTTGTACATCACACTGAAAATTTATCAATGATGGTGTTTAGAGCTTTGTTCAGGAAAAAAAAAAAAATAGAAAAGAAAGAAAGAAAAAAACAAACAAACAAAAAACTCAATGTCTTCCACCAAGCTTAATGCAGTGTCTTGCACACAGCATTTGCATGGAGGCTGTGCTCTGCTGGTTAAATGCCTGGGATCTGATTGACTGAAGTTCATTGCTGATTCTGCTCTTCCCTAGCTGTGTGGCCTTAGGCAAATCACTTAAACTTTCTGTTCTCTGGTTCTTTTATCTTTTAAATTGAGATATATAGACACGTTGAATAAGATTGTTGTAAGCTAAAAATGAGATAAATTAATAAAACTAACAGTTTTGTATTCTTAATAAGTAGTCCATAAAAATTACTCATTGTCATTACATGCTGAGCGAATAGATATAACCTTCAGGACACTGAATTTAAATATGCCTCCTTTTTATTTTCCTTTTTTTTTTTTTTAATCCGTTAAGGCTAAAATCACGGCTCAGTTTTTTTTTTTAATTTTTAAAATTTTAATTCCAGTATAGTTAATATACAGTGCAATATTAGTTTTAGGTGTATAATATAGTGACTTAACAATTCCATACATCATTCTGTGCTCATCACAACTTTCACTCCTTGGGGCACCTGTGTGGTTCTGTGGGTTACACAGCTAACTCTTGATTTCAGCTCCAGTCATGACTTGGTTGTGAAATCAAGCCTGGTATAGGACTCCAAGCTCAAGATGGAGTCTGCTTGAGATGGTCTGTCTCCTTCCCCCTTTGCTGCTCCTACTGTTCATATGTGCACACTCGGGCACCCCCCTCACTGTCTCAAATAAATAAATAAAATGTTAAAAAAATAAAATAAAAACAAAGTGTACTTCTTAATCCCCATTATCTATTTCACCCATTTGCTACTCACCTCACCTCTGGTAACTTAGTTTGTTTTCTATAGTTAAGAGTCGGTTTCCTGCTTTGTTTCTCCCTCTCTTTTTTTTTTTTTTTAACTCTAAGGCTTAGTTTATTTAAAAAAAAAATGCTGCTGCTACTATTGTTCTATTTTCACTCAGCTCCTTTAATATGTATAACACAGGCCACCCAATGAAGCATATAGTTATGAACTGCTTTTCTCCATGCTATATTAGGCGTTCACCACTTCCTGAATAGCGTGATACAAATTCTATGACTAACGATAAATTCATACTCAAAGGGAATTGACCTGAGGACCATACCAGGCAAACTTAATTGCTACTTGGCAGTTGGACAGAAAATAATATAAGGAAGTTTGAGTTTGGCTGCTTCCCACTTCTTCTTCTTTTCCCTTGGTCTTCGACATCTTCATAACTTTATGCCACATGTCTTCCAGTTTGGTAAATGCTGTTTTTTTTGTTTGTGTGCTTTGTTTTGTTTTGTTTTGTTTTGTTTTAAATTAACGGTGTGATCACACTTAAAGATTTTCCCTCTCTCCTTTATGTTAGGAAGTACCTATAACATGATAGCATCTCCAAGTTAGAAGGAATTTTATAGTTCAATTCTTACCTAATACCTGGCTTCCTGGGAGGGAAGACTCCACCGTCTATCAGCTCATTCCCTTTTAAATTTCAATTGCTAGACTATTTCTGGTTGGACTGAACTTATATTTGTTTCCTAAAGCTAATATACACAACTATTTGATCTGTATTTCTCTCCCCAACACACACACATGCACACACACACACCCCCACATATGTTTTTTGCACTTTGAGGTCATGTAGAATATAAGGTCAATCCTCCGTAACATGTTAAAACTCAAGATATTTGAAGATAGTTCTTAGGTTTTTCCTCAGTTTTCTTGTCTTCATGCTGTGTAAAAAAAATAATGACGGTGTTTCATGAATACAAGCCTAGTTACTTTCCTTTGAATGTATAGGAATAAATTAAGATTTCTATAAAAGTACTGCTCTTGAAGTGTATACCATTCTCCATATGTAACATGGTTGTGAGACATAGCCTGGGATGATTATCATCATTGCTTTGGACAGTCTTTCAATGAATGCAGCCTAAGCAAATTTGTCATTATCTTTACTTTATTTCTCTGTTTATTTGTTTTAGCACTTTTATTGTTTGTTTCAGTGATTCATATTGCATATAAATCAAAATATTAGGCTGTTTCCTCTAATTGCATTGCTATATCTTCACCAACCATTTCAAAACTTAGAAGCTTAAAATAGCAGATTTTCATTTATCTCGCAATTTTGTGTTGGCTAAGCAGTTCACCTAGTCTAGTCTGAGCCAGTTTAGCTGCTCAGTTGTGGTCTCATTCACAGGCAATGGTTAGCTGGTGGGTTGGGTGATGGTTGGAGGAACGAGCATGGCTTCATTCACATTCAGGCAGTGGCTGGATTAAGAACCAGTGCAGCAGAGGGCTGTAGGCCTCATGTTTCACATCAAGCTTCATTTCTACATCTAGCTGTCAGGATTCCAAAATTAGCAAGAGTGGCAGTTACCCAACCTCTGAGACCTAGGCTCACAATTTTTTTTTTTTTTAAGATTTTTTATTTATTTATTTGACAGACAGAGATCACAAGTAGGCAGAGAGGCAGGCAGAGAGAGAGAGAGAGAGAAGATGAAGCAGGCTCCCTGCAGAGCAGACAGCCCGATGCGGGGCTCGATCCCAGGACCCTGGGATCATGACCTGGGCGGAAGGCAGAGGCCTTAACCCACTGAGCCACCGAGGCGCCCCCTAGGCTCACAATTGACACAGCATCACTTTCTTCACATTTAATTAGAGCAAATAATAAGGAAAGTCCACCTTTACAGGTTTAATGTTTTTTACCTCTTTGATGGAAGGGACTGCAAAGCAATGTGGTTTTTTGTAAACTAATATAATTAGTATCTTATGCTTTCACAAACACGATGAGTGCCTAAGACAAAGGTGTTAATTTTTTTAAATTTTTTATGTTTTTAAAGATTCTTTTTATTTATTTTAGAGAGAGAAAGAATGAGTGGGTGGGGTAGGAACAGAGGGAAAGGGACAAATGACCTCTGCGCTGAGCTTTGAGATTGATGTGGGGCCTGATCCCATGACTCTGAGATCTCGCCCTGAGCTGAAATCAAGAGTCACTTCCTTAACCAACTGAGCCAACCAGGCACCCAAGACAAAGGTTTCAAATAAAGACAAGTGTAATTATTTCAGCTTAAAAATATTTTATATTTCAATTTTTGCCATGTGTCAAGATACTCCTCTATGGCATATACCTTATAATTCATCCAACCATGACACACATATGATTACTATAGTTGTTTAAGAAAAAGAGTTCTAAGCCTGCCACTGGAGACCTTCATCTGAATAGATATTAACCTTTTTAATGAGATTGATTGTTCAAATAATTACCAATCATTTAACATATATTCTCTCCTATTCTATTTTCATTATTCACAAATATTCCTTAAATATTTTATCATGTATTTCTCTGAATGCAAAAAATTATACATACACACACACATTATGTGTGTATATATATGTTTCTGTGCGTGTGTGTGGTTTTTTGTGTGTGTATTTTAGTTAATTTCTTTTTTTAAGATTATTTATTTATTTGACAGAGAGAAAGCGAGAGGCAAAGCTCACAAGCAGGGGAAAGTGCAGAGGGAGAGAAAGAAGCAGTCTCCTTGCTGAGCAGGAAGACTGACATGGAGCTTGATTCCAGGACCCTGGGATCATGACTTGAGCCAAAGGCAGACACTTAATGATTGAGCCACCCAGGTTCCCAATAAGTTAATTTCTGAATTCTATATGTCTCTCTCTCTCTTTTTTCCCCAAATTGTAAATTCAATATCACACTTTAGTTACTAACTTCTTGGGCTCTTTCATTTTTCTGCTCTGTTCACGTTTTCTCTTTGACCTTGTGTTTTTTTTTTTTTTTTTTTTTTTTTTTTTTCCCTTTAAGTAGACTCCACACCCAGCATGGAGCCCAACATGAGGCTTGAACTCAGCAACCTGAGATTGAGACCTGAGCTGCTATCAAGAGTTGGATGCTTAACCAACTAAGCCACCCAGGTGCCCTGACCTTATGCTTTTATGAAGTCCTTTGATTTCTATTTTCTTCTAATCTCTCCATACTTCTCCCATCTTTCTTTCTTATTCAGTTTATAATACTATGAATTCATAATTACTCCCTGTATTACTACCTAACAGTTCTTGAGAGCTTAGCACAGGCCAGGCACTATTGTACATGCTTTATGCATATCAAGTATTTACAGTAATCCTATGAGGCAGCTGCTGTCATTATCTTATTTTGTGTATGAAGAAGCTAAGGTCCAGGGAAGTTTCTGGGAACAGTCCTCTGGTAAGATGTAATGGCCTTCTCATGTTCCATTATTTAAATCACTCCCTTGCCAGTGTTCTTATTTGTCATCTTGTCTTTTCCTCTCCTTCGCTGACAGCAGCATTCCATAGAAAAATTATGAAAAAGGCTAATTCTTCTTCCCCACCTCTCAATGACTCATTCTGGATAATCATCCTAAAGCTATACAGACTATTTCAAGTCTAGAAGACTATATCCCCCTGTGGAGACTCAACTAGGGAAGAATCTGCTTTTACGTATATTCAGGTTGTTGGCATCTTTATGGTTATAAAACTGAGTTACCAGTTTTCTTGCTAAGTATCTACCAGAAATAATTCAGCTGCTAAAGGCCACTCTATGGTCTTAGCCATGTGAACATCTTTTCTGTATTTTCTGGTATCCAAAGCTTTCTTCTTTGCAAAAACCTCTACTTTACATAGTGTTTCTGAATGATTATGATTATGATTATTATATTACTAGTCCTTTAAGGAAACTTTTGGGACTTTTTTATCCTAATTCTATCCATGAAATTGAATTCCACAGGTACACTCTATGCCTGTTGTTGTACTATATTCATCTTAATGATTTTTATACCAAAAGAATAAGACTGTTTTCATTTCCACTCCTCCTCCATAAACTAATTTTACCCGTTGTGGCTGATACTGTCCCTGCCAAGAATACACTATGGCTGCCTTGACTTCTCTAGCTACTACCCAATCTCCCTTCTCCTCCCTTCTCTTTCTGATAGAAATACTTGAAATACTAAGGTCTTACCTTCCATCCAGCTCACTACTCCCTGCCCTTACCATTTTGTTGAATTTTTCACAAAGATCAACACTGTCTTATACTTTGCTTAATCCAATAGATACATTTTAGACTTTACCATATTTGCGATCCTTTCGACATTTACAACTGTTGATCTTTCCTTTTCTTCTTGAAAATCTATCCTTCCTTGTCCTCCAGAAAAGCAATGTTTCCTCTGTGACCTCTTTCACTCTTTTCTCTGTGGCATGTTTTTCTCTGTCTCTTAATGTTCCATTTTAAACTTTTTTTTTCTTTTTACTTTAAACACTTTATGAATTATATCATCCCAGGCCTTCAACTATTACCTCTATGCTGATAATGAAATTTAAAATCTCCAGTCTACATTTCTCTCTGGAGCTCCAGATGTGTTCACCTTCCTGATTTTCATGGTCCACAAATACTTCAGAACCCACATTCGGATCTCAGCTATTGTATCTGCTACACAGTCTGTTTTAACAAATGATATTACTTTCAACCTAACTAATAGGACGAAACCTGAAAATCTTCCTCCTTGACTATTCCCTCCTTTAAGTCACCATGACTATTTATTTTTAAGAAGATAAAATAAATTGATACTATCTTATTCTGATCCTTATTCTGAATCATTTGAATCAAAGCATCAATATCAATCAATTGATAGAGATTTTGTCTCCAAAACAGATATCCTATAGGGCATCATTTGTACTGTACCCAGAGTGTTCTTTTAAAATATAAATCTGATCATGTTACTATTTTGCTTAAAACTATTCAATGATGTTAGTGGATTCAGAATAAAACACAACATTGTTTATGACTTGAACTCTATTGCCTGTCCTAAAACTCAGGTGAGTAAAAACTATATTATTGAGGATTTTTAATACAGTGAACTCAGCTGTTATTTAGAACTTTCAACTAACAAGGAAGTCAGTTAATTCATTGCAATTCTATCTCATTAGTGTTTATTTTCTGCTATTTTATTATTTTTAGTTTGTCTCATGAAACTAAATCCTGTATGATAAGCCCAGCTTAAAATTCCTTCACCTGTCTTTTCAGCAGGGTTGAGTATAAGTTCTAGGGATGTATTTTGCTTCATGATATGAGGAAGAGACAATATCTCAGGGTTAATCCTGGCCATGTATCCAAGCCAACATTACCAGTATCTTTGATTTTTTTTTTTTTTTAACTATACTCTCATCCTGGCTGCAAGGTCCAGGGACATGTATGTCCCTTGATGGTTCTCAAGGTCATCTCCATGTACCTTAAACTCAGAAAATTTAAGGTGGGGGCTCAGAGGAACTCTGTAAGGTGAATTCAGGCCTATAAAGTTGTCTCATACAACATACCATTCTTTCTGACATACTCTTGTGTGTTAAGGTGCCTCGGTGTTTTTACTAAGAGGGTTAATTCATTCTAAAATCTTAGTTGAGAAGCAGGATATAGATCTGTCTACTCTCAGATCCAAATATTTATATATATTTTTGTACTATGTCCCTTTAAAATTAGTGTTGGCATCCTGTTCCACACAGTTTCTTATCAAATCACCATCATCTGTTAACCCACTTGATCCACTTGAACTCTGTCTCTGAATTCCTTTACCTCCCCTGTGCCCAATATCAGAATTTCAGGGGTGTGTGTGATTTGGATAAACTTGTGACTCATTTTCCAGGATAAACAGTGTCTGAACTTAGCTTCCACTTTATTTGCCATGTGTCATACCCTGCTGTTTGGGAGCAGCCAGGGGCATGAACACTTCTTTAGGACACGTGTACTTGTAGAAAGTAACTTTTCTTAATCACATAAATTATCACATTTACTTGTAGACTCTGTTATCCCCACAGTCACCTTCTGGTGAAATTAATGAACTTTCAGTTACTAAGTGTGTCATGTTCTTTAGTGCTCCAGTGCCTTTTACACATAATTTCTCTGCCCCCATATTTGATTGTTAAATAATTCATATGCATCCTTCAAAATACCCCTCAGGGGTTACATAACTGAAGAAGCATCCTTATATTTCCTCTTTTTTGGCCTATAACTACTTAATTTAGGGATGTTTTATGTATTAAATGAGATAATATATGTGGACTGCTTAGCCACATGTTTCTGTTATATACTTAGCACTGAATAACATAACATAGCACCTCATAATTTTCAGTGTTCAATATTATTGGTTAAAGAGTCAATGCTAAATTGGGCAAATAATATTAAATGTTACAAATCTACACTCTAAATCTGTGAAAATCTTACATAAATTTGAAAGGCTGGCTCCCATCCAATTTGTCTTCCACCAGCTGGTCTCCAATGTTTCCTCTTTCCTCTTAAATTCCCTTGAAATTGATTTTTCCTTTTCTTATTATAAAATAATTTTACATCCCTTATTAGAACACTAAAGAGAATTTTCACTCTACTAACTGTTGCTTAAGTGTAGATCTACTTTTCCTTTTGTCTTCTTAATTTTTAGAAGTGTAGAATGCAGGTCACAGCTTTTCTCATTCTCTGGACATGTACACATTTATATTGATTTTTTTTTAAATGCTGAACTGCCTAGGAAGAGAAAGAATCCAAGTAGCAGCCTGGAAGATATAAATATGATGTGATCAATGGCAATCAGATATGACCCCCAACGACTCATACTCTGTTTAACTCTACTCCTTGAGTGTATACAGGTTTTGTATATATAATGAAATATTTCTCCTGTAATTGTGTTACCTTTTATGAAAAATGTGGGGTTTTGCTCACATAATTAAGGTCACTAATTCATTGATCCTAGGTGCACTGAACTTAATCAGCAAGACCTTAATATTAGGGGCTCTTTCTAGTTTTACTGGAGTAAGATGCTTTGTTGAGAGGGAACCATATGGCTAGGACCTGAGAGTGGACTCTAGGAATTGAGAATCCCCTGTCTTACAACCAAGAAGAAAATAGGAAACTTATTCCTACAACCTTAAGAAAAGTTTTGCCAACAACCTGAATGTGCTTCAAAGACCAAGCTGAGACTTAGATGAGATTGTAACTCCCGATGATAACCTTGATTTTAGCCTTTCAGAGTTGAGCAGAGGACCTAACAAACCTGTACCCAAATTCCTGACCCATGGAAAATGAGTAATATGGATTGTGTGTTTGTGTCCCCTTTAAATCCATTTGTTGAGACTCTAGTCCCTAATGGGGTGGTATTAGGAGGTGGGGTCTTTGAAAGGTAATTAGGTTTAGGTGAGGGCATGAGTATGGACCCCCTGATTGGTGTCCTTATAGGGGGATGAAGAGACCCAAAATCTCTCTTCACCACATCAGAATTCTGCAAGAAGTCATCTCTCTAAGGACAAGGAAGAGGTCCTTCATCAGGAACTGAACTGGCCAGTACCTTGACCTTTGACCCCAAAGCCTCCAGAACTATAATAAATAAACACCTACTGTTTAAGCCACTCAGTCTATGGTATACTTGTTATAGTAACCTGAACTGGCCAAGACAATGAGATAGGAATACATTTTTGTTGTTTCAAGCTTTCATGCTTGTGGTAAATTGTCACACACCAATACCAAGTTAATAAGTTATTTTAAATAAATTAGGATGCCTTGGTGGCTCAATTGGTTAAGCATCTGACTTCAGCTCAGGCCATGATCCCAGAGTCCTAGGATAGAGCCCCCACATCGGAGGGGGGGGGTCCCCACTCAGCAGGGAGTCTGTTTGTCTCTCTGACTCACCTCTGATTGGGCTCTCTCTTTATGTCTCTCAAATAAATAAATAAAATCTTTAAAATAAACAAACAGGTGATTTTGCTCTCTTATTATAACTTATATATATCTTGTCTTTTGTTTGTGACTGGGTGAAGAACACTAAGCCCATTCCACAAAAGTGTTCTCTGGAAAAAAATGTCTATGAAGCCCTGCAGAGGAAATGAAGTGTATTCTTAAGCATCAGTATCTAGGAGAGAAAACCTATAGCATTCACCTTAGGCCAAGCTCCACAACACCAGAGTACATAAGATTTCTTTTACAGAATCAGTTCCTTTTCTTGCCCCAAGAGAACTATATGTTCTTTTGCTAATGACACAGTACTGAGAAAGAAAGTAATCATGTAAAGTAGCTCTACCCCAAAATTATTAAATGGGACACCTATATTTATCTCCTTCTCCCCACAAAATACTTTGAAGTGACACTATGGAGAGCTCACTTAAGGCTAACCGCAGAGTGACAGTTTTCTTCTTCTGCAGGAGAAGGATAAACAGGTTCATTAATCCGTTCAGACCTCCAGGGTATCATTTATTAAATTGCTCCCAATGTGCCTTATTCACTCCCAGGAAATAATTTACATACTAAGGAAATTTGATTCACTATCAAGCATATTCCATTTTAAACAATTCTCATTTTCATTCCTTGGTAGAAGGTAATAACTTATGCAAAATATGTGCAGGCATAAATTATGCCATACTGAGAAATTATTTAAATATTACTTTTAGGATGTCAATATTGTATGAAAATATCTGTAATATATAATTCAATGAGTTTAATGAGGATTTCCTCCATGTTTTTCTTGCCCTATCCTTCACCAAAAACAACAACAACAACCCCACACTTAAAAATAATCTTGTATAAAATGTTAGGACCTAGAAGCATAGGCTTATTGATGAACAAAAGTGCAAGTCATACAACTGACTTCACTCTTTCATTATTTTGCCTCTCACTTTCAAGTGAATCCAGCTGAAGCTATTTTGTATTATATAAGCCTTCATCTAAGCAGTTAATCGCACTTTTAGACACTTCGCTTCCCAACTGAAACAACATTAGCTGTCTTATTTAGAAAGAGAAAATTCACTTGGTTTATGTTTCAATAATAAAGTTGTGTTTCAGCTGGTTAAGTTTTGACTTTTTCTTTTCTTCTGAAACAAGAGGACTCTAATGATAACCACTCATGTGTAGCACTTACCATGTGCCGAGATATTGTTCTAAGTTTTACACATCTTCCTTCAAGTATTCCCTCAAACAAGCCTGTGAGGTATACACTACAATGATTACAATTGAAAGATGAGGAAGCTGAATCAGAGCAACCAAATAATACAAGAACTGCTCATGGATCTTTCCATGATGAACAGCTTCTATTAAACTGCTTGATTTTTTTAAACAACTATTTCAGTCTTGTTAGAGACAGCTACTGAACTTCAAACTGTGTAAATAATAACATATTGAATGAAACAACACATAAAAAGCTTTTGGGGGGGGGCACCTGAATGGCAGAGTTGCTTAAGGGTCTGACTCGGTTTCTAGTTGGGTTCAGATCTCAGGGTCATGAGCTCAAGTCCTGAGTTGGGCTTCATGCTCTGTATGGAGTCTGCTTGGGATTCTCTCTCTTCCTTTCCCTCTGCCTGTCCTAGTCATGCTTTCTCTCAAAAAAATAAATAAATCTTAATAAAAATAGAAGCTATTTGGTTCTCACCTTCACCTGCTGTCTCAAGTTGCTAATAAATGAACTCAAATGAGAAAAATGAGATCCAGTTCCAGCATTGTTACTAATTAGTTGTGCCTTCCTTTTTTTTAAATTTATGTTTATTAACATATGATGTATTATTGGTATGTATTATTAACATATAATGTATTATTTGTCTGTGAAACATCAGTCTTACACAATTCACAGCACTCACCACAGCATATACCTTACCTAATGTCCATAACCTAGCCACGCTATCCCTACCCGCCAAGTTGTGCCTTCTTAAACCTCAGTTATCTTATCCAGAAAATGAGTTCATGATGCTCATGAGAATGTTTTAAGCTACGAAACTGTAGAGAAGAAAAAATTCTTCTCCACCCCCCAACTTTCAAGTTCTTCAAGCTAGAATAAGAATTAACTTTACATGAAGCACATTAATAGGAGATAAAACCCAAAGTTTTATTATGTGCACATGGTGGTCTAATAATGAAATTGAGGCCTAAAGAAAGGACCAAGATAAGTCATTTTTATACATTTCAGAAAAAGAGGCAACCAATTTGTGAGGAAGTGACAGGATTAAAAAAATAATAATAAAACAGGTAATTGGGAGCTTTAATTTCTAAGGACTTGAAAGCAGAATTTAGGCTAAGATAGTAGATTTTTTAAAAAGTAAAAACATTTTTCCTATAGCTTTTTCTCCTTTAAAGCCCATACATCTGGTGATAAGGATGTCTTTTCACTTCTTAGTAAAAGAAAGGGCATTTTTCTTATGGGAGATTTACTTCCCGCTTTTAGGGGGACAAAGAATGGTCTGAGAGTCTTTATATAAGTTGTTTCTTAAGAAAGTTTTTAAAAATAATCAATATGCCAAAAGGCCCCTACAAAACTCTAACTTCTCCCCCAACATTATCTATAATTGGAATAAGATTTGGCTAAAACTGAAAAAGTTATAATGAGGAAAATGTTGAGGCATGAATATCCCAACACTACCCCCCCCCCAAAAAAAAACATTGCACAATTATGGTCAAAGGAAATATTTCAAAGTGTAAGTCTGGAGTAACCCTTCCAATATATTGAATGTGTTTCTCAACAAACCTGTCAAATATCGAACTCCAACTGTGATTCCAAAATATATTTTTTAAATTGAGATAGCAAATTATAACTTATGCAATCAATATGCTGGCCAACAGCAGATTGAATGCCCTGTCTCCTAAACACATTATTTTTCCCTGACATAGAAAAATCTTAAGATCAAATGAGGAGTGTTTGAAACTTCTCCCTCCTTTCCTAGTCTCAGAGCAGCAGTTTGCAGAATGCTATGAAGTTCACATTACTTCCCCTGCTGCAATTGGTCATGTATTTTAATCTAAAAAGATGTAAATTGTAGGCTTATAGGAGTGAGAGCACTGTGTCCATGCTGGCAGAAAATATTTTAAATAATTTTCTGACAGTGCAAAAATATAGCTACTGAGATTTTTAGCTGATGGGCAGTTGGGAATTTGGAGTGCAAATCAGAAAGTCAGCTAAGGAACAGAGTTTCCTCCTGCTATTGTAGTTGTTATCACTGCTATTCTTTCCTCCTCCCAGTGCCAACTTTTTAATTTTGACATCTGTGAGACAATGACAGGCAAGACTGCTTCAGTTTCAGAGCCTAGAGATCTTCCAATAAAATAACAAATAAATGGAACAGATGTGGCTGAAACTTTTATTCTTCCAAATGCAAATAAATTATCATTTGTTATTTAACCACTTAACAACTTAAACATGTAGATGATGGTGGAACATGGGTTTACCACGATATTTTTTGGTCTGTTTTGTCTGTCTGTCCGTTTGTTTTTGACACAGTTTTCTAACACTTTCTTTCTTTCTTTCTTTCTTTCTTTCTTTCTTTCTTTCTTTCTTTCTTTTTTTTAAAGATTTCATTTGTTTATTTCTTTGACAGACAGAGAGATCACAGATAGGCAGAGAGGCAGGCAGAGAGTGGGGGGAAGCAGGCTCCCTGCTGAACAGAGAGCTCAATATGGGGTTCAATCCCAGGACCCTGAGATCATGACCCGAACTGAAGGCAGAGGCTTTAACCCACTGAGCCACCCAGGTGCCCCTAACATTTTCTTTAAAAATACAAAGGAAATGAACTCTTTAGGAAAACACAATTCAGAGAAGGAGGGGGAGGGAGATGGGAAAAAATGGTGATAGCAGGACCTGGAACTAACAAAGGAATTTGGGTTATTCTTGATTACTTTCTCCAGGGATGAATAAAATCCACTCTGAAGGCAAGAAAGAGACATTTAGTAAGAAAAAGACTCAGTGTACCTAACACAGCAATAGAAACCACTACTAAGGAGAAGTGTGCTCTCAAAAATTGGAGAAATAACCAGGTAGCTGAACTACATAGTGGCTGCACCCCTGCCTTATCTCAAAATCAATAGTATGGAAGTGTACAGGGACTATTATAATCCAGACATTCTGCTTAGTGTGTGTTCATGTCTGGGAGGAAGTAACTGAGAAAAATGAAGAGGCTTGTACCAGATAATAATTGCATTGACAAACCAGTTCAGAAAAGAGTCCTGGTTGGGAGGACTACAAGAAGGACACATTGAGAAGGATACCTCTTTGTAATTGCAGCGACTGCCTTCTCATCCAGAAACCCAGTTTTGGTGGTCTAAAAGCCACGTCTTAGATGCTTAGATTTTAATGATGTCAAAGGATTAAGGAAAGGTACAAAATGGAACAATATGGAGGAGTTCAGGTTCTGCAAACAGATAGAACTAAGACCAAGCTCTGATCATTTCATGTCTTCCTATGTGATATTTCATAACTAGCTTAATATTTCTCATTGTTGCTCTTTAAAAATAAATAATCTACTTTATTTTTTCTACAAATTATGCAATGTCATGCCTAACAAGACATTAGCACATTTCTTGACACATAAACCACAGTAAAAAAAAAAAAAAAAAAGTTTATTATTTCTGTGAGCTAGTTCCAAAAGCCTTAGAAGAAAACAAGTGCTTTTTGATGAGTTTCAAAGGAATAGAAGCTACTAAATTCTATAATATTGGGTTATAATGTAGGTAAATACAGGGGAGAAAAAACTGTCTTTTTTCTTCTACCTTTAAAGGTTGCCAGACAGGTATCTATAACAAAAGACAGATTAACAAGAGAAAAGAGTATGATTTTTTTTAAAATATAAATTTTAAGGAAATGAAGGGTTGAAAATGGTTAAGCCTGACAGTTTTTATACTAGATTTGATGAAGAATGGAAAATCATGGGATATATGATAGGCTAAAAGGATATGAGCTAGGTGTATTAAATTGGAGGAAACTTAGCAAGGCTTATCAGTTCAGATTCCTCTTGACATTTCTCCATCTTCAGGGGTATCTTTCCTTCAGTTATAGGGAATGCAGTTCCCATATGAAGGTCTATTACATGCTTCAGGGGAAGGTCACAGAGTTCTTCTAGGACCTTCCCCCGCCCCTCCAATTCTATCAGCTTAAAATGTTCAACATGCCAAGGTACCATATTTTAGGTAGCATGGGCTGAACTCCATTCAAGGTACCCATTTTCAGATACTCCAGATATAAGAAGGAAGGAGTGAAGAGGAGTTAAGATGGTGGGGTGGTAGGACAATCCAAGGCTTGCCTCACAGCTAGATATATATCAAATCATTCTGAATATGAAATTCAAAATTCTGGCCAAGGTCCAAACAATCTGCACTTCAGACAAACAAAACAAAATAAAAACAAACAAGCAAGCAAGCAAGCAAACAAACAAACAAAAAACACCTCTGCAGAGGACTGACCTAAAGAAAGGAACAGGCAAAACAGCAGCAGAGAGCACATAGCATACCAGAAACATTTCCTGAAGTGCCAGTACCTGGACAGTATATGACCTTATCTTCAGAAAGCCATTATTCACAAGAACAGGAAACATAACAGGCTTTCCTAGCACACAGAAGAATACAGATACCTAGTATCTGTATACTTGACACAAAAGTGCCAAGAAGGAGGAATCCATCCCAAAAGAAAGAAAAGTTCATGGCCAGGGGCCCAACTGAAACAGATATAAGTAATATACCTGATCCAGAATTTAAAGCAAGAATCATAAGAATACAAGCTGGGTTTGAGAAAAGCATAGAAGACATGAGGGTGTCTTTTATCAAAGAGATAAAAGAGATTAAAACTAGTTAGGCCAAAATGAAAAAAAAGAAAAAATGCCATAACTGAAATTCAAAACTGATTGGATGCAATGACCACAAGGATGAAAGCAGTAGATGAATCAATAAGTGAGATAGAAGATAGAATTATGGAAAGTGGGCGCCTGGGTGTCTCAGTTGGTTAAGCAGCTGCCTTCAGCTCGGGTCATGATCCCAGGATCCTGGCATCAAGTCCTGCATTGGGGTCCCTGCTCAGCAGAGAGCCTGCTTCTCCTTCTCTTTCTGCCTACTTGTGTTCTCTATATTTTTGTCAAATAAATAAATACAAATCCTTAATAAAAAAAAAGAATTATGGAAAGTAATGAAGCTGATCAAAAGAGGGAAAAAAAAATCTTGGATCACAAATATAGACTTAACTCAGTGACTCCATAAAGCTTTATAACATCTGTATCATAAGAGTCTCAGAGGAAGAAGAGAGGGAAAAGAAGGTAGGTTTCTTTGAGGAAATTGTAGCTGAAAACTTCCCTAAGCTGATGAAAGAAACTGACTTCCAAGTCCAGGAGGCACAGAGAACTCTCATCAAAATCAATAAAAGCAGGCTAACGTCAGGTTGTAGTTAAATTTGCAAGGTATAAAGAAAAATCCTAAAAGTAGCAAGGCAAAATAAGTTGCTAACTTACAAGGGAAGACAAATAAGGTTAACAGCAAATCTCTTCACAGACAGTTGGCAGTCCAGAAAGAGGTGGGATGATATATTCAATGTGCCGAAAGGGAAGAATCTGGAGCCAAGAATTCTCTATCCAGCAAGCCTGTTATTCAGAATAGAAGGATAAATAGTTTCCCAGACAAGCAAAACTAAAGGAGTTTATGACCACTAAACCAGTCTTGCAAGAAATAGTAAAGGGGACTCTTTAAGTGAGAAAGAAAGACCAAAATTACAAAAACTGGAAAGGAACAGAAAAATCTACAGAAACAATGACAAAACAAGTAATAAAATGGCACTAAATTCATATCTATCAAATCATTACTCTGACTGTAAATGGACTAAATGCTCCAACCAAAAGATATAGGGTATTGGAATGAATTAAAAAAAAATAAGACCCATCTATATGCTGCCTATAAGAGACTCATTTTAGACCTAAAGACAAATGCAGATTGAAAGTGAGGGAGTGGAGAACCATTTATCATGCTAATGGACATCAAAAGAAAGAGAGTATTCATACTTATATCAAAAAAACTAGATTTTAAACCAAAGAGACCAAGAGACCAAGAAGGACACTGTATCATAATAAAGGGGTCTATCTGTTGCAACCAGAAGATCTAACAATTGTAAATATTTATGCTCCCAATTTGGGAGTACCCAAATATATAAAATGATTAAAAACAAACATAATGAACTCATGGACAATAAGACAATAATAACAGGGGACATTATCGCCCGACTTAGAGCAATGGAGAGATTGTCTAAGCAGAAAATCAACAAGGAAACAATGACTTTGAATGACACACTGGACTTGTGGACTCATCAGACTTATTCAGAGCCTTTCATCATTGAGCAGCAGAATATACATTCTTTTTGAATGCAGATGGAACATTCTCCTGAATAGATCACATACTGGGTCACAGATCAGCTGTCAGTAAGTACAGATGATTGAGATCATAAGTACAAATGATTGACATCATATTGTGCATGCTTTCCAATCACAATGCTATGAAACTTGAAGTCAACCACAAGAAAAAAATTGGAAAGACCATAAATACATGGAGGTAAAGAAATCCAACTAAAGAATGAATGGGTTAACCAGAAAAAATTAAAAATATAAAGAAACAAATGAAAGTTAAAACACATGATCTAAAAGCTTTGGGGTACAGTTAAAGTGGTCATAAAAGAGAAATATACAGCAACACAGGCCTACCTCAAGAAACAAACAAACAAAAAAACCCTCAAATATACAACTTAAGCTTATAACTAAAGGAGTTAGAAAAAGAGCAACAAATGAATCCGAAAGCCAACAGAAGGGAAATAATGAGAATTAGAGCAGAAATAAATATAAAATGATACAGAAATTATAAATATAATTATATATAATTGTTGTGTATATATATACACATATACACATATATACATATACATGTGTGTGTACATGTATATATGTATATAAATACACAATGTTATATATAGAAAAAAAAACAGTAGAATTGATCAATGAAACCAGGAGCTAGTTCTTTGAATAAAAAATTAATAAAAGTGATAATTCCCTAACTATATGCATCAAAAAGAAAAGAAAAAGACCCAAATCAATAAAATAATGGATGAGAGTAGAGAGATCACAGCCAACACAACAGAAATATAATTGTAAGAGAATAGTATAAAAAATTATATGCCAACAAATTGGGAAATCTGGGAGAAATAGATAAATTCCTAGAAACATATAAACTACCAAAACTAACACAGGGAGACAAAGAAAATTTGAACAAACTCATAACAAACAAAGAAATTGAACCACTAATCAAAACTCTCCCAGAAAACAAAACTCTGGGACCAGATGGCTTCTCAGGGGAATCTTACCAAATAGTCTTCTTCTCAAACTTATTATTCTCCTTATTCTTCTCAAACTTCCAAAGAACAAAATTGCAAAGAAAACGTCAAAACTCATTTTATGAGGTCAGCATTACCTTGATTTCAAAATCAGACAACTACCCCACTAAAAAAGTGAGGTACAGACCAATATCCCTGATGAAAATGGATGTAAAAACTCTCAAAAAAAATACTAGCAAATCAAATCCAACAGTACATTAAAAGGATCATTCACCATGGTCAACTGTGATTTATTCCTGGGTTGCCACGGTGGTTCAATAGTTGCAAATCAGTCAACGTGATGCACCACATTAATAAAAAAAAAATAAAAAATGGATAACGACCATGTGATCCTTTTATGAGACTGACGCGCTACCTACTGCGCTAACGAGCACCTCCATGTGATCCTTTTAATAAATGTAGAAAAAGCATTTAACAAAGTACAGTATAGGTTCTTGATAAAAACTTACAACAAAGTAGGTATAGAGGGAACAAACCTCAACATCATTAAGGCCATATATAAAAGACTGACAGCTAATATCATCCTCAATGGG
The DNA here is from genome assembly GCF_902655055.1 of Lutra lutra. Classification (NCBI taxonomy): domain Eukaryota; kingdom Metazoa; phylum Chordata; class Mammalia; order Carnivora; family Mustelidae; genus Lutra; species Lutra lutra. The sequence goes on along the minus strand of NC_062279.1, from coordinate 168,552,527 downwards.
GCAAAACGGAGGGCTTTTCCTTCAAGGTCAGGAACAAGACAAGGATGTCCACTTGCAGCACTGTTACTTAACACAGTACTGGAAGTCCTAGTCTCAGCAACCAGACAACAAAAATAAATAAAATGCATCCAAACTGGCAAGGAAGAAGTTAAATTGTCACTATTCCCAGATGACATGAATTCTTACTTTAGTGCTAAGGAGCTATTTTTATTGTAGATACCTTCAATTTTGGCATTTAGGTCAAAACTAGAAACAACTTTTAAAATGTATTGGTAGGGGCTCCTGGATGGCTCAGTATACTAAGCCTCTGCTTTCAGCCCAGGTCATGATCTCAGGGTCCTGGGATCGAACCCCACATTGGGCTCCCTACTCAGTGGGGAGCCTGCTTCCCGGCCCCCCCTACCGCCTGCCGGTCTGCCTACTTGTGATCTCTCTTTCTGTGTCAAGTAAATGAATAAAATCTTTAATAAAATAAAATAAAATGTATTGATAGAGTAACAATGAAGCCATCATATAAAAATGACTTTTAAAGCTTAATTTTAAACTCACTCATCAATTCCCACTTTGGATATGTTTGCTATATTGATACCTGATATCACAAACACCACTACTTTATACTATGCTCTTATACCTATGATTACCTATTTGTTGTATTATACCTGTTTTTTCCTTGCTTATGTATATAAACTGCATTTTTTTCAGACACACACAAAGAAGGAAGAAGCAGCTGCCATTTAAAAATAATTAGAAAGACTATAGATTTGATTTTATTTCACCTTCTTTAGGGGAAGGGTTTTTAACAATAATACTACAAAAGTAAATGTAATTTGAGCTTAGAAAAGTAGTCGAGTACTTTCATTAAACATTTTGCTCTTGTAAGTATATGATTAAGATCTGTAAAATCCTTTCAAATCATGTAACTCCATGTTTAGAGCTGCTTTCTCTTCTGGAGGAAAAACCATCATTCCATATATCTTTTGTGCTTTAGTCCATCTTAAGCTAAATACATGTTAAGTATCCCGTAAAACTTTTTGAAATTAAAGAAATTATTGAACGATAGAAGGTACAGGTTTTGACTGTCTTAAGAAGAGTATATGTAGGGCACCTGGGTGGCTTAGTAGGTTAAGCCTCTGTCTTCAGCTCAGGTCACAGTCTCAGGGTCCTGGGATTGAGGCCCACATCGGGCTCTCTGCTCAGTAGGGAGCCTGCTTTCCCCTCTCTCTCTGCCTGCCTTTCTGCCTACTTGTAATCTCTCTCTCTCTGTGTCAAATAAATAAATAAAATCTTAAAAAAAAAGAAGAGTATATGTATTAAGAGGCAAGAAAGGTGATATATATATTATTCCAAACATCTGAAGATAAATTCAAATATTTAGTCAATATTTGGGCAACTGCTATCTGTACTTAGTTATAATTGAGTATTTGCTTTAAAAAAGTTTAAAAATTGTTAGAGAATAGAAATAGTGGTTGTAACTAATATCATTATTTAAAAATCTGCTAAAATCTTGTTATTATTTTGAGGATTCTATTGTCATAATATTTTGTAATATTATGGATTTTGGCCTAAAATTCAAAAATTATTTTGACTTTTGATAGATCATACACCCAAATAAATGAGTATAGTTTGGTTCAAACTACTAAATATATTGTTTCTTTGAAAGTTGTCTGTAATATGAATTTCTTTAAGGTAAATTATATTTTTTAATTTATTTCTATGACAAAAATATAAATAAATATAAAAAATATTTTAGAAGATGGAGATATAAAGTGAAAAATGATTCCTGTGTACTAGGCAATCATCCTGTGAAGATGTTAAAATACTTTTGAATTTTTGCATAATATTTTGGGGAGTTCATTCCTATAAGTTTTAGCAATTAGTTATATTAGTTGTCATTTGCTGCTTCTGCTTTCTCTCCATGTCACTAACCTTTGCTGATCCAGAGCCCTAGAATTCTTTAGGCTACTTTCTTATACTTATTCATATCATAGATGAATATAGTTTTCTTTCAACTCCCCAAAACACTGCCAAGTTTTACCAAAACTTCAGCTCAACATGCCTCAGTATTGAAAAATACTTAAATGTCACAAGCAAAAGTTTTGTAATTCCTAAACATAACATGAGAGCTCCATGATGCTAGAATACTGTCATATAGCAAAGGAGAGGCTTAATTTTGTGTCTCATGACCTACTGAAAGAAAGGAAGGAAGGAAGGAAGGAAGGAAGGAAGGAAGAAAAAAAAGAGGGAGGAAGGAAGAAGAAGAAAGACTGAGGGAGGGAAGGAAGAAGGAAGAAAAGAAGCAAGGGGAGAGGGAAAGGAAGGGAAGGGGAAAAAAGACAAAGCAAGACAAAACCTTCTTTTCACCACACAAGCTTAAAGCTAAGACTGTCTTTTTCCCATCTGGAAGTGACTGACACATGAAATTCTTTCATAGAACCTAATGAAAGCCCTCAGGCCCACCTAATCACCATAAAACATTCTCAAGCCCTGGATGATCCAAATTTATATAACATCTGGGGTGGACAAAGAACACTAGCAGTCTAGTCAAAATCTAAAGTGATTTTAATTAATTATTAGGAAATCATAGTATGAAAAGTACATGTGAATAAAATGAATGTGACATGCATTCACATATATAGCTACAACTATATAGGAAAAGAGCTAGAACTATGTTTCAATTTTTTTTTTTAGGTCATAGAATCAAGAGTTTTATTAAATCACCTTTTCTTTATTTTTTAAATTTTCTCTAATGCTGTTTCTTTCATAGCGGAAAACAGAACTTAGAACTAAAGATAGTAATTAATGACTAAGAAACAAAGAAGATAAAGCCATAATTATGATATTTTGATTTGGGATTTTTTTTTTATCAGTGTAGTTTTGCCCAAGAAACCTTCTAAACTGTGACTGACTTCTCACCTTCCATGATATAAAATGAGGTGAAGTTTTACTTAGGGAAATTTAAGAGTGTATTTCTTCTCCAAAAGAGACTATGGGCTGTCTGATCTAGATAGATCTGGAAACAAGAAAGTATACTATCTTAGGGTCTCTTTAGGATTATGGTGTTTTTACAATCTAGAATTTCTGTATTTTCTAAATGGCCATGAAGAAGTTTATAGAAATTTTTACTGGATGGATGCATGTTACCCATCTTAGTAATTGTTTAGATGATGCTATTTTTTTCTGAGCAAAAATTTATGAAAATAAGAAGGTAGCATTATGTCTTCACTTTGGAGATTACTTACTGAATGAAGGATTCATGCTTTTAACTACACAGCTGTCATAGCTATTTATGAAAATGTGCTCTCCTTGTAGCTTCAATTGTTAACAAAATTAACAAGACAAATACATTTTGTGCTTCGCCAATCTTTCTAAATTATTTGCTCAGATTAACAATGAGAATTGAATAAAAGGGTGCATGACTACAAGCTAAAACTAAAATGTACAACCACCAAAAAACATGGGTTTCTGTAGCAAGAAGTTATACATCTATGTACACTTATAAATACTTTCATATAAATATTTCTACTATAAACTTATTTTCCTTAAAATACTTGGCCATTAATATGGTAAGTGGTACCTGTTTAATTTTGGGGGGAAAATATGTATGGATACTTCAAGAACAAAATCAATTCCTATAAGTATCAGTGCTTGCCTTGTTAATATACTCAAGCACATACTGAAGTTTGCCTATTCGTGACACTTGCCTTAGTGATGCTTCGTAGCAATATGAAGCAATTTAATTATTTTTGGAAAATGAATTGAAGCAGAATTAAAAAAATTAAATCCAGAGTTATGATAAAGACAAAATAGATTAACTAAGTGAGGATGGAAGAGCCATGCAACATACATAAAATTGCCAGATTTAGCAAATCAAAATACAAGACTCCCAGTGAAATCTGAATTTCAGATAAAGAGGGAATACTTCTATGATTCAAATGGGACACACTTCTACTAAGCAAATATTCATTGTTTATCTGAAATTCAAATACCTGCATGAACTGAATTTTATCTGACAATACTGAGTACACAAGGGTTCTGCAATCCCTACTGCCAATCTACAGAACTCTATATTTTAGGGCTATATTTCAGGTTTCATTCTAGAAAATCATTATACTGGAAATTTAGAGCAACTCAACTGTGTTCATTAACATATATATGAAAGGAATCATCACCAAGATGTAACAGGCTCATTTTAATTTACTTTAAAAAATAAGTAGTTTAAAAAAAAAATAAGTTGTATTATGCATTCATCTCCTTTTCAAAAATTTATTGTTGTTCCCCATCACAAAATACAACTTCTAATCACTTTTGCATAGATTTTATGCAGTAGGGTTTAACATCAAAAGGGGGAAAATGTGTAAATAACAATGATTTATTTCTTTTAATGAAACAAGCAAAATCATGTATCTATTATTGCACTATGCATTAAAAAAAATAAAACTTCTCATATTCCAAGATGTGGGTTTTGTCAAAAACAAAAATGTTTTCAAATGGTTATGTATTCATTTACCAATATATGAATAAAACATTTTACAGAGTTCATGAATTCTTTATATTCTATCCCTGTGTTCTGTTGTTAAGCAGACATTGCTTTATCCTTGAGTGCAAAGAATTAATTTGATAACTTGGATGTTTTATCTTCTGATATTTACAAACTTCACAAAAGTATATACTTTTTATTGTTTTTCTTTGGGTTATTTTAGAGGTGTATAAATCTGTAACTATGATATTGAAAAGAGAAAGGCAATCCACTAAGTTTTACTCACTTATGTTCAACTTTATGAGAAATAATATTTCATATGAAGTAAATTCAAGGTATTCAAATAAAAAGATCTACCTTTAATATTGTTATCTTTTTGTAAGCAGATGTGTAATATTGTTAGGAAAATGGGTGCTTAGAATTGTTTGCCTAAGTTCAGATCCCTGGGTTCAGACTGGATGTGTGAATTTGGGGAAATTATCCAAATGTTCATGCCATGGTTTCTTAATCTGTAGAATGGGAATAATAATATTTCCATGCAATAGGATGGAGATGAGATTTAAATGAATTAATTCTTGGATAATGCTAAAACAGTAAATAGTAAGCACTTAAACGTTCATACCTCAGCTAAATCACTAGTTTTTAGGTCATTATCACCTATAACTGATTGCAATAAACTACTGTAAACACATTAATTATTTGATTTATATGTAGATTAAGCATGATAATATCTAACATGTAAGATGAAATAATATCTAACATGTAAAATGAAACTACCATATTTATTGATTTTGCAATGCAATAGTATAAAAATACCCAATCAACTGTACAATATATATATACATATATATAAAAGATTTATATATATATATATAAAATATATAAAAGATTTTGTTTACTTATTTGACAGAGATCACAAGTAGGCAGAGAGGGGGCAGAGAGAGAGGAAGGGAAGCAGGCTCCCTGCTGAGCAGAGAGCCCCATGTGGGGTTCGATCCCAGGACCCTGGGATCATGACCTGAGCTGAAGGCAGAGGCTTAACCCACTGAGCCACCCAGGTGCCCCATATACAAAATACTTTAAAGAGTTGTCAAAGTGTATGAGTCAAAGTTAAAACTGTTATGGAGTCCTAGCCCTTGGTGGAAAATAGTCAATTCTTGTTTAACAGATTCTACTACATTCCCTTGAACTTAAACATTAAATGGAAATGATGTTAGCACTGTAGATTCAAGAAATTTTCCTGGACTAAATCCAAATTTGGGTAATAAAATAGATCTTAGATGTTTTCGGGTAATGATCCCATAATAAAACTTCACATCATAACATAAAAAGATGTTATATAGTTAACTATTTATGGGGTCATAAAAGTTCCATATTTCTTAAACCACATCAAAATTGTATCAGCACAGGTTTCAAATTACATGGCACCTAATGATTCTAAAACTCTTGATGTTTTTAAGCTTGCTCACTTTTGAGGTGTTTGTGTGTGTGTAAGAGTCTTTCTTAAGCATAGGTTAGAATATGGGCAAAAATTGGGGGCACCTTGGTGGCTCAGTCAGTTAAGCATCTGCCTTGGGCTTAGGTCATGATCAGGGTCCTGGGATTGAGCCCTGAATCAGGCTCCCTACTCAGTCTGCTTCTCCCTTTCCCTCTGTCCCTGATTCTGATTGTGCCCTGTCTCTCACTCAATCTCAAAAAAAAAAAAAAAAAAAAAAAAAAGAATAAGAACAAAAATTGAGGTATTTCTATATAGATATTAATAAATAAATAGATATGCATATTAAATACTTGTTTTCTATAATTTTAGCTTATTGTTGTTGCTGCTGTCATTGTTATTTTTATTTCCTATCAGGCGTTTGTAGGATGGGTATATTTGATACCCAGTGAATCCTCTGAGGTATCCAACATGACAAGGGCATCAGTAGTATCTGGTATTTCCACAAATAACTGAATGATCACTGTCTGGAATTAGAAAAAAAAATAATAGAAGGGGATTTGCTATACTATTGACCGTTACTGCTCCTGCCCCAGACCAAACATCATCAGGAACTTCAGAAGTAACAAGGTATTATAAAGTAGGAATAAAGCATGAACCCTCTCCTCTAAGGGACTCAAGATACTCCATCTCCTCCTATAATCCTTACTGAATCAAAATCAAAAGTTCAGGTCTCTAGGATAATCCTGCTCTATCCATAGTTTCTATATCTCCTTGTTTGACTTTGTTGTTCCCCTCAAATTTCCTGAATGTCACAAAAATATTTTGTTTTACTTTCTCACACTCCAGATCTATGATTGCAAATTTCTTTATAACGTTAACCCCCTTTAAAAAGTTTCTTTCTTGGGGCACCTGGGTGGCTAGTCGGTTAGGCCTCTGCCTTGGGCTCAGGTCATGATCCCAGGGTCCTGGGATCGAGTCCCACATCGGGCTCTCTGCTCAGCAGAGAGCTTGCTTCCTCCTCTCTCTCTGCCTCTCTGACTACTTGTGATCTCTGTCTGCCAAATAAATAAATAAAATCTTTAAAAAAATATATTAATCACTGTTAACATTTAAAAAAAAAAAAGTTTCTTTCTCTTCTTGGTAGTAATCGATCTTCTGAGGACACCACCTCCCTCTAGTATTCTCAAATGGAAGCTGTTCATTAAATTAAAATTATTATTCTCTCTATGGTCCCACACCCAATATGTAAAAGCCCATTGCCTCTTCCAATCCGTATTTCTTTCCTCCTTCAGAAACTCCAAATTTATGGAATACATTTCATCATAGTACCACTCACCTAGTCTGTCATTGTTATCATACCTTCAGGTTTCCTGCTTACACAGTTATTGTCAATCACTGAGTCCTGTTTTCCTCTTCATCTCTACTCCTGTAATTCTTGCAAATCTATCATCCATGGACATGACCCATTAAGTTCCTAGTTATCTCAGGTCCTTCAGTTTTGCTTCCAACTTTCCTTCAGCTACTCTCATAATCACTACCAGAGACTTGTTAAGCATAAAAACTCCACCTCCTTCAGAGCTTTGCTTTCTGTTGTCTCAGAATCAAACTGTCTGTTCTGCTACTCTAGGTCATTTACTCTAGGAACCATATTTGAGCAATTCTTTCACCAGATTATAAACATCAGGCTTCTAACATCAGTTTCTTTTCATAGTGATCATTATTCTTTTCCTCTTCATTTCCATTCATATATGAGTTTTCAACAATGGTTGAATCCAAATATTCACTCTACTAAAGTTTCTGGAGATAATCATGCATTTAACTGACTGGTTTCATTTTAAAATCAAGAAAATAAACTTTAAGTGGGTAATTATACCAAGCAGCCACTGTTTCTCAATTATTTGTGTTATTTTTTTAAAGTCAGACAACTCTTTTGTATCTTCAATTTTCTTCTCTAACCACATATTTACCTCTTCTATTCTTCATCGGTAGGTGATAATGTTTCCTCAAAATTCATTTTGAAAATGGACCCATCTGATAGGATCTCCCTCATTATGTCATCACCAGCTGAACAATTTTATTTACCTGTGGCTCCATATTCTTCATCTAATTTTACCGTGTAAAATTGTTCTCTGTTATCACTTATCAAAGACTATTTCATACTTACTCTGCAACTCATTCCCTCTTAATTTTTTTTTTTAAGATTTTATTTATTTATTTGAAAGACAGAGATCACAAGCAGGCAGAGAGGCAGGAAGAGAGGGAGAGAGGAGGAAGCATGCTCACCGCTGAGCAGAGAGCCCCACATGGGTCTCAATCCCAGGACCCTGAGATCATGACCCAAGCCAAAGGCAGAGACTTCAACCTACTGAGGAACCCAGGCGCCCTCATTTCCTCTTCATTAATCATAAACTGTTCTCTAGCAATTACTGGAAGCATGAAAACATATATGTTTGATAACATACCTCTCTTGATCTTCTGTCTCGTTTCTCTTCATTTACTGAAAAAAAATTTTTTTTTACCTGAAGAAGTGCTAAGACTGCCTTTCCTTCCAATAACCTTTTAACTTACCTAATCCAGTTTCCATCAAAGTCGGATATGATTTCCAGTGTTCAAATCAATGGAAGTTGCTATGTATGAATGTATGTATGTATATATATTCTGCTTTCTCTTCCTTTTAAGTTACTGCTCAGTAGTGTTTTATACAATTTATTTTCTTGAAATAATTCCTAATATTCTTCACTGGATGCTACTTTCCACATTCTGTAATTCTCAAAGTTCTTTAAAAAGTGAATATTTAAAAAAATAGTTTTTGATTAGAATGAATATCTCAGGAAACATCCTTGGACCACTTTTTGTGTATTTTTTTTTTTCTTATTTACACTTTCCCTAGATAATTTCATCTACATTTAACTTCAACTGATGAATTCGTGACTCTCAAGTGTATATCTCTACCTCTAATATCTCTTTGTGATTCAATTGTATATGCAAAAGTTACTACATAATTGTTAGAGTTGGATGTCTAAGTCATCACAAAGTAAATGTTAGCAATTATTGAATTCATCTACCAAATTTTATCCTCCCCAGTTTTTTGTCATTTTAGCTATGTGTCCTAGCTAAATTCTAGGATACTTCTCTCTTCATCTCTAATGATATCACCCTAATGCAAAGGACTTTGTTTGTCTTGTGGATGACCATACCTAGTGTCAGAAACAGTATATGGTACATGAGAGTTACTATGTAAATATCTTCAAATAAAATAAATAAATTCTATAGGTGTCTTTAGAGCTGTTCTTTTCTTAAAAATAAGAAAACTTAGGGCGCCTGTGTGGCTCAGTGGGTTAAAGTCTCTGCCTTCAGCTCAGATCATGATTCCAGGGTCCTAGTATGGAGCCCCGCATGGGGCTCTCTGCTCAGCAGGGACCCTGCTTCCCCTTCTCTCTCTGCCTGCCTCTCTGCCTACTTGTGATATCTCTCTGTCAAATAAACAAAATCTTAAATAAAAAAAAATAAGAAAACTTATAAGAGAGATGAATCACAAACTTGTACCTCTGAAACTAATAATATATTATATGCTAATTAATTGAATTTAAATTACAAAAGAAAAAAATTAAGGAAGTGAGACTTTTCAATCTTTTGCTGATATGTGTTAAGTTGCAAGAAATAAATGGGTAAATCTTTAAGAATGGTTTTTGATAACAATAGGTTAAAAAATACACAGTTCAAGATTTTGAATAACAAACCAGTTTTGATATAAAAAATCCAGGTTTTCCTATTACTTCTGCAATATTCAGTGTATTGTTCTCATCATTGTTTTAAATATCATAATTCTCAATGTCACATCCTTATGTAATAAGGATCCAAACAAAAAGCAAAAAGTGATGCAATGTCCTTTTTCCTTGCACTATTATAATAAGAAGGGCCCACTGGTCTGCGATAACTCCTTGACCTAAGTACCTTGGACCAGGGATGCTGACCAAGTTCCTCCTACTTATGTACCCTCAGTTCCCACTCTCCTTAACTGATTTGCTAAACACTGCACGTGTTATTTGATTAAATGACTCATTTGACATGCTGTGACAAATTTAAGAAAACAATTTTTGAGGATACTTATTGTAAGGTTTTATAGGTGAGATAAACACGACACCAGGAGAAGTGGGTGCAAGGCAAGATCTATTAAAGGCACTCTCCCATGAAGTTTCAGGGCTCAGGAGAAGGGGAGCCAGGAAAGTTGCACCAGGAGGAGGTGGGCACCCTCGGGTGAGGTTCCTTGACTCCGGAAAGGGGAATGGGGGAAGTCGCATTGGGAGGGAGGTGGCGGGGGTCTTTTATGGGGCCAAGGCAGGGCATGGGCTCACATCCATATATGGTAGGGTATTTGGTGATGGGAGCGTCTGGGGTGGGGGGGTCCTGATACTTCTGTTTCCTGCATAGGTATCAGGTTACCTATGGAGATGTGACCTGGGCATACATCCTTTTGGCTGGAGAGTCAAGGGTTAAGGAAAGAGTGGGGGGGGGGGAGGCTGGAAGATGGCGAGCCCCGGGGGTCATTTCTATTGTTCCTCCTGTATTCCCGGAGCCCGCAGACCCAACACTTATGACTGCCAGGTTTCATATACAACCAATTAGTTGAACTCGTACTGTATGTAGCCTTTCTCTAACAAAGAAATCCTTTCACTTCTGTAAGTCTGTTGCTTCTTCAATTACCTTACAAGCACCAACCTTTAGTTGGTGAAGCACTCTTCCCCAATGGTATAAGCATTAATAAACTATCATCTCTTTTTTTTTTTTTTTTGTAAAAAGAATTATTTATTTGAGAGAGAGAGTGAACAGGGGGAAGTGCAGAGGGAGAGGGGAAGAGAGAGAATCTCTATTAGACTCCCCACTGAGCATGGACCCCCATGCAAGGCTCAATCTCATGACCCTGAGATCATGACCTGACTGGAAATAAGATGCTCAACCAACTGAGCCACCCAGTCCCTAAACTCTGATTTCTTATGTTTAGTGTTGGTCATTACATTAGTGCAGCCATCCTTTTGTGTGTAGGAAACAGAGGAGCTAGAGATTTGATCCCTCTGGGGTTGATAGAAACAACTACTCTCATTTTTTCTTCCTATAATCAAGAAGAATAATTTTACTTCAAAGATCCTCACTAGCTTCTTTTTATTTTTCATCACCTATATAAAATCACCCTAACTTTGCCCATAACTAGCAAAGGGAATGAGATTGTCAGGATTCACTTAGTTTGGTCATGATTAACCTATTAGGGCAGATCAACCAGAAGGAAAAAGGACAAAATTCTGCTAAGTGATCAACAATGTCTGAAACAACTGCCATTGAATGAGGATTGTGAAATTTAGCAAATAAAATTATAGGATGACCAGTAAAATTGGCATTTCATATCTACAACATATATATATATGTATATTTCATATCTACAACATATATATATATATATATATATTTTAGTGTAAGGTGTAAGTAGAATTATTTAAGACAATTATAGAAACATATAATTGTACAGAAATTTATTCATTGTTAATCTGAAAAACAAATTTAATTAGATTTCCTGTATTTTTCCTGGAAATCCTACATTTAATCAAACTGCAAAGACGGAAATATTTTTATTCTTGCCTCCAAATGATCTTTCAAAACCTTCTCATTCCATAAAATATTTGTCACCTAGATATGCGAAAGACTTCACATTGACACTTAATTCAGGGCTTCCTCTTTGCCCCCTTGCATTTCCTCTGCTTCTACTATTTTGCATGCAGGTAGTTTTTTTTTTTTTTTTTTTTTTTTTTTTTCTATCAAAAGAAGTGTGGTGTTGAGAAAAGAATTTAGGAACTAATTTCAGAGCTAGAACTAATTTCAAACTCGGTTGAACTGTTATCTATGGCTTGCCACTGCTTAAAATGCATTTCAGTTGATATGAGATTAAAGTAGTTTAAAATACTTCTAGAAGATATCATAGGAATATATTATATCATTACTATGCAATAAATAAATACCAAGGAGCCTTTCATTCTGAAGCTTGATAATCAGAGTTCATTTTGTCACAGTATTATGTTCTCCTCCACTCACAAGATGTATGTAAGGAGCTTCATGGAAAAACAACACTATTAATATTGTCACAGAGGGAGTTTCAGACCTCATGTTAGCTTCCAAGTGGCAATGCCATCAGCCATTTCACCAGCTCTTAAAACAAAGTGCAGGGAGTTGTATGTTCTGCTTCTGCAATGTGTATTCTACCACCCGCTTTCCAAGAAAGAAGACAACCATTTAACTGTTACAGGCAGAATCATGTAACCAAATTCACATTGCTGTAGAATTTCCAACAAAAGCAAAGGGAACAGTGACACCAAAAATTTCAGATGCTTCTAACTCCATGCTGTGATATTTTGTAACAAGGACAGCTTTGGAAGGTTGATTGGCCCTCCAGCTAATATTCGTAGACCTGTCCTCTAAGAATATGATATTATCTAAATTTATCCCCAACACAAGTGTAAATGAGTAGTCTCTTATATCAAAGAACTCTTACAGATGGTTGTCAAAGGTGGTAGTATTTTGCTAAGTTTATGTTACCACAGCAATGCAGCAGGAAAGCATGAACAGCCTCTATGATTCACCCCATCTGGGGACAGACTACCTCTAATCTTTATAATTTTTAAAGAAAAAAAAAGTAAAGAGAGGGAAAAAGGAGAGAGGGTTTTCTTCCTGAATCATGAAGAAATTTGATCTAAGAGTCAGATGATTTAGGTACAAAAATAACATGTTGGAAAAACAATAAACATTTTACACAAGGGAAATATAGCCATCTAGAAAATATTAGTTTACATTTTTTTAAAGATTTTATTTATTTATTTGACAGAGAAAGAGAGATCACAAGTAGGCAGAGAGTAAGGCAGAGGGAAAGCGGGGAGCAGGTTGAGCAGAGAGCCTGATGCAGGGCTCCATCCCAGGACTCTGAGATCATGACCTGAGATGAAGGCAGAGGCTTTAACCCACTGAGCTACCCAGGCACCCCATATTAGTTTACATTTGTAGTTTTATATTCCTTGAGATTTTCTGCTTTCTAGTTGTTTTTTGTTTGTTTGTTTTAATTTATGGGGTTAAAAGCTATGTTAAACTTTCACATACTTTTACTTTATACAGCTAAAAGTGAACTTACGTTAGCCATTAAAAAGTATAAGAGGCCCAGCACAGAAGATTTTAGGAAGGGAAACTAATTGATATAATATTACAGTGGTGAATATATGTCACTGTAACTTTATCAAAACCCATAGAATATAGAGCACCAAGGGTGACCTTTGGGAGTTAATGATGTATCAGTGTAGGTTCATTGACTATAGCAAATGTACCCCTCTGGAAAAGGACATTGATCACTAAGGAGGTTATGCCTTTGTGGGGAAGGGGATTATGAGAATCTCCATACCTTCTGTTTATTTTTGCTGTGAATCTAAAACTCTTTAAAGACAAAGTCTATTATTAAAAAAAATAATAAAAGTAGATAATACAGGAATTATTTTGTCATCTTCTCTCACCTGCCTCATTGTATAACTATAGCCTTAACTTTGGCATATTTAATAAATATGATTCTAATAACATGAACTGTTATAGTGATATTAAAAATGTGAAAATCTTACTTTTCCTAAAAAAATTAAGGTGAATATATTTGTAGACTCACAAGATATCACAAAATAAAGTGCATGCTTTAATTTATAAACAAGATTTTTAAAAAATAAATTAGTAGTGGGAAGGGCAGCATTCAACCTTTATAGAATATTGATTATAAAATAAAATGAACTCATTTTTAGAAGATATAAAAATGTCATCTATACTTTGGTTCTAAAATATTATTTCCAAGGATAATATGTTCAAAATAATGTTTGAAAGTTGAATTTTTAAATTTGGGAAAATGGTCATAAGTCGTGTTTTTACATGAATATTTACATCATTTAAATTTAGTGTCAGTTTGTCATTACTTTCTATTCAGAACCAAAAAATGACTTGGGTCACTTTCTTTCAGAAATAATGAAAATTCAAAACATTAATTTACTTTCTTATTTATTCTTCTAATTTGAGATTAGTAAAAATGACCCTTTGCCTTCATTAAAGTTGGCTTTTTAAATAAGTATTGCAATTAAATTCTAACCAGCCAATGTCAATTACTTGCAGATTATGAATTAATTTATTTAGATCAGTAGGGAAACTGATCTTATATGTCTTTTCAAACATGTTAAGGTTTTCTACATTTATTTCATTTGGATCAGTTGAGGGTCTGGCCAAACACATTCCCTTTACTAATTTTCTTTCCTAGCCTTGAAAATTACGTTATATTTGGGGGCCAGGTGTTTTAATATATTTTCCTATATATACCGCTTTAGTAGTCTAAGTGTAAATTAAAACATAATCACATTTCTTGACACTTCTTTACAACAACTTCCTGATAATGGTTTATCCTTAGAGAGTACAAGGTTATTAAATAGTGTGTTCATTTATGGTTTAATAGAATTTTTTGAAAATAACTTTAAAATTATCTTTAATGAGTTGATAATTTCATGAGGCAGTTACAAATAGAATATTTCTTTAATGCAAATAAAAGAATCAAAATAATTTCTAAAAGCTAGTTATTTCCAGAAAATGCCTTAGTATGTGTTATGAAAGTTATATTAAATAGTGAACAAAACACAATTTCTTTTGTGCTGTTATAAATTGCTTACTTTATAAAAGATTAATATTCAGGGAGTTCTAGAAAAGTAAAAGAAACAAGAAAATACCAAGAGTGCGTGGAAAATGAGATTCAAAAAATAGAAGAAATAAACTAGTTCATTTGAGGAATGGTATTTCAATTGAGAAAATATTTTTCATGATAATTTGGTATTTTTAAATTCTGTAGATCAGTATATATTAACTCTAATAATTTTTAGCTTTCTCTGTAGATGTGTTTTGTTATTTTAGGTGTGTTTCCTGCAAGTAACTAAAAATCTAAAGTCAAAATAGCTAAATAATAAAGGAGTTTATTATCTCACATAACAAGCTCTTCTGGCAAGTTCACATTCCACAATCACATTACTAAGAATCCAGGTTCTTTCCATCTTTCAATCCTCTCAACTTTCCCAGGCTTGTTTCTTTACCTCTTCCTCCCTCAACTGACTGATACAGCAGCTCTAGGCATCACAACCATGTGCACTATTGCTTGCAGGAAAAAACAAACA
This sequence comes from Lutra lutra, assembly GCF_902655055.1. NCBI lineage: Eukaryota > Metazoa > Chordata > Mammalia > Carnivora > Mustelidae > Lutra > Lutra lutra. Next base: position 168,537,397 of record NC_062279.1, on the reverse strand, counting down.
AACAAACAAACAAAATTCTTCTTTAGCCTGTTTTTGTTAAAAACAAAAATATATTTCCTATTTGCCCAGAATATTTCTCCAATGCCTCACTGATAAAAACTGTGTTGCATTAGCTACCTAATTTAATAATTGGAAAGGGAAATTAGAATTATCATCATTGCTTTAGATTAGTTAGGATTCACTTCAGTGGCTAGAGCTGTAGATATCATTTTCCTGAGGCAAGCGAAAAATCATAGATGCATAAAGCAAACCAAGGGACAATCACCAAGAGAGGGGAAAACTGCCACTGGATAATCAACATCAGAGTCTACTGCCATGCAAGTGTAATTCATGCCATTAATCAAAAACAATATTAAGTCAAAAGTATGTATATATATATATATATATATATATATATATATATTTATATACATACACACACATACATACATATATGTGTGTATGTTGCATAATATAATAATTTCACCAAGACATATCTTAATAATCAAATCCCATTTTTATTTATGTCATATTATTGAAGCATGTTTATTTAACTATGTTCAAATAAAAACACTTTTCTTTCTCATCACAGCTTATCCAAAGCAGTCAATTATTTGAGAAGTGTGGGCCAAAATGACTTTTACTTTTAAGAATTCAAATCTTGGTAAGCAATCTGAAGGAAGGAAGGGAGGAAGGGAGTTAGGGAGGGAAGAAAGGGAAGAGAAGGAAGAGAAGGAAGGAAGGGAGGGAGGGAGGGAAGGAAGGAAAGAAGAGAGAAAAGGAAGAAAAATAAAGAAAGAAAGAAAGAAAGGAAGGAAGGAAGGAAGGAAGGAAGGAAGGAAGGAAGGAAGAAAGAAAGAAAGAGAAAGAAAGACTATAACACTTCTCTTTCCACAGCCTAGAACCTCTTTCTTCCTTAGTTTATATTCTATGCCACAGTCTTTTTTTAATTTATTTTATTTTATTATTCTGTTCCACTCCTTCTGTTTCCATGTCCTCTTTTCCTCCCTTCTCTTCCTCTTCACTTTCTTTTTCTAATGTATTTTTGTCCACGAATGTACAAGGTGCTATGCTAGACCTATTATAGGCTTCACCTGCATGAGTAAAGTCCTCAGAGGATTATACAGATATCAAGAATTTTACCATCTTCAAGACAGAGATAGGCATGTATAGAGCCATATAAACTATAGAGCAGAGTGTCATAAAAATGAGGAGAGAGAACTTTTCTGACTAGAAGATGGATGAAGTCTACATTAATAAAATAACACAAGCAGCGGGGGTAGGAGAGGGAAAAGCAGGGAGGAAAAGCAGGCTTCCCACCGATCAGGGAGCCCTGTGTGGGGTTAGATCCCATGACCTAAGCTTCAGGCAGAAGCTTAACTTACTGAGCCACCCAGGTACCCCAAGACTTCTTGGTTTCTATGAAAGAAGAAAAGTCAGATTATCAGCAGCTCTGGCCTCACCTCTGCTTATCGACATGTCTTCTTCCTCAGCAACTGTGACTGATTACCCAAAGCTTGCTGATGCCTAATATCATTTTCAGCAAAGTGTTTATCGTGTATTTGGGAATAATATTTCAAATATAAACATAGGTGATTCAATTTACTAAGTGCCATCTACTTGACATGTGATAGATTATAATTTTATCTTTTAAATAGTGAGTATCAGTACCCCTTTTTGATAGAAAAGTCAAAACCAAGACTCAGTGGGATTATGTTGTTTAGGATTACATGGTGTCATTCAACATTATTTAAAAATAGTTTTGAGAATCCACCTAACTCTGGGATAGTTTGTGAGATTTCCTTTACTGCATAGAGGGCTTTGTTTCCTGTCACCTTGAAAGGGTGTAGGCAATCAGGCTTATTCTACCTCATTCCACTCAGCCATGTTTCTTCTCCTTCACTAATAATCCTTGGAAACTTCACACACAGCCATAACTGAAGTATGTGAGATGTTTTCCTTCTTATAAAACCACACCTAGGTGTAGTTGAAGAGTCTGTGTATCTAGAAAACGCAACTTGATTCAGGAAAGAAAGGTAACGCTTATTAGACTATTATTAGTCTAATAACCATACTGTATTCTTTCTTGGGGATAAACAGTAGCAGAAGCACTGTTGCATTTTATTTTGCTCTTTAAACAATTTCAAAGAGATTGAAATTGAAAACAATAAATATAAACTCACATAATAACAAGTAAGATTGTTTCATGTCATTGAGTTTTAGTGGTATTAAAATAAATGTTTATGTTGACAATGACCCTGACAAAGTACAAGAGTAATTTTGACATAAAGACACATTAATAATGTGTTTTTCTATCAGCTAAGCCTGTAATTTCTCTTGATCACCAATAGGCAACTCATTAAATTAAATGATGTTACAGAAAAATGAAGCTGTTGATAGGATGAAATGTTCTAAAACAGCATCTTGGTCTAATATTGTGAATACAAAGTTCATATTTTCGTGTGTAAATAATCCAATAACTCCAAGAAGGGGAATAAGACATTTACCTTCATTATTTCGATACTTAGTTTATATAAGGCCCATCCATTCGGCAACTGAAATTTAAATTTGCATATAGGTATCAAGTGGTATTGTCAAATGAATGTTTATTTTCTGTGTAAATTAAATACCTGCTATCTAAATTAGCTTTTTTTGTTTTGTTTTCATTTGTTGTGACCAGAAGCTTAATCCAATATATTCTATTGAAAAAAGTGTGACTGTGATTCATTCTTTTTTTGTCTTCTTTGTGTCTATTTTCATTTCATTTTCTTTCATTATATTGGACACAAGAATGTTTCACAAAAACTTGTATCATTTGGTATTTGTAAGTGCTTTCTTGCTACCCCTCATCGATATGCTGTAAATGTCTCTCAATAATGAGGGAAATATTCTATTTCTGTGCCATTCAATTTGATAGCCACTAGTCACATGTGATTTTTCAGCACCTGGAAGATAGCTTAGAGCAACTAAGGAAAAAATAGTCACATAGGCTAGTGGCTATTGATTTAGAAAATACGGGTGCAAACTACTATAAATATACCTTTGAGATATATACATACCCTTTATTTATTTCCTTTATGCCCTGAATTGTGTGTGTGTATGCACGTGTGTGTGTCTGTGTGTGTGTGTGAGACGGTTTTCTTACTGCTTTCTCTGCATCCTCCAGTATGTCCAACACAGGAGTTTTTAAACTCCTGGTATTGACAGTTATGTACCATATTTTACCAGGGTTGATCTGTAGAGTTAATAGCACATGGGAGAAGTTATGGTATGTCCATTCTGAGACTGATTCGGACTGTGGCTTCCATCTTGGGCTATTTGCTTCTCTTTCTCTCAAATACGTTTGAAGAACTGGGACTACCAACAATACATTAGTGAGCTTAGAGCCATCACCTTCAACCCCCATGTAGTCTGGAGTTTGCAGCAGACCAGGCTGACAGCTTGATAGCAGCCTCCTGAGAGACAGGGAGCTGGAATCACTCAGCTAAACAGCTTCCATATTTCTGACTTTAAGAAACTGTGAGATAATAGTTGTTTATTGTTCTAAACTGTTAGATTTGGGCACATTTGTTACAAAGCATAGATAAATACAGCAAGCTACCTGTTAATCTATGTATAATTATTTTGCAAATCTATGTATATTTATTTGCAACTTTGTAATACATTTGCAACTTAATGAATTACTTTATTAATTCTAATATCTCTCACAAGTAATTGCTTTGTATTTTCTAAATAGGAAAATATTTTGTCTTTCAAAAACAATATTCCTCCTGCACAATACTTATTATTCTTATTTCATTTTCTTTTTTTTTTTAATTTTTTAATTAAAGATTTTATTTATTTATTTGCCAGAGAGAGAGGGAGAGAGAGCAAGCACAGGCAGACAGAATGGCAGGCAGAGGCAGAGGGAGAAGCAGGCTCCCCGATGAGCAAGGAGCCCGACGTGGGACTCGATCCCAGGACGCTGGGATCATGACCTGAGCTGAAGGCAGCTGCTCAACCAACTGAGCCACCCAGGCGTCCCCTTATTTCATTTTCTTATTATGTTGTTCAAGTAAGAATCAATGAACACAGTTAAATAATGGGGATGACCCTAGCAATTCATTACCTATTACTAATTTTATTAAAAATCCTCTAATGTACCATCATTAGATACAGTATTAGCTGTTGGTATGATAAAACTATTTTATTTTGCTAAATATAATATTCAGTATAATATGAATTATATAAAAAATAAATTTGAAATATTGTCAAATATGTTTTAGCATTTGTTGAGATACTATTTTTAATTCTTTCATTTGTTATATTGAAAGACCTATGAGCCATCTAATATTTTTGGAAAAAATAAAGTAAGTTTATTTTTGGCAACACAAATATCTGAATATTTTCTATTTAAGCCAATGAAAGTTTTTTAATGCAAAAGTTATTATTATTGCATAATTAAATCATATCAATGTTATTATTTCTAAAATATGTTGAAGAAGTATAGTGGTTAACAAGTGGTATTTTTTTTCTGTCTTTATGTTCTACACAAGTGAATTCTATTCTCCCTGGAATTAAGAACTGTGTTTTCTATTCTTTCATGCACATGTTCTTTATAAAGCATAAATCACAATGTTGTATTTACGAAAAATTTTAATAAAAGCTTGGACAAGGAAGCAGGTTATTAAGGAGCTGGATTGTTATTTGAGGAGCTCATTTTTACATCCTTTAATTTCGCTATATTTTCGAGAGTATTCTCCAGATTGAAATATAGGAAATACAGGTTCTGTTTCTCTGGAGAACCCTAATACAATTTATTTAAATGAATGAAATGTCACTTTATACATAAAATATATGATATGGTATCAAATATATTTTGTTTTAGAATTTTTTTTTCTTAAAATGGTACATCTAAAACCAGGCATAGATGATTTTCATTACATATGATACTCACGTGAATTGCTATTCAAATTTGCTTGAAGGAATTTAAAAGCATGTCTAGGTTTTGTTAACAATGGGTCAACTTTATCACCTTACCATCCTTCCTGTCCCCACCTAAAGCCATAAAATTGCTGTTGAGAAAACGTTGCTGACATAGTTTGGTCATGGTATGAATTACTACTCAACACTTAAAATATAGGAAGTTTCATAGTCTATGATTTCCAAATCAAGATTGATACAGATATAGTACTGATTCCCAGCATCACAAGCTTGTTAACCAGCTTTCATAGACAACAATGTAGCCAATCAAGCAACCAACTCTTACCACTTTTAGGGTGCTGCCTACACTTGAGAGGTTGTATTTTAAGTAAAACACTGCATCTGCATGTGTATCTCTCAAATTTTTTAAACAAGTTGGGATGAAATAGTTGTTCTATTTTTCCATGTAAATTAAATCTTTCACATATACTATTATTAAGACCTTAATTTACTTCTACAATATTTTTATTTCTCAGCTATCTCTATGCAAAATTTTCATTAGCAATTGTTTTTGAATTTATCTACTACCATATTTTCTGATTAATTTTTGATAATTTTAAGAGGTTTTAAAAATATTTTTTTTCAAAAAACCCCCAAAAGCTTAATAATTTTAAATAAAAATGGTGCTTATATATAGTATCTCATCCATTACTAAGTAACTACCATAGAAATAGTTACTCACATAGAAAATTTAAAACAATAAAATTTTGAACAAAAACTAGATACATATACAAAAATCTCAACTAAAGTAATTAGGGCATAAAAAATAGTTTGCATTTAGATCTTAGCATCTTACATAGTAGAGTACATCAATTAAGCTATTTTTTCTAACAAAATGGAAATTGATGAGTACTTTTGACTTTAGTTTTCCTAACTTCCACAGACTTGAGAAAAGCATATAGACAAAAAGCTTATTAGTTTCTAGTTCTGAGAGGACTTATAATTCCTGCAGTTGAGAACCCAGATTACCTGAATAATGTATGCATATAAAACTGAGACAGAAATAATAGTATGTTGGTTGAATTTTTATATGCCATTTTATTTCAGATGACTTTTAGACAAAACATGGTTACGAAATCTCTGAAATTTAATTTCAGCAATTGTACTGTGATCTAATTAAAACATTTTTTTAAAAGCCAGAAACCATGGTGCATGAAATGCAGTTATTGCTCAATAAATAACAGTAGAAAGAATAATTTATGGTTCTCAAGATCTGAGCATATTCAAAATATAACAGGGCTATTCATTGTTGAATGTATTAGTTAGTACAAATCTTTTAATTAATAAACCTTAAAATGAGGCAATTTAAATTAATAGTTCTTGGTTAGAAGGAATGAATAGAGTTATAAGATTTTTCAAAATATCATTAATAATTTGAAACCTAAAACAATGAAGTGCTTTAAGTATATGACTTTGGCAATGCAAACAGTGGGATTAAGGCCAAATGAGCTGCCCATCAGAAAAGATTAATTTAGATAACATGTGGATCAGAAGATTCGAGTTAAAAGGTAATCAAATTGTATAATCAAAGTACTCTCTAGAGACATATAATCCAGCTTAGTTATATCTTGATCCTTAAAGTGCATGTCTTGTCAATTCAATATCCAACTTCCCTAGGGTCCAGGGATTTAAAAAAAAAAAAAAAGAAGAAGAAAAAAACTGTACATCCTAGTCTTTTTGAAAGTCCCCCCAAAAAGCTCTCTTTTCTGAATCAGCTCATTGTTTCTAGAGAGAAAATGTAATTTGTTCATTAATGGGTACATATATAGTGAGAGAGATGTAAAAAGATGTAGGAGATATAGAGACAAACAGATGGAGAAATAGATTATGAAATCAATCCATCCTTCATTGAATATATTCAACAGGATTAGGACATATCAGATAGTGAAAGTATAACTTGTGATGATGATAATCATAGAAACAACATACATTCTCTTTTACAAAATAGATAAACTTAGTAAGATTAAAGGGCTTGTCAAACCAATATAAACAACAAGGGAAACAATTGAAATATTTTGAGATAGGATTTAATAAATTTAAATCTCAATCTTATGTTAATATTCATACCATTTTAGTTAGTATACAAAGTGTATAATATATGATATATCATATATATCTCCTTATAAATGATACTTCTATGTCTAATTAAAAATTAAAGGTAATATTCTTTTATCTGTTTTCTGATCTATTAATTCATTAACATATAAATTCAATTATTTCTTTATGTATCTTTTTTATAGTTTTTAAACATAAGACAATGTAATATACTAGTTGTAGGAACAATAATTAATTCAAAAGAGCATAAATATTTTCCTCAGGTAGGATAGGTTTTTATATTACTGAGAAGAAAACACATGTGTTTCATCCTGATTTAAAATCAAATAACATTAAATACGACAAAGAACCCAAATGGGCACCACCAACATTTATTTCAAAATATTTCTATAATATTGAAACTTATGGTAGTTTTTTTTTTTAAGATTTTTTTTTATTATTTATTTGACAGACAGAGATCTCAAATAGGCAGAGAGACAGGCAGAGTGAGGGGTGGGAGGTCAGAATGGAGGCTCCCTGCCTAGCAGAGAGCCCGATGTGGGGCTCGATCCCAGGACCCTGGGACCATGACCTGAGCCGAAGGCAGAGGCTTTAACCCACTAAGCCTCCCAGGTGCCCCTTATGGTAGCTTTTTATTGCTCATCACAATTATTGTCAAATTGCTAAGGGTGTGATACATTTGTCAGACAGAATAGGAGAGAACACTGATCTGAAGGAGAAGGAATATAGAACATAACAAGAGATCTTGAACCCGGGATAGATACAGCATTTTTGCCATATCGTGAACTGGGGAAATCACTTCTGCTAAATAGAAAGTGAGGTGGGATGCAGGAGAGAAGAATCTTAAGCAGGCTCCATGCCCACTGTGGGCCCAAAGCAGTGCTCCAACTCCCAACTCAGATCACGAACTGAGCCAAGATCAGGAGTCAGATGCTTAACTGACTGTGTCACCCATGTGCCCCCAATTCATTTTATTCTTAAGGAAAACTTTATTTTTTCTGAAATTGTTAAACATATATTTATAAGGTAACAAAAGGGATTATGAGATTAATTCTGGATGTCCCATAAACTGCTGAGATTCCAAAAATCTTCATGTCATTAGTTATCTCAAAAAGTAGTTTTAAAAGGGTATAAAGAGATTTAACATAAACCATGGATGGTTTATGTGGGTGATGTTTAGGATGGTGAATGTTTATGATTATTTGAGAGAATAAAAAATAATTTTAGGAGAGCATCTGCTTATTATTATAATTAAGTAAAACATTGTTGACTTTTACTTTTTCCCTTAATTTAAACCTTTTTTTTAATTTTTATTTTTTTTAAAGATTTTATTTACTTATTTAACAGACAGAAACAGTGAGAGAGCGAATGCAACCAAGGGGGAGTAAGAGAGGGAGAAACAGACTTTCTGCTGAGCAGGGAGTCTGATGTGGGACTCCATCCCAGGACTCTGGGACCACGGCTTGAACCAAAGGCAAATGCTTAAGGACTGAGCCACTCAGGCACCCTTAACCTTCATTTTTAAACAGAATTCCGTTTAGGGGCACCTGGGTGGCTCAGTCGGTTAAGCATTTGCCTTTGGCTCAGATCATGATCCCAGGGTCCTGAGATGAAGCCCCACATTGGGCCCACTGCACAGCAGGGAGTCTGCTTCTCCCTCTCCCCCTCCCCCTGCTAGTTCTCTCTCTCTCTCTCTCTCTCTCTCCCTCTCTTTCTCTTTCTCTCTCAAATAAATAAATAAAATTTTTGAAAAAAAATCAACTTAATCCTCTTTATAGAGACAAACCTCTATAAATATTTCTTACTTTCCACCCCTTACCTTTCCCCCTGAAATATTTAAATCACCACAGGCCAACCATAAAAGGCACATGTCAAAACAATTTGAGAAATTAAAAGAACTATTACTGCTGTTCAAATGGATTTAAAGAGAATAAATATGGACATGCACAGTTTAATCCTTGGATGAACTAAACCTTTGGGGTCCAGCTAAAATGTTTGTGATACAAGGCAATTTTTTTGATGACATTGTAGTAATTCATATTTATTTAGGTTAGATTGCTGTCTTCCTAAGGCAAGATATTGTTTGTACCAGCTCCTCTCAAGAAACAGACTGCATGTTTACATCCTTGATTAGTGAACATATTAAGTTTTCATTTTATCCTTTGTTTTTAAATTGTTCCTTGCCAGAGGCAGGCATTTATGAAAGATTTCATTAAATGACATTATTCCATCCAAATTTTACGTAGAGGCAAAAATAAACTACTTTTCAAGTCAAGAACAGACTTGAAGATAATTTGTTTTGAAAATTTTACTTTATTTAATATGGAAGACTATACTTCATTTAAATTTAAATGAACTTGTAATTATTTTTTCACATAGTTTTAGGGGTAAACTCTAGGTGGTAAAATTAATTTAGTGCCAATTTTTGCCCATATCATGGAAATTTCACAATAGTAAGTAAATATTCAGTATATTGATTTTCTTGATGTTTCTAGGTATAGTTATTGAATTTATATAACCCCTTACTACATTTCTCTCAGCCCGTAAAAACACTTTTTAAAACACAGAACATGTATAAAAATATTTCTTAAAATAGCAATACAATTTTTCATAGGCTATGTTCAACTTCAAGAAACCAAATGTTCTTGTCTCCCAACTCTCATCTAGCTTAACAAGAGTAATGAGGATAAAAATATATAAAAAACTGAAATGCCAGCAAAAAAAGAAAAAACATTTTCCTATCCTCACTTTTTCTATTCCCTATCCACATAAATATCTGTAAATAGAATATTTGAAATTGCCAAATTTCCAGCAAATATAGTTATTTATAGCATAAAATTGATAACACTATTGTGCATTCTATAAAAGGCAACATTTCAGTATTGTGTTGTCTCTTTTACAAATGGGAATATTTAAATTTGCTAGCTGAAATATATCAGGACCCATAGGCACCTGCCAATAAAGGTCATACACGTTGCAGGGGTATTTTGTTGTACTTAGAAGATGCATTTGAAATCCAGCATGACAATGAAAATATTAGAATGCAAGTACCTACTTTTTTTCTGATTATTAAATGATACAGTATTAAAATACATTTCTCAATTTTATTCCTATAGAACTTAACATTTCAAAGCAATTTTGACAGCTGATGTCTTATTTATTTACTCCCTTACATTCTTTTTTCCCCCACTTGAAAACATGCTCCTTGAGGCCAAATATCTTAGCTATGTTGTTTCTACAGATCCTACATGAATAGAACTGTCCCCAGAATTGAATTAACGAGTTTTGTTCTCCAAAATATACAACCTCCTCTATTCACATGCTATGGTACTGTCATTGTGTACTATTTCAGTTTGTATTAATTTCAGTTATCTACATAATTTCAGCAAAAATAAAATTGCCTTTGACTTTCAGTATTAGTTTCAATTTTGTGTTCACATCCTCATGATTGCCTGCTTTTACATCAAATTCTATTTCTATTTATTCTTAGCAAATTGTTGGACCATTTTGCCTGTTTTATATTTTCCAAACATTACAGTAAAATAATGTTACACATTTGTCCACCACTGTGATTCTTCAAGACACAACTTAAATCTAGAGTTTTCTTTCCAAATTGTAAATATTGACATAGAATCCTGTAACTTTGAAAAGAAATGTAAATCTCTTTTTTTTTTTCTCCCTAGATTTTGTTTGTTTATTTGACAGAGAGAAAGAGTGCAAGAGAGGGAACAGAAGCAGGGGGAGTGGGAGAGGGAGAAGCAGGCTTTCCACTGAGCAGGGAACCTTATGCAGGGCTGGATCCCAGGAGGTGGGGATCGTGACCCGAGCAGAAGGCAGCCACTTAAGGACTGAGCCACCCAGGCACCCCCAAGAAATGTAAATCTCTCTCTCTCTCTTTTTTTTTTAAGATTTTATTTATCTATTTGACAGAGAGATCACAAGTAGGCAGAGAGGCAGGCAGAGTGAGAGGGGGGAAGCAGGCTCGCCACTGAGCAGAGAGCCTGATGTGGGGCTTGATGCCAGGACCCTAGGATCATGACCTGAGCTGAAGGCAGAGGCTTTAATCCACTAAGCCACCAAGGCACCCCAGTAAATATCTCTTAAAATAAATTTCAAGTCTTCCTTTTGGGTCTTCGGATAACAAAGTAAGTTAGCACATTTATAATTCTGAGTGTTTAAAAATGTGATAAAATCCTTGTAGAATGATGTTAAAAATTAAAGTTCCATTTAAATGTGAATTTGAAGCATTATAATTGAAAATTGTGTGTGAATTAATTACAAATATTAAGCATAAAATTAATATGAATATGAATTAATAAGTGTCAAGCAACAAAAGCTACAAATAAATGGCAAGTAGCCCAGCAAAGCATGAACCAAGCTTCCCAGCTGAGCTACCCTATATTAAGTGATCCCAAGCGTACTTGAGATTCATGATGAGTGAGAACATATTTTAAGCAATGGAGAATTCAGAAATTAGTGCCAGGAGTGGAGTCCTCTTTTTGTTTCCTTTGAAACTAATGCAAAAATAAGAAAAAAAAATCATGATTAAAATAAATTAAGGGGCAAAGGAAAAATTCTCAGCTTCTGGTGAAAAGGGTTAAATATATACCAACAATAATCAATCTATTATATTTTGCTTTTCTGAGAGTGCATCTGGTTCCTTCAAGGGAATTTCTGGGTATTCTGTGTCTGTGAGAAATTAAGGCAAATTTTTTTTTTCCCCCTAAGAAATATCCAAGAAGAAATGTTGGAGAAGAATAGTAGAGAGTGGCTGTAAAGTAGATAATGGTATAGTATAAAACATAGTGGAGAAAGGCTGTTTGAATATTTAGATATCTAGTAATTCTCTGAATAGAACATATAAGGATGCTTAGAGCCATTATGTGTGTGTGTGTGTGTGTCTGTGTGTGTATACATACATATATACACATGTGTGTATATGTGTGTGTGTGCTATATATATATATATATATATCACAATTAGATGGATGAAAAATATGCAGTGTATGTTTTTCCCTACATAAGGCCACAAGGATAATTTGAAGGGTATCAGCTTCCCCCCTTCCCCTCCCCCTTGTTCACTAATGGCTTTAATGACCTTAAACAGTGAAAAAAAAAAAACAAACATAATCAGTTTCTGTTTTAGTTTGCTAGAGTTGCCATAACAGAATAAAACAGATTGAGTGGCTTAAACAACAGAAATTTATTTCTCACATCTATGGGGGAACTGGAAGTCCAAAATCAAGATATAAGCAGGTCTGGTTTCTTTTGAAGCCTCTCTCCTTGCTGTAAAGATGGCCACCTTCTCATTGGGTTCTCACATAGTCATCCCATGGTCTCTTGTCTGTGTCCTAATATACTCTTTTTATAAACACACCAATAGATTGGGTTAGGGTCCATTCACATGATTTCATTTTGTCTTAATTATTCATTTAAGGGCCTATCTCTAAATACAGTCACATTCTGAGGAAATGGTGTTGGGATTTCAATGTGAGAATTTGGGGTGGAGCAAAATTCATCCTAGTAGTTCTCTTATTTCAAAATACTGTGAAATAGTAAATAATTATGAGAAAGATAATCTACTGACTTACTTGGAATATCAGTGGTTTTACAAAATTGTAATGAGGGTGTGGGCAAAAGCACATGGAGTCAGAGGGAGTGTGAGAGTGTAGAAGGTAATACAAGGAAGCCCACACCACTATATCCATTGCCATATATACCTGGCCTATTTACATTAAAAAAAAAAAAAAAGAAAAAGAAAAGGAAAAAAATAGTCAAAGATAGTTATTGAATAGATAAACTGTATGAACCAGAGCTATATTTAGTCGATACTTAAAACCAAGCCTCCCAAACTTTACTGTGCCAAAAATCACTGAGATATATTAAAGGCTCAGATTTCTGCCTGCAGTCTCAGAGCTTCTCATTGCCATGCTGGTATCTGCCCAAGAATCTCCAAGAAGCATCCAAGAAAATTTTGATAGACTTAATCATGGAACACATTTTGAGAAACAACATAAGCAAAATGCTAATTTTGGCTTATTCATTAAAAGTGTTAATACTCACTCTCAGAAAAGGGATACTGTCTGACTACTTTAATTTTATTTGTCTGGAGGACTCTATCCCTTACTTGTTTCCTGACTTATGTCATTAATCACTCTCTGTCCTTGAAATTCCCATCGATAAAATGGGGACATTAATAACACCTGCAATACAGATTGTTAAACAACTTAAAAATATATTTCTTAAGATAATGCTTTAAAATATATTTCTAAAGATAATGCTTCACACATAATGCTCAATTAATCTTAGCGATTACATGAGGAAAGATAGGATAAGGTGTCACAGTAGAAAAGAAACAAAACAAAAACAAAATGAAACCTTAGGATATAATATGTATTCATTTCCAGAAAGAAACAGACACAGTGTTAAACAATTTTGAATTAGTAGACCAGAATTCTGAATGAAGATATTGAGAAAAGGTAAAAGAAAGCAAAAAAACAAAATAAAACAGAACTTGAGTGAGGAAGAGGAAAGCAAGGGTGGAGGTAAGTGGGAGTTCAGACATAGAGGGAAGTAGCATTAACTGAGACTTTTCCAAGTATCAAAATCCTTGGCATAGAATTCTTAAAAAAAAAAAAAAAAAGGAAGCATGTAAATGTTTTATAATCCCCATTTTATATACCAGAGTAATAAATCTCAGAAACATTAATGTGTAAATGTAAAAAAAAAAAAAACCAAAACCAAAAACAAAACAAAACAAAAAAAAACACCTGATAAGTAGTAAGTAAATAAGAATTCAAAATTTTGTCTGATTGATGCAAGAGCCAACACCACCACACTAAATTTCTAAGCAAAAACCATGCTATCAAGGTTCTTCTTTTTCCTATAGAAGCAACAAAACCCCACTAATCCATCAGCACTGAATTATAAGTGACTTTTGAGTAATTTCTGGTCCAAAATCCTGCTGCCAAAGTCTCTAAGATACCTATTATCTCAGCCTTCTCCAACAATCAAGATACATAAAGAAGAAATAAAAATGAACACATTTTCTGGGTGATATGGTGATATAAAGTGAATTTTATTTAAAGAAATTGGTGCACAATGCATATTCTTTTTCCAAATATCTTTCTCCCATTAACAGGAAACAATGGGACTCAATCATTGCTGGCTTTAAAAATAGTTTTTGTTTATTTGAATACTGAAGTCTGAGTAGTGCTTGTAAATCTTACCCAGGAAATGGTCCCATGGTATAAAAATTAACCTAGCAATGGAACTATTAAAAGTTAAACTCTTCCTATATATCATTTCTTGAACTTTGAATGGATTGCTCCACTTCACTTAGCAACTGCCAAATCCCTTATAGGATGTAATGCAGAGGTAAAATTAAGGTATCAAGGAAGTAAAGAGTACGTGTAATTCATTTCTTTTGTTATTTAGAATTACGTTAATAAGCAATCCCACACCTGGGTATCTTAAAATGGCAATGTTCTTCTCTCTCATGGGTCTTTGTGTAGACCAGGTTCAGACACCAGTTCCTGCACCAAATATCATGTGTAACTGCGAAAAGGTCAGTTGGGTGTGGTATGGTCTGAAATTTGAGGGGGCTGGATTAATTCCAATGTCTGGGTGATAAAGTTAATTTGAGTGGGGGCCCACAAAATAGAGGCAGCCCCATTGGCCTGCCTACATCACAAATCTAAACCTGTCAGACTGCAGTTATGGGAAACACTATACTCTCAAGGAAACCTAATATACACCAGTCACAATCCTACATCCCAGCTTTAGCGAGTTTGCCTTACCCTGGGAAATAGGACCACCTAGGCTTATAAAAGCCTAGCCAATTATGCCTTGTTTCCACCTTGCCTCTGGTTGCCTATAACATTCTATAAAACTCACTCTTGCCCCAAATCCCTTGGGAACAGTGCTCCACTGCTTGTTAGGCTCTGTAGTCCCCTAATCCATGGACTGTTTTCCTTTGAATAAAAGACATCAAATGGGCTACTAAATTGTTTCAGTTTTTGTTTGTTTGTTTTCTTTTCTTTCTATTTGACGGTGACTTCAACTGGGAAGGTTGGAACAACTCAGAATGGGTTGATTATCTCTTATTCCCAACACTGTATTTTTGTACATTAGATTGGTCTACTGCACAACATGGAGGTTTTGGGGTGGTCAGAATTTTCATATGTAGACTGGCTTCCCTAAAGCATGCATTCCAAAAGAGAGGAAGCAGAAGCTACCAGGACAATTAAGCCTCAGACCTGGAAATGGCTCATCACCGGTGCCATATTCTATTGGTAAGCAGTCACAGACACCACTCCCTTGCCTTGATTCAAGAGAGTAATTATCCTCATTACTTGATGAAGAAGTAGCAAGTCATACTGCAAACGAACATGAGGAACAGGAGATATCATTGTGACCATCTTTGGCTGGATAAAATCAGTGAAGGAGAACCACCATTAAGAAATATGGATTAAGGGGCGCCTGGGTGGCTTAGTGGGTTAAATCCTCTGCCTTCCGCTCAGGTCATGATCCCAGGGTCCTGGGATCCAGCACCGCATTGGGCTCTCTGCTCAGTGGGAAGCCTCCTTCCCCCTCTCTCTCTGCCTGCCTCTCTGCCTACTTGTGATCTCTGTTTGTCAAATAAATAAATAAAAATCTTAAAAAAAAAGAAATATGGATTAAGAAATGTATTAACAGAATCAGATATTAAATGATTGTGGATCCAGGGCAATAATGATACAAATTTATGAGCTGAAGAAATAGAAAAAGTGTGCAGAATTATCAGAGAGATATTGAAGCTAGATACATCTAGCTGCTAGAGTAGCAGCATAAAGGGGGCTGGTATAGTAGTCTGTGGAAGGGTTTTGGATATTGCTCTCTGTGGCTACCTCTGGTCTGAGTTTTGCAACAAAGCATTTGGGGGGTTGGGGGGGACTTGGAGTTGCTGTTGTTTATCATGGCTAACAGTCATGGGAAGTGGAGGAGGGTGTAGGGTAAGCAAGAACAGGGACAAATTAGAAAACATCTGTACCACTTGGTTTATCCTAAGACAATATGTCTATCTCAGCCTAATGTCTGTTCCTTCCCTCTGCCTCCCGAGTATTCATCCATTCCAACTTGGAATTGCATAGGTTAAAGCTTCCTGGGATATATATTTCCTGATATGATTAAGTTGGGCATAGAACAATACAGTATATATATTTAGTGATTGATCATCGTTTACAAACATGTCTGCAAGTGCCAATTATTTAAATAATCTTACCTAGTTAGAAAAAAATTATTGAATTAGTTGTTTTTATTTTTGAGATGGATATATTTTGAGATGAATAACCATTATTAGTAAATTATCACAGTAACTATGTAGTTGCATTTGGTGTAATCAGATCTATAGTCCACCATACTGATAAACTTTTATCAAGTGGCTTTGTATTGCTTTAGTATTAGCCACTTAACTACCTCCTCATTAATTTGTTCAACACACATTTATTGAGCACTACTGCATGCCAGACATTATGCACCTCTGATGGCTGTATTTGCCGAGTGAAATATTTTCCTTTCTTATTTTATATAAATTCCATTATTTTGAAAGCCACTTTTTAAAAGATTTTATTTATTTATTTGACAGACAGAGATCATAAGAGAGGCAGGTGGTGGGGGTGGGAAGTGGGCTCTCTGCTAAGCAGAGAGCCCAATGTGGGGCTTGATCCCAGGACCCTGAGATCATGACCTGAGCCGAAGGCAGAGGCTTTAACCCACTGAGCCACCCAGGTGCTTTCAGCCATTTTTAATCAAGAATTCATATATTGGGGCCTGGGTGGCTCAGTGGGTTAAGGCTCTGCCTTCAGCCCAGGTCATGATCTCAGTCAGGATCCTAGGATAGAGCCCGGCATCCAGCTCCCTGCTCAGCAGGGAGCCTGCTCCCCACCACCGCCCCACCTGCCTCTCTGCCTACTTATGATCATTCTCTGTGTCAAATAAATAAATAAAATCTTAAAAAAAAAAAGAATCCATATATTTGTATCAAATCATAATTTTGGGAAGGACTTTGAAAGGTTATTAAGGCAAAACTACTCCTCAATCACTGGTTCTCTCTGTGTATCCCCAGTGTAGCCAGCACAATTAGCACCAGTGCAATGAACTGACCTGAATGATGACATGTCAACTTCCATTAATAACTGAATTGATATACAAAGGTTCTGGGGAGTATCTGCATTAGTAATGGAAGTGGATTCAAATATGTTAGAAAATTGTTTCCCATTTCAATCTGATTTTTTTAAGTATGTGATTTAACATCTTATAAATGCATTAGTGCTGTGAATACCACTGAGGGGGGAAAAAAAAAAGCACATTTGTAAAGATGTCCTTGCCTTACTTTGTCTTGATGTGTAAGTTGAAAATTATTTTCGCTTTTAGGAATATAAATGGTTTGACATTTCTGCTTGCATTTTTTTTCCACTTTTAATTTCCCACCAGTAGACCCCTTCCACGAGCAAGACAGAGAAGCCATGTCACTGTCTTGTACCAATACTTTCAGCAAACTGGAGAATTGCGTGGGAACCATATCAACCACTTTCTCTTTCTTCATATTGATTATCCATAACATTGTCAATCAGATGACAATCTATTTCAACTTCACACAAAGAAACTAAATTTAGTTAAAGAGTAAAACTGAAAGCAAGAGTGTTAGTGTGTGAGGGGGAAGGCAAAGAGAGGGCTTAGTTTTATTTTTTTTTCTTCATTATTATCTGTCAATTAGGCATTAAATTATTGGATCTCAGATATGACCTCAAGTACTTATCTTTTCCATATACTTTCTATAAGTACAATAGAAGCTATGTGACATTCTAAATTTGTCTAAATTTCAGCTATCGAGACAATAGACGAATCAATGGTGAAAGTAATACATATCCTTTGCTTTTTAACCTCAAAAATACATTTTTAAAAACTGTAACATGACTGTAACATTAAAGAAATGTCAGTCTTTAGGTCAGCAATTCTAATTGACATGAACATGGTCTTAAACATCTGTATTTTTAGGAAAACTTAGTCCAAGAACTGCCTTTATAGCCATTTAAATATCAATTCTCTTTTTCATGAATTATTTTCTCTATTTCCTGTTTACAAATAATTAGAACACCTAAACTCTTATTTTCTGTTGTTTTAGCCCTCTCATGTTTTTCTACTAAAATTTAAAATTTGACTCCAAGAAATGGCAGATATTATATATACTGCATATAAAAGAGCATTACTTCTTAATTTTTTCATATTACCACCTGATATATTTGAAATCTTCATTTCTTAGTACATTTATCACAGAAGCAAAAATATTACTTAAATTCTTTCTCTCCATGCCCATTGTCACAAAATGGCCATTCTCTTAGTTTAGTTCATGAATTTTGTAATGTAGATGATTTTCACATCAACCTTTTAATAGGTCTTATCACCAGTCTCAATTCAACTTTGCTCAGCCCTTCAAGTACATGATCTCTTCTAACACATACATATGCATGTGCACACCCATACACATACACACACATTCCAGATCACTTGACAAGCATGTAGCAGAACTTGGACTTGAATCCACGTCTTTGTAATTCCCTAGTCTATCTATTCTCATAAGTACTACACTGATTCACTTTTATCTTCCCACAAAACTATGAACTCTGAGAGGGCAAGAACGATATCTTAATCCCCTTCAAATACCCCAAGCTTATCTTAGAGCCTAGGGTGGAGTTATAACTCAATAAAAATTTAATAAATGAATCTATTTAAATAGGGAAATCACATCGGGCTTTTCCCGCAGGATTGAGACTATCAAAACATTAGGTTACCTACCTAGAGTATATCAGGCAAATTCATTTGGTATGTACACGACTGCTTTATGTAGTAGCCCCAGGAGATATATTTTGGGGTCAAAGAGTAAAACTAAATGTAGAATATTTGAGCAGTTATGGGAAATATTTTGGTGGTTAGAACTGCCTGTGATGGCAGTGAATTCCACATCAGTGAAGCTATTTGGACTAATATAAACCAACCATTGGGCCTAACCATTGCCAAACAAGAATGGAAAGGATTATTAGACTATACACTAGTTCAGGCCATTTTATACCCATATAGTTTTTTTTTTTCTATTTTCTTTTATAATTAAGTCCAGAAAACAACTCTACTTTCTATCATAGTTTCTACAAAAAGATAACAGAGAACTCACTCATTAGACAGTTCATCCTCACTTTCTTTCTCTTTCAAGGATTAGTTTATTTTTTTAACTAATTTTATTTGAATAAAAACGTTTAAAAAGGTTAGGGTATGGATGATAAAATAGCAAACCTCTGGGGACAATTATGTATATTCATGTCTTAGCTGCCAATGTTAAGATGTCCTAGGGGCGCCTTGGTGGCTCAGTGGGTTAAGCCGCTGCCTTCGCTCAGGTCATGATCTCAGAGTCCTGGGATTGAGCCCCGCATCCCGCATCGGGCTCTCTGCTCAGCAGGAAGCCTGCTTCCTCCTCTCTCTCTGCCTGCCTCTCTGCCTGCTTGTGATCTCTCTGTCAAATAAATAAATAAAATCTTTAAAAAGAAAAAAAAAAAAAAGATGTCCTAAAAAGTGGTCCAGTAACAAAACAAATCAAAAGTGACACAGTTAATTCAAGGAAAGGGGCCAGCATCCACTATGTAATCCTTTTTTTGCTGACTTGCACAAGAGCAAACATCAGTATGTAATGATACATTATGACACAAAATAGCAGGGGTTAGGGGCAAGCACAGACTGAAATCTTTTCTGCAGCACTTATGAAAGATTCAGAGCCACTTACTGTTCCTTTTTGCTGGTCTAAGCATGAATCAGTTTAACAGCTCAATTTACAATGTTATTGCTCATGGAGGGAATAAAATATATATCAGATGTTCTAAGAAATTTATGTAAGTGACAAATTAGTAATTTTCAATTGTGCAGAGTGAGAATACTTGTTTGTTTTTCTCAAAAGCAATTTGGTATTCGTAGAGAGAAAATGAATAAAAATTTATTATTTTCTAAAAGAACAGAAACATTGGTAGGTGAATGTGTTTGTACATAAAAAATAATCTCACATGGTCCTGAATTAGCTTCTACAGAGTTTGAGTAATTTTAGGTTTATTTCCCTTTGTGCAACTGAAAACTCCTTCTTTTCATTCTTTTACTTTGATATATTTTACATAGATTTGGGCATTTTAGAAAAAAGAGATTGATAAGCCAAGTGTCAAAAATTAAATATCAAATGACTGAAGAAAATATTGCTTAAATGGATAACACTGAAATCAACTGAAGTTGATTTTCAGCCTGGTAAAAACAGCAAGACTTCTAGAACAATCAGGTTACTTTAATTGAGAAATACACAAGCACACAGGGCCCAATTCAGCACTCCAGTTTAAATTCCCAAGTTAGAAACAAGTTATATTTGGCTCATTATTTTAAGGAGTGTTATAACTTAATTAAATAGAGCAGATATTTTAAAACTTGTACAGGAATATAATAATATAAAATAATTCTTCACCTGTAGGATTACTCATACAGAGAAGGAAAAAAAAAAAAAAAGCACCAAGGTAGGTGCTAGGGGACCTGGGTTTTAATTCTGGTTTTCATACTAATTAGTTCTGTGACTAGATTGAGAACCAGTGTGAAGGAGTTATTTCTCCTCAGTGAGGCTCAGCTTCCAATGTCTTTCTATGCAGATTTAGGGTTTCAGATCCAATGATCTCCCAGGTCTCTTGCAACTCAAACATTGTGGAATTCTGTGGTACTACTTTTGGATACGGTTATTATTCCAAAGATTGCAGAGAATGTTTCTATTGGTCATCACCTCAAAATACATGGAATTAAAAACATGAGAGAAGTTTTGCATTCCAAGCTTGCAAACGCATTTAAGATTTCAAGCTTCAAGTAGAATGATATGGGAAACACACTACTTCCTGGGCAAATTTTTACAAATTCAGGTCAGGGTATTTTATCTTGGAAATGGAGGATGCAGCAGGAGAGCATTTGCCCCTTATAAAGACTGGAACCAACAAGTCGGCACAGATATGTCTGCTGAGTAAGGTCTCTGTCTTCTGAAGGATAGTTTGGGGTTCTGAAGTGGTCACTGTCGAACTGGATGATGATGGGGAAATGACTTAATTTGGGAGGACTTTATTTTCCTTATATTAAAAAAAAAAACTGGAGATACTGAAATCTAACTTATATGGTCATTTTCAGACTAACATGAGATAGTATCTAAGTGAGTTTTAAATAAAAACTTAAAAAAAAAAAAGAAAAAAAGAAAGAAACTAAGTGCCTGGCACTGAAAGATGTTTGTAAAATGTTAATTGATTTTCTCTTGTATGTAGTCTTTACCTAAGTCGCTGCATTTTGTTTTTGTTTTTGTTTATTGATCTATGTTTTTAGAAGCTGTTTGATGGGAACGTTTCAGTGTCCTAGAAAGTAGAAACAGCTTTTTCCCACTTCAATTCACCAAGCCATTTCTTTCAAAGTAGATTCAGACAAGCCTGCGTTTAAAAATTCAAAGGTGAGTGCACCATGGACAGTAGAGTATTTGGGAGGAAAAAAGAAAACAGTATCTTCTTTAAAGAGTTCCTAACACAATGTTTTGGTGCTTTCAGTGAAACTCAACTAAACACTGTTAGTAAAAAGTATAAATGCTAACCACACTGAGAATTTTTCTACCTTGGAACATAAGACATAATTTGTAAGCTAGAGGCAGTTAATTCTATTGCTCTATGTCAGATGGAATTACTGGAAAAGATGTAGCACTAGGCTAAGTGGAAAATAATGGTTACAGTTAAATACATTGTATATTTTTATATAATTTTTAATGAAGCACTAGTATTTATATCTTGATGGATTAAAAAATGCCTCTGCCAAGATTTCCAATTTATCTCTTCTTCCATTTCTATATTTAGTTTATATTCTTTACCTAATAAAAGAAATCAATTACACTGCCAAGATATATTAAAGAATAAAAATATTTAATAATTATATATATAACATATACAATTTTGTGTGTTTAGTAATAAAATTTATTTTTTGCATTATATTTTTCATGTTTTTATATTTGGATACATTTTTTACACATTTTGCATTTTACTTTTGATGTGGCTTTCATCTGACAAAATGATTATCTTGTAATGTTTATGGCTAAGCATCGTACTGAAAGGAACATAACTCAGCATATTCATACAAGTAAAATGAGCAAAAGTGGTGATGAAGCAAAGTGAGGCTCTGGTCAGCATTATGATCATTTTAATTTGTGTCATGCTGGTATCTTCCACTCATTGGAGAAGACATATGTCAACGTTATTTAGAAAAAGACTGTTAAGAACAAAATAATAAATTAAAGATAGGCCTTGTACACTGTCTAAAATGGTGGCTGTGTTGTGACTCTGTTATTAACCCAGAATTAACCTGAAAACACTGTCTCTGACATCAAGAAAGTTACTCGGCAGACATATATGACTTAACCAGAGAACATTTGAGGAAGCACAAAATAATAGAAAATAAATTATTCTCAAGTGCTAAAGGAATGATGGATCAGTATATATGACAAATTGTAATGAGAAACCTAGGGACTAAGTACAATCTCTTAACAGTGAACCAATATAGGAACCAGAGTCAGGCAGGAAAATGCAGCCTTGACATGACCCACACTTTACTCCAACCACCAAATTCAAAGTCATATATCATCTAAGAACTCAAGAATGGAGGTTATAAGGTAACTTCAGGCAGATGGCACTGGGAATAATTTCCTATTAGGGACTTATTTAGAGAATGAAATGGTGTGACTTAAAAAATTAATTCTACAAAAAAATTAATTCTAAAATTATTTTGCATATCCCAATTTTTTTCATGCTTTAAAGAGAAGCATTGCATCAGTGTAACTACACTCAACATTTTTAAATTTCATCTGTACTGGCATTTAAAGATCTACCCTCCCTCCAAGTAAGGATTTTTTTTTCTATTTGTTTGTGTGTGTATTTAATTTTTTTGTTTGTTTTATTTGGTTGTTTCATTTTCAATGCTGATAAGGAAGGCTGGTTCCTGATGGATGGGGAGGGGTGAGGAACAAAAGAATTTGTATTCAGGAACGAATGAGAAAAAAAAAACAAACATAAATTATTTTTGAAGACATGCTTCTGGAAAAAACAATGCAAACACATTTTGTTGTGTCTATAAGAAGAAAGCAAGAAGACCTCTGTAACTGGTTAATGTAAAAAAGAATCATTGCATGGCAAACTGCCAGACTGGGGGCTGAAGACAAAGTTGTTTCATGGATCTACTATGTGAAAAGGACCTGTGCAATAATGAGAATGTCTGTAGTAAATGGCTGTGACAATGGCAGGTGCAAATTTATGTTTCCCTACATGCCTGAGTCAATGCTAAGTGTTTTTCGGACACCATCTCATATTATCCTCTAATGGCATCTCCAAGGTTTATATACTATTATGATCAGACCATTTCAGACCTGAGGAAAAGGAGACATGGAGTGAAAGTCAATGGGTCTCAGTCTTGGAGACACATTAGCAACACCTGAAGATAATTTAAAAATACCCTCAGGGCTTGAATTTAGACTGTCTGAGAGGTTGGGGCAGGCACTGGTATTTTTTAAAGCCCCCTTTTTTTTTTTGGTTCTAATATGAAACCATGTTGATAAGCATCAAATTATGTAATTTCCCCAAGTTAACACAATGAGGGTGGAGTCAGGGTTGGGACCCAGCAAGGTAGACTCTTCATGATTCTTTCAGCTGTCCTGTATTTGGGGAAGCAAAAGTAGGCTGGAATTAACAGTGCAGTTCATCCCTTTTCCAAAATTAGGATAAGCATCTTATGGCAGGTTCTCAGCATCCTGTTCTTGGACATTCCTTCCTTAAAAAGTCTCCTATGGCTTCTCATTGCTCTTGCTATAATGAAACATTTCTTTCACTTGGTCTATAAAGACGAAAGCCCTTAGAACCTGGCCTCATCCTTGCCCTTGGAGATGCTCCCTCCTCGGGCAGTTGTTTTCCCATCCCTCTGTCTCTGGGTTTTCCCAGAGGTTATGGACTCTGCTTGGATTATGTCTTCTTACCTTCTTCCCAAATTAATACCTGCCCTGCCTTCTAATATTATCTCAAGGATCACTTCTCAGGAAAACATGATTTTTACAACTAGATCCCATCCTTCGCCTTCCCCCTTCTCCCCATTCACCTTATGGATTCTCCACATTTCAAGTTCTTTTACTGCTTTTACAGCTTCACTTGGTAACTATATGTACAAGATTGCTGGATGGAGGTCTCTCACTGCCATCACTCTCCCTGGCCCTAAAGCAGTTACTTAGTGGGCACATCTCTATTTCACATTCTTATGCTATCTTAAATTCCAGCTGCCTTACAGAAAATTTATCTTCCTGCTCTGTAATGTAGTTCTCTTTAAGTTTTTATTCACTTTAAAAATGTCAGCATTCTCTTCATTGCCAGGGCTTGGGCTGTTAGAACTACTAATGGTCCTCTTTCATCCAGTACTTATGCTTACCCGGTCAGCCTTAATAGTTGAATGCTAACAATATCTTCTTAATTTCTTGTCTTCTTTTCTTTTTTTTTTTTTTTAAGATTTTATTTATTTATTTATTTGACAGACAGAGATCACAAGCAGGCAGAGAGGCAGGCAGAAAGAGAGGAGGAAGCAGGCTCCCCGCCGAGCAGAGAGCCCGATGCGGGGCTTGATCCCAGGACCCTGAGATCATGACCTGAGCCGAAGGCAGCGGCTTAACCCACTGAGCCACCCAGGCGCCCCTCTTGTCTTCTTTTCATTCCCACCACCACCCCCTAAGTTCAAGGCCTTATCCGTTCTAATTCACACTACTGCAGCACTGCTCAACATATGGTGGGCAACACACATTGGAATCATTAGATTCATGGGTATAGCTCATTACAATGATATCTGTGCCTTATCCCAGTTCATCTGAGTCCCTGGGACTAAAGCTTTAGGATCTGAAATTTCAAGTTCCCATATCATTCCTCTACACACACAAGTTTGAGAGTCATTAAACTAAAATAACTCTTAAGCATTTTCCAATCCCAATCCTTTTCTGCTTCATTTGAACATAGATCTTTCTTCTACATGAATATCCCAAGGAATCATCCCAGTAGCAAAATATTCAAATGAAAACAAATAAATTCTGAAACAACATTATAGGGTTATAGAATTAAGGATCTGTTTAAAGTTTAGAAAAGATGTTTTACTTTATGTTCAACTTATTTCTGTATATACATTCCATTCTTCTCTAGACACAAACTTCAGGACATATTTCTGGAGATTTTTCTCTGTATCAGGTTAACAATTTTACACCATTTTACAAATCAGCTTGTTTCTTTCTCCACTGCAAACATGCTCACTCCAACATATACCTCAAATTACAAACTTCTCTGCTCATCTCAAATGAAATCTTTTAACTCTTTGGTGATCTCTTGAGGGGTGACAGTCAAGACTTTTATTAGGTATCTAAAATATAAATCACAGCTTTTCCAAGTTTTTACAACCTGCTTTTATCATACTTTTCAAAATCATAAAGACTCCCAAAGTTACTCTCCTCTCTCCTTTTACCTTATGTGTCCCATGGTTCCTATTTCTAAAGAGATGTGTCTTAATATACTTTGGTACTTGGTACAACTGCTGCTGCCAACTAATCCATGTGGCATCTTTGATGTTTGGAAAATTCAAATGCCACTGTCTCAGAGAATTCAATGTAAATGTTGAATCCATAGACTCCACATGCCTCTATTCAATGCGTTGGCAATAATGCCCTCCTCTGGAAAGCTTTCCTATTGGAAGATAAGCTCTTCCTTCTTGTCTCTTCCAAATGACGGCTTTTGCCACCTTCCCCACTACCTTTGGTCATGTATGCTTTCATTTGGTTCAGATATCAATGATTAATGAGTAATACCCCACCTCAATTTATAAGAGACCAAAAAATGAGAAGTCAGATTAATGTAGGTTAAACAAACATTACCAATTAAAACTGGATTCAAAGATGGAGAGTTTAGGTGCAGGGCCAAATAGCCCTGTAGCGTTCACTTGAATTAGAATGACTAACTCAACTGAATAACCTCAGGCCTTCCCAAAAGGATAGGCTCCTTATTTGGTGGCAAAGAGCAGACAAGAATGAACTTGCTGGACAAAAATGTTTCTTCCTCACTCCTAATGTTCTGTTCTATTTGGCCGAGTTCCCCACAAAATACTACAAATTAATCTATCCCTCATTCACTTCTTTCATGTGATTAGAAATTTTGGAAAGAAAATACTCCTCAAGATGCTATGTCCTCATTTCAACATTCTCCTTTTCTTTCTTTCTTTCTTTTTTTTTTTTTTTTAAGTAATCTGGGTTGGGGTGCCTGGGTGGCTCAGTGGGTTAAAGCCTCTGCCTTCAGCTTGGGTTGTGATCCCAGGATCCTGGGATGGAGCCCCGCATCGCATCGGGCTCTCTGCTCAGCAGGTGGCCTGCTTCCTCCTCACTCTCTGCCTGCCTCTCTGCCTACTTATGAACTCTGTCAAATAAATAAATAAAATATTTAAAAAAAAAAAAAGTAATCTGGGTGTCTAGTCTCCCAGAAAGAAAGGAATCCTATCTGCTTTCTCATGGCATAAAAAGGCCAAACTTTCTTTGGAAAGCACTCTGTGGTCCAGTTTGTTCCATATTATGCTAGTTAGATCATTCTCTGGTACCTTATTGGGAACAGAGGCAATATCCCTTAAGAATTTTCACCCACCTGGGTGGCTCAGAGGGTTAAGCCTCTGCTTTCAGCTCAGGTCATGGTCCCAGGGTCCTGGGATCGAGTCCCACATCGGGCTCTCTGCTCAACAGGAGCCTGCTTCCTCCTCTCTCTCTGCCTGTCATTTCCTCTGTTTGTGCTCTCTCTCTGGCAAATAAATAAATAAAATCTTAAAAAAAAAAAAGAATGTTCATGAAAATAGGCCATTTCTCAGTTGAAAAACAAAAACAAAAATAAACAAACAAAAACAGAGCAAAACACAAACTTCTAGAAGTTTGTATTTATTCACTCAGAATAAAGGCCAAAGTACACATATTGGCCTGAAGTTCTTTGCAAGACTGGTCCCCAACACCTGTCTATTCTAATCTCCTTCTGCCACTTACCCCAATTTTCTTCCTGGCAGTCATTCTGGCCTCCTTGTTTGTCTGCAAACATATAAGACATTTACATTCTCTTCCTCTAGATAACTCCCTCAAGCCCTTTGCAGGAAGGCCTACCCTGAAGCCCTATTACTCTATTTAACACAGCAACCCAGCCCCTCCTCCTGCATCCCCAAGTTTACTTCTTGTTGTGCTCATTACTTCTTTTACATTCTTGTCTCCAAATACACTCTACACTTCACTTATTTACTTTGTCATTCATTAAATCTTTTTCCCAACTGAAAATTACATTTTCAGGGTGGTAGTTTTTGAATGTTTTGTTCCATGAACTATCCTAAGCACACAGATTAGTCTGTGGGAAGTAGTAGACACTCATTCAACATGAGGGAGAAGTAAGCCTGGGATGGAGGCAGAGGTCATGATGCTCGTATCCACATAGATGATAACCCTGGAGTGTGAGGGCAAAACAAAGGGTAGTTATTTTCAGATAATAGTGTTTTCCCATTTTGTACTAGTTGAGTGCTTTGCTGCTAAATATGTTTATAACCTCAACCAATATACACTGTTACTTACTTTTCTAAAAATTATATCTAATTGCTTAAACAATGCCCAATACTGTAAGTCATTTAATATATAACAGTTTTGTGTATGTGAAATTGCCAATTTGTTTGCTATAATTAAATCTATATATTTTTACACCACAGAATGAATAATTTAAGCTTATAAACTCTCACTGCTGACTGTTATGTGTTTGACAGAAATTTGTTGTTACTATTATCATTATTGTTGGAAAGTACAAGTATGGGTGAAGCATTTTTGCAGATGAATAATCAAAACTGAGAGCTGTTGTGTACTTGGGGATTCGCCTGTGGAACCCATTCTACTTTCTTGTAGTCTACTTACCTGTGGCAATTGGATGTTCTTATGGAAATTTGAGGGGTTGGGTGTAAGAAAGAGTTGAGGATATTAGGTTCTCTACTACAGTGTTCAGGTATTCATTCACTGTCTTCATGGGTGACAGCGAGCTGTTACAGTGTCAGTAATTTCCAGATTTTTGGTTCACATCTACAGTGATATGTTCTTGAATTCAACAATCCTTCCTAATTCCTACCCATTCCTGGTTACTGCAGCTATAGAAGCTCCTAGCTGTTCCTTAAGGACAAGCCTAGACTCTGCTTCTCAGGCTATGTCCAGGATTTTTCAATTACCTAATTACTTATAACAACAACAAAAAAAAAGTGTCATGTTTAAAATAGCTGGAGAAATTTCTGCTTCCTTCCTTCAACCTGGGATTTATTATATACTGTAAGAATTCTCAAATCATGCCTCCTACTGTATTACGCATATATTGTGCCCTTGGCCCAAATGCAAGTTTCTCCTGCATTATAAATAAATCATGTCATTTGCATCCCTGTAAAAGTCTTGTTTTTTCTTCTTGTAAGTTTCAATTATTCTGAACAATAATGGGTGCATAGTAAGCATTTCCTTATTTCAGTGACCACATTCCCATATTCTTACTATAATTGTTTTTAAACAATAAATATTTATATGATACTATATTTTAGATACTACTCTATGTATAGAAACAATGAAGTAGACTTGATTTTCTTCTTTTTTAAATTATGCTACTTATTATTATTTTACGTTCTATTTTAAAAATGCTGTCATAGTTGCCTTAATTTTTCTATATGACCTTTATAACAAAGCAACTCTACCTGTAGCATCTGTCCTTTTTACTACTGAGTGGGGCAAAATGACCAATAAAATGTAAAATGCAGCATACCCAGTCATGTAATCTAAAAAATTTTCATGAAAACTTATTGCGAATTACACTTGACAGCTCACTACAACAATGGAAAGCTAGCCCCTTGTTGGTTCACATAGTCCATGAAAACCAAACTGAGATCACCAGTTTTTTTTGTTGTTGTTGTTGTTTTGTTTTTTTATTAACATATAATGCATTATTTGTTTCAGGGGTACAAATCTGTTAATCATAAGTCTTACACAATTCACAGCACACACCATAGCACATACCCTCCCTAATGTCGATCCTACAGCTACCCCATTCCTCCCAAACCCCTCCCATTCCACAACCCTCAGTTTGTTTCCTGAGATTAATAGTCTCTTATGTTTTGTCTCCCTCCGTGGTTCCATAATGTTTGATTTTCCCCCCACTCCTCCCACAACCTCCCACCCTGCCTTTTAAATTCCTCATATCAGTGGGATTATGTAATAATTCTCTTTCTCTGATCAACTTATTTCACTTAGCATACCAGGATATCTGGATAAAATTTTGCAGCTCTACTCTGGCAGTAACTTTACCTTAGGTTGCTGCTTTGTCCTGCTCCTTGAGGTTTCTCATTCTTAGTCAGGTAGTCAGGCAGTTCTGTGTTCTGTTCTACTTCCTCATGTGTTTCTGGGAATGGGACTAGCATCTCTTCTCCACTTTCATTTTTCACAATTTGCTGAGCCTTCATAACCTGGGTTGGTGTTATTGCTGATGCAAAGCTCCTGCTTTCAAATCTGAATGGATCCATACCATGAACTTTGAAGAGCCATTTGAAAACTAAAGCTAATAGCACCTTTAAGTTTTTTTCTTCAAATGTATTTAAATTCTATTTAGTTAAAATATAGTGTAGTATTGGTTTCAGGAGCAGAATTTAGTGATTCATCACTTACATATGACACCCAGTGCTCAGTACAGCAAGTGCCCTCATTAATACCCATCACCCATTTAGCTCATCCCCTCCCTGCACTGCCTCCAGCAACCCTGTTTGGTCTCCATTGTTAAAAGTCTCTTATGGCTTGCTTCCCCCTCTTCTTTTTTTTTTTTTTCCTTCCCCTGTGTTCATCTGTTTTGCTTCTTAAATTCCAAATAAGTGAAATCATATGATATTAATCTTTCTCTGACTGACTTATTTTGCTCAGCATCACACCCTCCAGTTCCATCCACATTGTTGCAAATGAAAAGATTTCCTTCTTTTTGGTGGTGGAGTAGCATCATATATATATATATATATATATATATATATATATATATATATATATTATATAGCATTATCAATAATAGCCAAACTATGGAGGGAGCCAGCCCAAGTGTCCACAAACTAATGTCATTAGTTTGTGGACACTTGGGCTGGCTCCCTCCATAGTTTGGCTATTATTGATAATGCTGATATAAACATTGGGGTGCATGCTGGGCTTGAGAAAAATATAGAAGAAACCAGAGAGAACCTTATTGCAGAGGTAAAAAGACCTAAAAAACACAGAGATAAACACCTTTAATTTCTAACAAATCCTCTTCACAGAAATTTCTCTGATATATATCACCAATATCATCTATGTGCAAAAACCACTGTTTTGGAATGCTTGTAGTGTAGGTCCCAGAAAAATCCAAATTTTCTTTCTATATTAATTCATTTCCCTGAAACTATCACCATCTGCCATATTGGAAGATTGAAGGATCCCATAAATTTCAGAAGCCAGCAGTTTTGTTTCTCTTGGAGTTGTAGTCTTCTCTACAACATTTTGCAAGCTTAACATAATCCCCGGTTCTCCTTTTATCTTCGTTAGCACAGCATTCTGCCAAGTAATGAAGAATGAGCAAAACTAAGTGGACAGTAGGGTCATTGAAATGGTCCAGAAATAAAATAAGGTCAGGCAGACATCCCTGACCCTAGACAATGACTCCTCTATTTAATGGGATCTACTGCTAGATCACATAGTTAGGTAACTACTGAGAAAACATCAGGTTCTTCATTCATGGTGGAGGAGGAATAATTCATCTATGCCATAAACAAGCGAAATCTTCTTAAATTTGCACAGAGAGTAAGGAGTCCAAAGCCTGCCCCACCATTAGGGTCACACCAAGGAATGACGTAGGGGGACCCAGGAGGCACAGAGTGGTCCCTCCATTTGGAGCTGTGTCTCAGCAATAGCAAATGAGCAAGCTAACTCTAGGAGACAAAGAACGAGGACACTGGTGGGGAAAGGCTCTATAGAGTCTCTCCCATGACCCTGCAACATCTTTCAGTTTTTGACTTCTTTCTTATTGGGCATGTAGATTTGTGGAAGTTTTCAAATAGTAAGGTATAGCAAAAAATGTCTTTATTTGTTCCTTTTGACACATGGTTGCCTTAATTTTACTCTGTAACAATACATTTTTGAGCACTTTTGCTTTTATAGCTAGACTCATCTCTTTCTCTAAGTCATTTTCATGACATTCTTTTAAAAATGGTGATGATAGGGGCCTCTGGGTGGCTCAGTCATTAAGCCTCTGCCTTTGGTTCAGGTATGATCCCCTTGGTCCTAGGCTCAAGCCCTGCATCAGGCTCTCTGCTCAATGGGAAACCTGCTTATCCTTCTCCCACTCCCCCTGCTTTGTTCCCTTTCTCACTTTGTCTCTCTCTGTCAAATAAATAAAGTCTTTAAAAAATTTTTAAAAATAAAAATGGTGATGATGTTGGTAAGTTCCAATATCTTATTGTCTGACAATTTTCTTATCAATCCCGAATCATGTAAGATCATATCAATATATCAATATATAACTTGTTTTCCCTCTTTGTTTTAAGTATCCATGTATTCATAACTAAATAAGCATTGATGTGTTTTAGTATTAGAATCAAATTCAGAGTGGTAATTAATTACCATTTCATATATTAGATGTACCATTATATGTTATATTACATTTTATTAAATAGAAAAATTGTTATATATAATAAGAATTCCATTGAAAATACAAGAATTTGGGGTGCCTGGGTGGCTCAGTGGGTTAAAGCCTCTGCCTTCAGCTCAGGTCATGATCCTGGGGTCCTGGGATTGAGCCCCACATTGGGCTTTCTGCTCAGGGGGGAGCCTGCTTCCCCTTCTCTCTCTCTGCTTGCCTCTGCCTACTTGTGATCTCTGTCTGTCAAATAAATAAATACAATAAAATAAAAAAGAAAATACAAGAATTTAATCTAAAGATGTAATAAAAAATGGTTTGATCTCCAGCATTCTGGAGATTTCTTCTTTACATATATATGTAAAGAGAGAGAGAGAGTTTGAGTGAGAGAGAGAGAAATCAAGGTTGAAAGAATTTTAATGCCTCCATTATGAATATTCATTATGACACTTAAATAATCATCTCTGCAGTTTGCAGACAACTGAATATATATTGTATGACTTAAGGATTTAATATTTTTGAGGGACTGAGGGAATGAACAGGACACTTCTAATATAATTAAATTTAAGATTGTTCTTATAGACATTGTCTTCATGGTCATGACATCTTGAAACCATGATCTTCAGGCATTGCTATCATAAAGATACCAAATTTTTAACTTCTGAACCAGATTGTCTCCTTAATCTGTCATTGAGAGAATCAAAAGACTCACTGGTTTTTCTGACTCTTGTTGTCATCCACTAATTTTCATACCTATGTTACTGCAGAAGATCTTTTCAAGAAAACTCCAATACAAAGAGCTTGGTGATTCTAACTTCAAAATTCACTTGAAGGTTCTTTGTCAGTTGGTTTTGTTTATGTATATGCACACACACACACACATACATGCACACACACACACACACACACAGATATTTAGATAGATGATAGATAGATAGATAGCAATATCCCAAATACCTTAATGTACGTATGGCCTTTCAAATTCTTTCCTTTGTTGACATGACCGAAGCTTCACTAAGATAAATAAATTTTAACTTTTCTTGCATGATTTCAAATATTTTTGCTGCTTTCCAGATCAGGGGAAGAGGTGCCAATAGCTTCAAACATATCAGTGTTAGCAAGACAACCAATGTCTTCAGAGATTAAGGAACAATTAGTTCTTTTAAACTGACACCAACTGTTTCTACTGTTACTATTAATGTCACTACCACTACACCTCGAAATTACTAGTGTCTTTTTACACATTCTGTCTCAATCCTTTGGGGAATTATCACTGTCAGCAATATGTCTTGCTTTTTTTTTTTTTTTCCCCCAGCTCTGATACTTTACAGACTAGTGCAAATTTCTGCAATTTCTATGTCCTCCTCCAAGTATTTTCTTCCTCAGCCCTGCCTGGCTCCTTTTTTTAATCCTCTAACTCCTCTTCAAAGACCCTGTGTTTTCTCTGATAAATTTAGAAAGACTCATGCCCTTAAGCAACTCATCATCTACCAGGGAAAACTCAGTGATAAACAAGCAAGCATAATATATGTTGCCCCTTGATATCACCCAAAGGGAAAGTTGTCACCTACCCAAGAAACCTGATTGTTTCCAGGGGCAAGAATGTGACAACTTGCTTTCTCTGGGCTCCCTGCCTTGATGTCATGCCTGACATTTTCAACATTCTGAGAAATAAAAGAAGTATACAAATACTGTCCAGATTACAGAGAATGGAAAAACCTAAGAGGGCCATATCTGAGAATATTGAATCTGAGTCAAGGGCTGAGCAAATCACAACAGAGAATCACCTAATAATTGTTCAAACTAAAAGTTAAGAGTATTAGAGTGATAATCATACACTAAGCAAATATCTAACTGTTCTAAGCTTTATATCTGTGTTAACTAAATTATTAATGAAAATTATTTACATATGGGGAATGGAGGCCTTAAGAAACAATAAACTTGCCCAAGGTTATATAGCTAGTAAGTGGCAGAGATGTGACCTGAACCCACGAACTCTGGCTACTGAGACAGTACTCTTAAATTCCACAGTATAAAATTTCTTCACACAACAGAGAAAAGTTTCTGGGATTCTGTAAAACCTAATTGTGTCCATACTCATATACATAACACATATATGTTCACACAATTTTAGTATATATACACACATACAGGTAATATTCATATAGCATTTAACAGTTCACAAATATGCTCACAAGTACAGTCTCAATCACAACCATCACTCTTGATGTTAAATAGTATCATTATACATAAAAAAATCCTAAAACTTCTGAGTATGTAAGGAGTTGTTCAAATTCACGTGACTTACAAAATTTGCCTCTTAAATCTTCCAATTGCATAGCTGGACTTTCCCCATCACTATATTAATATTCCTTTGAAAACCTGATATAAAACCCAAATCAGAAGATATAGCTAGATACAGCTGAGACTGATCTATTTTCTGAATGCCTTTTATGTGTTATTATTGAAGAAACTTGTCAGGTTTTTTTCTCAGTTTCATCTAAGCCATGGAAATAGCTTATTGTAACTTATCTTAATTGAAGCCAATTAGATTTTTTGAAGATCTTGGGGTGGAAATTATAATCACACTGTGATCCACAAATTGAAAAACCAAGTTCTCTTGTATCTATCATAGTGAAAATTAGAAGACTTATAATACATAAAGCCTTGATTGATCCAGTTTCTTCCCAAAGAATTCATACTGAAGAGAATTTGATTTTTCCTTTTTATGAAATGTTTCTATTTAAAAGATACTTCAGTATGCAGCATTTCTGAACTATTTATGACTCTTCCTTTGTGGCAATAAAAATGGAAATCAAACTGCAAATTTGTAGGTTCACTGAAAAGAAAACATAGGGTTTCAGCTTTAGGAATGACAGGTTCTAGGAGTTCAAATTTGTCTTCAGGAACTTGCATTTTCTCAAATCTTACTTTTTCTTATATTGCTTTCACCCTCAAGAAGGCAGAGAGGCCTCTTCTTTTCCAAGTTGGCAAGATGATCTTCAAATCTCTGTCCTATTCACTTTGTAATTCCAAAAGAAAGCAAGGTTTCTCTTTTCCCAAATTGCAGAAAGTATTTTGAAGTTGGGCCACCTTCCTACCTTTGAACCATGAGGATGAGATAGGGTTTGGTGGCTTTGGAAAGGAAAATAGGAATGTTTCCAATAGAAAAACATAGTGCATGTATGCTGAGAAGATAAAACATATGTCAAATATTGTGGTTAGCAAAAAGTATCAGATGTCTACTATAATGATGAGTCACTATATAATGAATGATGGATTAGAGGGGGAAAGTGTGGGGGGATGGGCACATATTGCATAGAGCACTGGGTGTTGTACATAAACAATGAATCTTGGAACAGTGCATCAAAAACTAATGATGTATTTTATGTTGTCTAACATAACACAATTAAAAAAAAAACAGATTTCCCATCACCTATTTCACACACACACACACACAAATACAGTTTATTCATGATAGGATTTTTTATTTTTTTCACATTTTTAAAGATTTATTTATTTATTTATTTTAGAGAGGGAGAGCAAAGGTGGAGGAGCAGAAGGAGAGGGAAAGAGAAAATATCAAGCAGACTCCTTGCTGAGCACAGAGACTAAAACAGGGCTTGATTGCCGGACTCTGAGATTACGACCTGAGCCAAAAACAAGATTCTGACACTTAACCGACTGAGATATCTGGGCGGGCCTCATGACAGGATTTTTTAATTAGCATTATGTACATACTCACTTTATAAATTCAGAGTATACATGTAGATGATAATGTAATAGCAATATATCTGAGTTTATATGAAGCAAATGTGTCTTTTAGAAGAATTCATGAATCAGTAGATCCCCCTTATTTATGGTTTTGCTTTTCTCAGTTGGAGTTACCCACTCTAAACCACACCCGTCCAAAAACAGATGATCCACCTACTGAGATATGGTCAGGCCAATATGTCTAACACTATATCACAAGGGCTGAGTCATTCACCTCATTTCATCTCATCATGTGAGTATTTTTTCCTCTGACATCACAAAAAGAAGGGTGAGCACAGTACAAGATACTCAGAAAGAAGCCAGATTCACAAAACTTTTATTACACTATACTGTCATAATGGTTTTATTTGTTGTCCTCATTAATCTTTTACTGTGCTAATTTTTAAATTACACTTTATCAAAGGTATGAATGTATAAGAGAAACATAGTATATGTAGCTTCAGGTATCACTGGGAGTTTCAGAACATATCCCACATGGATAAAGAGGAAATATTATATGATTAAAAGTTTTTCGGGGCACCTGGGTGGCTCAGTGGGTTAAGCCGCTGCCTTCGGCTCAGGTCATGATCCCAGAGTCCTGGGATCGAGTCCTGCATCGGGCTCGCTGCTCAGCAGGAAGCCTGCTTCCCTTCCTCTCTCTCTGCCTGCCTCTCTGCCTACTTGTGATCTCTCTCTGTCAAATAAATAAATAAAATCTTTAAAAAAAAAAAAGTTTTTCCAAAACAGAAGTGGAATATTTCATATTCTTCTTATTATATATTATACCTCTTATTATATATACATTATTCCTCATATTATATAAGTTATAATTTAGTATAATTTTCCTTTTTACTAAGAAGTCATAAAATACATATTAGTGATTATTCTTTGCATTTTATATAACATTTAATATGTAAAATTCACTTATATTGTGACTTACCTTATTTTGTATAAACAATGTAATTACTAAAGCAATTACAACATGTCAAAGCCCAATAATGTACTTCTAATAAGTTAATAATTTATTTTTCACATGGCTATAAAAGATAAATAACTGTGTTCTATCATTTCTCTGATAATATAAAATTCTAGTACTCTTAATAAATTTAAGATTTTCTCTGCAGAGAGAGCATCACAGCTAATTAATATATCATATCATGGTATACAGTTTTAAGAATAACTGCATTCTATTATACAACTTGGAACTTCAAAAAATGATAGTTTTCAACACTTTATTTCCATAATAAATTGAATTTAACCTATGGCAAGTATAGAATCTGCTTGGCTTACAATGTTCTGTATGAACCTAAATTTAATTTCACGGCTCAATCTTTAAAGATTTATTTACTTTAATTTAGAGAGAAAGAGAGAGAGAGATTGCAGGACTAGGGAGAAGAATCCCAAAACTGACTTCCCGCTGAGCGGGGAGCCCATGTCTCACAACCCATGAGATAAGGAACCTGAGATGAAACCAGGAGTCCAATGCCCAACTGACTGAGCCACCCAGGCACCCCACTCAGCTTAGTCATTAAATATAGTGTCCCCACCTTTCACAGATGAAAACTAGAGGGTGAAATAAGCCTAGTGCAATCAGAACAAGCGTTTCTACTGTGCATGTGGGTGTGGGTGTGCATGTGCAGTTATCTGATTATTCCTTGTTGTAACGTAGCATTCCTTCTTTTCTTAATATATTAGCCATCATACTATAGACAAAATAAGAATATAATACAAGAGTTTAAAAATATTACCATTACGTTCAATAAGAATACTTTTTCCCAAAGTATTTTGTTTCCTTCAGATGAAGTTGGGCTAAGAAATGACATAAAATTACAAATTTTAGGGCCTTGGTTTAAATATCAACACACTTTATTAAATCAATATGAAAAATCATTCAGTGTACTGATTATCACATTTTGAGCTTTGTTGATAATCTGGAACTATTGTACAATAAGAAAAAATACTGTAATTTTAGTTATTGATATGTGTTATAGCTATAATTTTTCAGTGATATCCTGAATAATTTTGATCAAATGGCCTAACACATCTTAAACTCATTACCTTCTTTTATATAAAGTGAATGCAGTCTCACAAGGGCTCTGAGATGACTAAATTATTCAATGAATGTAAAATGCACTGTAAAACGTAAAATGCTAAATATATTTTTGATTTGTTAAATTTCTCAAACTTTTTATATAAATATTATGATTTGAATTTTAAAAGAACTAGGAATTCAAGAGGAAACAATATCTAAAATGGTCATTAGGTATTAGAAGTTTTATGATCATCTGGCATTAGGTATTAATGAGAGATATTTTATTAGAATTTCCTGGAACATACCAGATATCGTTCTACCTCAGGGCCTTTGCATTGGCAGTTTCCTACATCAGAAGGGCTTCTTCGTTGTCCACATGGCTTGCTCCTCATCTCCTTGTCTTTGACCAAATGTTTCTGCTTTAATGAGTCTTTGCTGATCACTCTTTAAAACTATGTAGTCTCCCCCACCTCCTACTGCTGATCCCTTCACTTTCTTGTCTTTCTTCCTGTATCCATTAACATTTATGATCATCTGGCATGCTGTATAGGTATTTATTTGCTTACCTTCTGTATCTACCTCCGTAGGAACATAAGCTCAAAAATAATGTTTTAATTATTTTTTTTATATACACTACTCCATGAAGACAATTTTTTGGAGTGTATTAGGCCTCCTACCTACCGATTATCTATTTATCTATCATCTTTCTATCATCTATCATTATTATCTCTCATCTGACATCTGTTAATTTATCATGTATCATCTGTTATCTATCAATCTATCATTACTTATTTATTGAATGAAAATGTATATATTTCTTACTCTAAAGTAACCATACAAAAACTTGCACATAGATCAGCAGCTACTGATGTGATGTGTTACATCATTTTTGGGGTTAATATATCTGAATGCATACAACTGTACTTTTCCTTGCCATAATTATACTATTACAAGTGATAAAAATAATAATGATGATACATATAACACTTTACATATGGCAGGCACTTTTGAAACACTGCATATGGTAACTCATTTCTTTCTTACAACAGTCCTTCAAGATGGTGATTATTACATTATCTTCATTTTATTGGATGCTAAAAATAAGGTACAGATGACCCATGGTCAAACTGCATAGCTGATTTTTTCTTTGAATGGAATTTTTGTCTGCTTCTGGTGAAATTTGTCGTTGGTATAATGTTGCAGTTTTGCAACATCTAACAAAAACACATTTTACCAAATCGCTTTAATGTAAATACTCCTCAATGCTTTCTTGTGTTTCATAACTTATTTGGAACTTTTGTATATAATACTGTCACTGATTAGAACAATTTTGCCATTTAGATTACCAAACAAAACATTGTCTTATTCTTGAAAATATTTGTATTATAGCTATGAAAATGACTTTCAGATAAATTTTGAACAAAGTTATGCTAAATAAGCAAGAATAGGAAAATTAGCCAGCATTCATTCTAAAGAAATAACACAAATTTCTATTAAGTATTTTCAGCTAGATTGCAAATGCTTCTTATGAGAAAATTAATCTTATTCAGAGCATACATTAAAAAATGTAAGCAGAAGACTTCAAATACATGGAGAGTTATTGATGTGCTATATGCTTCATAAAGTTTATTCCTCATATCTGTTCTGCTATTAGTATAGAAGAATTATATATTAAAATACAGAGAGGGATTTTAGATCATTTAAAATCCATTAAAAGCTAAGATATTCTTGTAATTAATTTTCAGCTGAGATGAGAATTCAGAACCTTGAAATAACTTGCAGATGGGCATTGTCATAGTGAAGAGAACCTTTGTCATCTTCTAAGAATCATTTTACTCCCTAGTAAAAATTCAAGGTACATTTATGTCTCATAATCAGGGTTGCTGGTCTGGTTCTTGGAAGGAAGACTGGGTGTCTTTCAATCCAATTTAATTTTAATGATATATATTGAACTTAAAGTGTCTTTCCCTATTAGCTTCTTCTTTTTTAATGGAAATACCCTTTGGAGAGAAGGTATTTGTCAACTCAATTTTTTATACCTTGTTCTTTTCCTGATTCTTGAAATAGTGACATAGAGCAAGACAATTGATTTTGTGGTAACAATAATTGGGAAAAAGTTAATCGAAGCACATCATGATGAACATTGTCACTAGCATAGGTTTTTCCTTGGGACAATTTATTAGTTATTTATTATTGTAAAACAAATTACCCCCAAAATTACAGTTATAAACAATACACATTTATGACCTGATAGCTTCTGCGAACCATGAATTTGTGAGCAGTTTAGATGTAGTCTTCACAAGTCTTAATTGGTTCCACTTTCAAACTTAGTCACCTAACTATTGACAGGACTTAGTTTCTCCCATGTTTTCAAATGGAGATCTCAGTCCTTCACAAGCTGTTGTCTGGAAACCTCCCTCAGTTACTTACCACTGGGACCTCTCTATAGAGGAATTCATGACATGGCTCCTTGCTTCATCAGAGTATGCAAGAGGGCAAGAGAGATTGCCATCAAAAAAAGGCTAGCGGGACGCCTGGGTGGCTCAGTTGGTTAAGCAGCTGCCTTCGGCTCAGGTCATGATCCCGGCATCCTGGGATCGAGTCCCGCATTGGGTTCCTTGCTCATCGGGGAGCCTGCTTCTCCCTCTGCCTCTGCCTGCCACTCTGTCTGCCTATGCTCACTCTCTTTGACAAATAAATAAATAAAATTTAAAAAAAAAGGCTAGCAAGCAGAAGTTACAGAGCTTAGTGATTATGGAGGTGACATCATATCACACTTGGCATACTATATTCATTAGAAGCAAGTCACTAGGTCAGGTATACCCTAAGAAGGCTAATAATACCAGGAGGATGGGTTTTTATCTTATAAAATGAGTGATTTATTCACTTAAAAGAATATGGTAGAACTTCAGTTTTTATGGTAAATCATAGACTAATTGCCTATGATCAACTGGAGTGTTTTCTTTGCCATTTAAATGTTTTCTCATATCTAAAATGAAAAGACAAAATACAAAACAAACAAACAAAAAACCACATCTTATGGTATTATCCCTTTTCTCTGTAGAGAGCATTCTTGACAGAGCATTCTTCTCTCAAAAGGTCAGTTTTCTCACTACCAAGTCATCCCCAGTACAGATAGACCCCTCCCCACCATGCCAACAAATCACACTTTCTATTTTTTTTCCATGTCAGTAAGTCCAAACAATATTGTTCAGCCTTTATTACTTGACATACTATCATCATTTTACATGACTGACCCCCCCTCTCTTGAAACAGGACTTTTCTTTACCTGCACAGCATGTTCAACACCATGTAGCCTATACAGTCACAATGTGATCACAAAGGATTCACTGAGACAGATGCATCTCTGTTTTCTTTTGTATTACTTTGAGACCCTAAGTACTGTGGCTAAAGAGAGATGGGTCTTTGCAGCAGGGACACATTCCTGAAGGGTAGCCTCTTTTCCTCAAAGCCAAATAAATAGTGATGAAAGCTCTTTGGAGAAGGTAGAGGCTACGGGGGCAGAGAGAGCAATCTGACTCCAAAGCTGCATTTCTGGAAACAGAATTTGCACAAATGGTTCCATTCTGCCATTTTATCTTTACCCCAAGGGAGCCGAATGATGAAGAGTAGAACATGTGAGGAACAATTTGTTTAATGAGGACTGATAAGAATTAATTCCTAAGAGCCATATATAAAGGTGTCTACCATAGTCTTACATATTTCCTATCCCAATATATGGTTTGTGAGAATTCTTTCAGACATAATAAATGTATTGTCTTTGATAAAAATAGCACATATTGCCCGAAATGATTTATTACCAAATGTTGATTTTAGTATTACTGCCAAGCACATTAGTTATAAAATTACATGTATTCTACTAACTGCTATTTTGGGATCACGCTATTTGAAACAGGTGATTACTAAAGGTGTTGTGATTTTTCTAGCATATTACTTATTCAATATTTGATGAGTGTTACTAGCAACTATTTGGAATGGAAACATTGAAGACAGGTATGAGATACTTGGCCAAGGTTTTGCGATTACATGTGAAATATTTTGACAGGAGCTATGTATAGGGAGAAAGCTTTAGAGACCAAAAAATATAAAATAAAAAACAGGATTTTCTAGCAGGAAGTTAATGTGACTAATCAAGCTGACTTATTCTTTAAACAACTAGATAATCTGAATATATCTCAAGTTGTGGTGAGCATCTTGATCTCTATTAACACCAAAGACATCACTTTGTGTACCAAAATAGTAATTTCAAAATAATACAGAAGTGGCCTTTGAATTACTTTAATTAAAAAAAAAAATTACCGGGGCGCGTGGGTGGCTCAGTGGGTTAGGCCGCTGCCTTCGGCTCGGGTCATGATCTCAGAGTCCTGGGATCGAGCCCCACGTCGGGCTCTCTGCTCAGCGGGGAGCCTGCTTCCTCCTCTCTCTCTGCCTGCCTCTCTGCCTGCTTGTGATCTCTCTGTCAAATAAATAAATAGTTATGAGTTTAAAAATACGTATTATTTATATTTATCTATCTATATATCTCAACATATTTATCATTTACAGTGTTCTTTATTCTTTTCTATAAGTTTGTAAATTAAATTTATACCATATTGGGTCATTTCCCTTCAGTTTGAGTAGAGAGTTTCCATGTATTTTTTACAGTATATTTCTAAGTAATTTATTAATATTTTTTGCAACAAAGAATAAACTGCTATTATCCCTATTTTATAAATTGTGCAAAGAAAGGATAAAAAGAGGGCACAAACACAGTGAAACAGCAATGATCAATAGTAGATGTGTCTTAGGTAGAGAGCAGTTATAAATCCAAGAATGCAGCAGGTCAGATGATGAGAAGGAATATTTCCTGCTGAAGAAACTAGGTCACAGTTAGAATATCATGTCAAGTGTTCAGGCAAATGGCAATAACATAAGACAGTGTTATCAGAAACTGAATACAAAGTGGGGGCCAGGTTGTTTGATCAAGGCTATTGTCCAGTTGTTAGAATTAAAGGACCAGATGAAAATAGAAATTCAATAATTTTGAAAAACATAGTTTGAGCAATAGTTTTGAATCCACAAATCGTGCCCAGAGTTGAACATTTGGAGGTTAAGTGGCCTAAGTGAGAAAAATGAAGGGGTTAAAGGCGTTTAGAGAGATTATTTATTTCTTGAAATAAACCATTCTATGGAAAAGATAAATTTAGATAGGTATAAAATCAACTTCAAGTACTTAAATATAAGTCCTAATATTTTGCCTCGAAGCAGAAAGAAGTTAAATGATCATACTTGGTTAAAAACTAAATCTGTTTATCAGTGTAGTTGTAATCCTTTTATCAATGAAGAAAAATTAGAGCATGTAATGTATATGCCTAAATGTAAGATGACAAAACACCAGTAATCAAAGACATGATTAAATAGAATAAATGGTTAAAACACCTTGTTAAGTAAAATGAAAACAAAAAGTAAATAAATCTGTAATGCAGTGTGAATCTTGTTTGCAGGTTATTAAACAATCTAATTTTTTAAAAAATTAGAGTCATTAAACACCGAACATGATGAAAATAATTGAATAAACT
Organism: Lutra lutra; assembly: GCF_902655055.1. Classification (NCBI taxonomy): domain Eukaryota; kingdom Metazoa; phylum Chordata; class Mammalia; order Carnivora; family Mustelidae; genus Lutra; species Lutra lutra. The sequence goes on along the minus strand of NC_062279.1, from coordinate 168,494,223 downwards.
TTCTCCTAACCCTCAGATGAAATTAATCAATTTCAAATTTTATGGGAGGAAGTAGTAAGTAGAGCCCCAGTAAAAGGCATGCATTTTTGTGTAATGATAACTATATAGATGCTTTGTTAAATTGAGCTATTTAAGTTATACTACATATTTAATCATATTTATAAATACAGAAGCATAGAGTAGATAAGGCACACATTTTTTCAAAGAACTGAATACATTAAAAGTATATTAAAGTATATTAAAACATATACAAATATTGGATGTGGCTACATTTAACACTAAATATATTTCTAGTACGCATGATATATATATATATATGCATATATATGTTGCTCTATGTTCTTCAAGGTAAATTATGCTCTATATATTATTGCACCAACTTCTCTAAGATGGGATTTTTAAATCTGAAATAATCATTTTGATATCTGCTATGACATTGACTTTTGTGTAATGTTTGTAAATTATCTTAATATTATAATTATTCTTCCATGCTCTAGTTTATAATACTTTAAAAGGGCTGTACACATAATAGTTCAATATATGTTGCATGAATGAATGGGTGGATGAATGAATGGCTCTATGAGTCACTAAAGATGTTTTATTTATCTCCAATACACTTCCCCCTAATCACTGCTAATTAAATCCTTGTGCATTTTTTTAAGGTCTATTTTAACTGATAATTTTTCTGTGAAAACTTTTGTCCTCTTTCATACACTGCTTCACTTTTTTTAAGCCCCATAACACTTTGCCACTTTCTCATATCACTCATATATCTTTGCTTCATATTTTTCAGTCTAACATATCCTGGTCACTCACCTTTAAAGAACCTTTCTTACTCAGGTAAATGCATGCTAGGAACATGTAACACCCCAAAAGAATCCGTGTATAAGCATCAGCTGTCAGCCTGTTCTCAATTCTCTTTTCAGCTACATCTTTTCTTATCTCCTTAATTCCATTCCTGTTTCAATGCAAAGTATGATATTTGTATTAATCATTCTAGAATCTTTTCTTCTTGATTGGCTAAGACAACCCCAATTTACTTCATGGCACAAATTTTGCAATCTGTTCCTTAGTGTCACATACCTCAACAATGGGTCAGATAGACTTCTCAGCACCCACTCTCATTCTGACTCCTTCAACCTTTTGGCTATGAGAAATGGATATTCGTGCCATCTTTTCTTGTTTGTGATCTTGTCTCAGATGGTAAACTGTTTCTACTCTTTGGTTCTGTTACATAAACTTGGGTATTTCCAATCTCTATATTTCTGTTTCCTCCTCAGCAAAATAGTGAACAATAAATACTGCACTGATAAGAGGACCTATCCATTTTGAGTAGTATCTGATGCATATCAAATGCTTTGTAGAAGGTTTCCATTAGTAAAATTTTAAACCCACATACAAATTCATGTCTACCTTATAGAAAGCTTCTATTCAGTGTCACAGTCCAAAGAAATGCATCTAAGTTTCAGAAGACTTCTATCATAACCAGATATGTGTCTGGTAACTCTGCCAAACTATATCCATCTCACAGCAGTGTTTCTAAACAGAAATATGTTTATATGTTTATATTCCATGTTTGCAGCTTACTTTTTCCTCCTCTATCTGTAAGTGAGTTCCAAGTAAGATTTCTTTCACATAGTCTTACTGAAACAGGTTGAAGGTGGCCATCTTCATGCTTAGGTTAATAGTGAATGTCTTGTGTTCATTTTTTAATAGACTATTTTTTAGAGTAGATTTGGTTCACGACAATATAGATCAGGGGGTGCAGAAATTTCCCATATACCCTCTACTCACATGGAGGCATAGCCTCCTCCATTATCAACACTCTCCACCAGAGTGGTCCATTTGTTAAAACTGATGAGCCTACGTTACCACATCCTTATCACCCAAAGTGCATAGTTTGTATTTCTTTTTTTTTTTCCGTGCTCCAAAATTCATTGTTTATGCACCACACTGAGTGCTCCATGCAATATGTGCCTTCCTTAATACATAACACCAGGCTTTCCTAACCCCCTACCTCCCTCCCCTCCAAAACCCTCAGTTCTTTTCTCAGAGTCCACAGTCTCACAGTTTTGTCCCCCCTCCCATCTCCCCAGCTCACTTCTCCTCTCCATTTCCCAATGTCCTCCATGTTATTCCTTATGCTTTACAAGTAAGTGAAACCATATGATAATTAACTCTCTCTTCTTGACTTATTTCCCTCAGCATAGTCTCTTCCAGTCCCATCCATGTTGATACAAAAGCTGGGTATTCATAGCTTATATTTCTGTTCAGTCTTGGTGTTGTTCAGTTCAAGGGATTGGACAAATGTATAATGACATGTTATCAACCATTATAGTATCATACAGAGTAGTTTCATTGTCCTAAAATCTCTCTTCATTTTTGTAAATGCCTCAGTAACATTTGAAAGGATTACCAACCCCATCCCTCTCTCCAAAAACATTCTTTTCTTTGTTTTCTCAGATACTGTATACTCGTTTTTGTTTTTGTTTTTTTCTTTTCTCACTGTCCCTTCCAAGTCTTCTTTGCTGGTATTCAGTCCCCCAGTAGTTGTCAAAATTCTACCCCCATATTCTTTTCATTGTATTTATCATTAATAAGTATCTTCAAATTACCATGTCCAAAAAATACTATTATTTCTATTAAAAATATTCTATAGTAATGTCTTCTCCAACTCAAATGATTCCCAATTGTAATCACTATCCACTTTTATGGCTAAAATCTGGCATCATCTTTGATTCTTCTATATCTTTCCTAGCTTCAGCATATATCCCTAATCTGACTGGTTATTATGGCTAATGTTCAACATGTTCTGGCCCCCAGCCTAAGATCCAAATTCTCTCCCTTTAAATTAACTCTAGTGCTGTGTGTTTGTTTGTGTGTGTGTATACAACAACCTTGACTTTTTGTTTGTTTTTGGAATACATCAAAAATTTCTTTTTTATTCTCTGATGATTCATACTTGATAGGTACTTTCTTCTAGGAATATTCTATCTCCAAAATTAAATATTTTATACTCAGATCTCAAATCAAGTATCTTCTCAGCTAACATGCTTTAGAAAACCTAATGAATATAGCTCTATAGCCATTGTAATCCATATTACATATGTTATCTTCCTTATAACAATTCTCAAAGCCAGAATATATTGTTTTCTTTTAACCCCCAAGTATTAGTTATTTATCTGACCTGTCCGAAAATAAGGTCACTGAGTCATAAGATCATCTGTTTTCTACACCGGTTAATTCATTGTGCCAGGAATAGCATCTGACACATAACAGGTATTTAGTAAATATTGGTTAACTGACAAAAAAGACTGAGCAATGGATTTGAGTGAATTATTGGTAGAAATGTTTGAGATTGAGTAACTTCCTTATTGAAACTAATCATTTTTTAAAACATTGAGCAATAACATCTTATTACCTTAGAGAATAGTGAGGAAAACATGTGTCTAAGAAGTTGAACTTCTTAAGTATCTGTACCCAGTCACCGGCAAAACAGGCACCAAATAAATGTTAGGCTTGTTTTCTTCCTCAAATGCTATCTATTTCTCCATTATTCACCCATAAGCTGGATTGATTGTCTTTTTACCTCCTACTGGGCTTTGTATTTTTAAACAGTTCATTTTTCCTATCTTTAAATTTTCTCTATCTTTGATGCTTTTGTCTATAAACATTTTTGAAAGTCTCTCATGCTAAAAAAACAGAATAATAATCTGCCTTCTCCTTAAGTTTACCTTCGGTTTACTTCTTCTTGCTCTTCTTCACTAAACTTCTTAAAGAAGAAGCAATACTATTTTCATTTTGTCACTAATAATCAGCCCTCAATGACTTGGAATCCCTCTAACTATTTAAATCCCAGTCACTTCATTAACAAATGTAATTTCTTCTCTTTGCCATCCTACTTCTAACTCTGCAAAATTTACCACCATTGATTCCTCTCTTGTCATGTATATCCTATTCCCCCAACTGGGGTTTTAAAATTATATCTTCTCTTGGTTTCCTCCTATATCCATTTTCCTACTATCTGTTTTTGTCTCCAAATTAACAAATTTTATAGCTAATCTTTGCTTTGTCTATAGTTTGTAGGGACCCCCAGATATATTTATTTTCTGTTATCTTCTTTTTTAGTTCATATGACATATATTTTCATGGGTGAAACTAACATCCGTACACATAAACTCTCAGTCTTAAATCTTTGTTTCCTATCTCACTAAGATTCTGCATACACAAACTATGAAATCCCAAGAGGATATCTCCTCTTCAGTGGATAAAGATCAGTTAAGCATTCAAAACGCCATACTCAAATTTTCTTCACTTCCATTTTATTTTCATATCTATTACTTTTCTTTTGAAATATTTTTAAAATGACTTCAATATGTACTTTCTATGAAAAATAGCTATATTCAATAAGATTTTATAATATCTAGTTGCAAATCATATATGATTTAAGTATTACTCATACCCATGACTGAGAAGGCTATAAGGAGTTTGCAGATACTGAAGACTTTATTTCAACCTCAATTAGTTTCCAAAATCATGGCTTGCCATAAGCCACTAGGGAGTGAATTTCCTGAAGTGGAACATGCCTAATTATTTCTGTTCTATCCTTGGTATCCATTAAATTTTGCCACAATGGTATCTATGAATTCTATACAATTTAAGCATTTTTAGATAATATCAAGATAATAACAGTAGAGTCCTCTAATGATTAGGACCAGGAAAAATGAGACATGGCTTAATGTTACATTAAAATAATACCTCAAGTTGCTATAACGTTGATGTTTTTTAAAGTGTTTTCATGATAATATATTTCAGGTTTTAATTGTTAATGAAATCAAGCTCTCAAAATATTCTTTAACATATAATATGTACAAGGTTTTTTGTTGTTGTTGTTGTTTGTTTTGTTTTGTTTTGTTTTCTATCCACAGCATAGGTTACTGTTTATTAGGGTAATACACAAAACTTATAATGAATCAGTTTATAATGGATGAACATAGAGGGGGAAAAAAAAGAACCCTATGTAACTATTGCCACACACTTTTACTTTTTCTGCTGTTCTATAGTATACCTGATCTTTTCCTGCAGAGATGAATTACATTTAGTTTTGATTACAGTAAAAATTTTACGGGGCTCATGTTAAAAATCAGTCACACACCAGGGAGAAGAAAAGAGATTTTAGAAGTAGAGTTCACTTCTTCACATGACTGACATGGTAATGAGACTTTTCAGGGGTAACATTTTGGGCTATTTTGTTTTACAAGTTCAATAAGCTTTGATCTTCTAGCTGTTCTTTAGGACCTTTTTTAACACAAATAATGTTGAGACAAAAAAGACAGTTACTTATTCAAAAGTAAATGGAGTATTAGAGAGGGCATGGACTGCATGGAGCACTGGGTGTGGTACAAAAAACAATGAATACTGTTATGCTGAAAATAAATTAAAAAAATGGTTAAAAAAAAGTAAATGGAAAAGTTTGTCTTTGTAAGTTGAACATTGAAGATACGCTTCAAAATATTCATGTGCAGGAATGAGTCTATCAATTATTGACAGACAACTACTTCAAGGCAGAGACATACTTCCTTCAAAAATGTATGTGATTATTTATTCATTTTTCACTTTTTATTATTAACTGGGGATGCTCATTGATTTTACCTCTAGGTAAATATACAGAAAGAAACAGCTTTAATCACTCCTCTACCTGATTGATCCTTTCATGTCATTCAGATAAAAGACTGAATAAATAGGACGACTTTACACTTTGATTCATAGGTCAAGGCTCACACTCTTGTGTCTCTGGAAAGCAATTCAGAACCATGAAGTCAGCAGGAGAAAAAAGTTGGCCTCCCTCTAGTATACACTTAAAGTTTTTGGGGTTTTATTTTTTTTAGCAGTAAAAAATATCCTTGATAGTATTAGACAAACTTTAATTTGAGATGATTAGCTATTTAATTAGGTATTTTTTGGGGTGTAGGAAATTAGGAGAAGATGGTACTACTACTACTACTACTACAATAATAATAATAATAATAATAATACAGTGAAACTATTACCACTATTTATTGAAGATTCATGATGTGTTAAATACTGCTTTAAGGGTTTTATTTTCCCCAAAACTTAAATAGTTTAATCTCCACAGATACCTTCTGAAGCACTATTGTCATCTTACAAGTGAGGAAAATGAAGCACAGAAAGTCAATTGGACTTCCCCAAAGTTACTTTATCAATAAGTAATAAAGCTGGAGTAGGTAGTCATATAGGCTGCTTCCAGATTTTACAATAATCAATAGCAACTTCTGGTTTTAAATGCCCATAAGGTGTGCCAGGGCACTCTGCATTTGCTGATATGGAACTTAGACCCAGTGCCTAAAACTCAGTCTAGTTATGTTCTATGCTTGATTATTGGATTGGGTTCAATCACTGAATTTAGTGCCCCCTTCTAGATCCAGTAAATAAATATTCTGACATTTTAGTTCAAGGGTCATTTACATTATTATTTTGTTTTTCTTCATGTTACTCACTAGAGAATATCAGATGATTTTATCAAGGATTTTTCAAACAACTAATGCCTTAGTCATACCATATTGTAATAAAAACTTCATAAATTATTTTAAGAAAAATAATGTTTCTTATATTTAATTATAAGTTCAACTATTTTTCCTCATTATGCTTGTGAAGACTCACAAGAGCACAGAAGTGTTAAAACAAAGTTGAAAGCATATTTTAATTTTCAAATGTCTAGAAGATATTTGAAAAGTTTAGTTTCATTGGATGTAAAATTGAAATTAGATCTTCACTTACAAATGTGGACAGGTTAAGTGTGTTTCTCAACTGTTTCTTTAGAAACAGAAATTTAATTATATCATTTATAAGTAACATATTAATTACATTTTAAATTATAATATTTATGTGAGTTTTAGGATATGAGGACTGAGTAAATGATCAAACACTACATGTACAATTCATAAACTTTAAATTTATTTTTCTATTTTTTAATTTTTTTTTCTGGCACTTAGTACACTTTATTTTATTTTATTTCTTTTCAGTATTTCAGTAAACCTGAAATTTAAGCAAGTACATTAATTAATCAAATAAATTTACCTCCTAAATTCTGAAGGTGAATTTTGGGTAAGGTTTCTGAATCTAGACGTGGCTGAATATAACATAACTTTTCCCCCACCCTAGGAAATATGTAGTTTCTTTATCTTGTATAATTGCTCTGGTTAGGACTTCTACCACCATATTAAATAAGAGTGGCTAGAGTGGATACCCTTGTCTTATTCCTGATCTTAGAGAAAAAGCTTACAATATTTTATTCTTGAGTATGATATTAGTATTGGATTTGTCATGGCCTTTATTATGTTGAAGCACATTTCTTTTTTTTTTTTTAAGATTTTATTTATTTATTTGACAGATGGAGATCACAAGTAGGCAGAGAAGCAGGCAGAGAGAGGGGGAAGCAGGATCCCTGCTGAGCGGAAAGCCCAATGCGGGGCTCGATCCCAGGACCCTGGGATCATGACCCGAGCCAAAGGCAGAGGCTTTAACCCACTGAGCCACACAGGTGCCCTGAAGCACATTTCTTTTGTACCCAATATGTTGAAGGTTTTTATCATGAGAAGATGTTATCTGTCAATTACTTTTTTTGTGCCTACTAAGATGATTATATGACTTCATTGTTCATTTTATTACTGTGGTATGTCACATTTATTAATTTGTTCATGTTGAAACATTATTGTATACCAGGGATAAATCCCACTTGATCAGGGTGTATGATCTTTTTAATATGCAAGAAAAGGTATCTAAATCAGAAATGAAGAAGTAAAATTATTTTTGTAAAGACTTTGTTTATTAAAAAACACAGTAAGAGAGGGAACACAAGCAAGGTTGAGTGGGAGAGGGAAAAGCAGGCTTCCTGCTGAGAAGGGAGCCCATTGTAAGGCTTGATCCCAGGACCCTGGGATCATGACCAGAGCCAAAGGCAGACACTTAACAACTGAGCCACCCAGGCACCCCAACACTATAAGACTTTGACAAAAGAAATTAAAGAAGATACAAACAAACAGAAGGATAGATTGTGTTCATGGATTGGAAAATTGATATTGTTAAAATGTTCATACTACCCAAAGGAATGTATGCATTCAATGTGATCCTAGTCAAATAATACCAGCAATTTTCACAGAACTAGAACAAACAATTCTAAAATATTTTTGGAATCAGAAAAGACCCCATATAATCAAAGTAATGTTAAAAAGAAAAGCATAGGGGGAGGTATCACAATCCCAAGCTTCAAGCTGTATTACAAAGCTGTACTCACCAAGACAGTATGATACTGGCACAAAAGCAGGCACATAGTTCAATAAAACAGAAGACAGAACCCAGAAATGGACACACAACTAATGGTCAACTAATCTTCAAGTAAAGTAGAAAATAATATACAATGGAAAAAAGACAGTCTCTTTAACAAATGGTGTTGGGAAAACTGGACAGCAAAATGGAAAAGAATGAAACTGGACCTTTCTTACACCACACACAAAAATAATTCAAAATAGGTGAAAGACCTCAATTTAAGACAGGAAACCATACAAATCCTAGAGGAGAGTACAGGCAGCAACCTCTGTGACATTGGCCACAGCAACTTTTTACTAGACATGTCTCTGGAGGGAACAGAAACAAAAGGCAAAAATTAACTATTGGGAGTTTATTAAGATAAACACTTCTGCACAACAGAGGAAACAATTCAACAAAACTAAAAGGCAACTGAAAAAAATGGAATAAAATATTTCCAAATGACATATTGGATAAAGGGCTCATATTCTGAATGTATAAAGAACTCATCAAAATCAATACACACAGACACACAGACACAGACACACACACACACAATCCAGTCAAGAAATGGGCAGAAGACATGAACAGACATTTCTTTAAAGAAGACATACAAATAGCTAACAGACAAATGAAAAAATGCTTAACATCACTCATCATCAGGGAAATACAGATCAAAACCACAATGAGACACCACCTCACACCTGTCAGAATGGCTGAAATTAGGAACTCAGAAAACCATTAGGAGAAAGGGGAACCCTCTTGCATCGTTGGTGGGAATGCAAAATGGTGCAGCCACTCTGGAAAACAATAAGGAGTTTCCTCAAAAAGTTAAAAATGGAGCTAACCTACGACCTAACATTTGCACTACTAGTTATTTATCCAAAGAGATACAAAACAGCTGATATGAAGGGGCACATGCATCCCAGTGTTTATGGCAGCACTATCAATAATAGCCAAATTATAGAAAAACCCAGGTGTCCATCAACTAATGAATGCATAAAGAAGATATAGTATATCTTTCTTTATGTAGATAGAGAAATATAGGGTATTATTCAGCCATCAAAAAGAATGAAATCCTGCCATTTGCAATAACATGGATGGAAATAGAGTGTATTACGCTAGACAAAATATGTCAGTCAGAGAAAGACAAATATTCTATGATTGCACTCATATTTAAATGTAAGAAACAAAACAGATAAACAGGGGAAGAGAAGGAAAAATAAGATAAAAACAGAGAGGAAGGTAAACCATTAGAGACTCTATAGTTAAGAGAATAAACGGAAGGTTGCTGGAGGTATGGTGGAGGGGATGGGCCAAATGTGTGATGGGTATTAAGGAGGGCCCTTGTTGGGATAAGCACTGGGTGTTTTATGTAAGTGAAGAATCACTATATTCTACTCCTAAAACCAATACTACACTATATGTTAACTAACCTGAATTGAAATAAAATTTAAAAAAAATTAATTAAATCAAAATTCTAATGGCATTTTTCACAGGAAAAAAAAAAACTTAAAAATTTTATGGGGCCATCAAAGACCTTAAATAGCCAAACCAATGCTGAAGAAAAAACAATACCAGCACAAAGCTGGAACATCACAGTTCCTGATTGCAAACTCTATTACATAGCTATAGTAATCAAAAGAGTATGGTACTAGCTTGAACATAGACATGTAGACAAATAAAATAGAAAAGAGGGTCCAGAGATAAAATGTTTTATATATATATATATATATATATATATATATATATATATATATATAGTCAATTTATATTTGAAAAGGGAACTAAGAATACTCAATGGGCAGATAATACTCTTTTCAATAAACTGAGTAGGAAAACTAGGTAACTACATACAGAAAAAGAAAATTGTCTTCTATCTTACATCAATCCTGAAAATTAACTCAAAATGGATAAAAGACTTAAAAAGTGGATAGAAGACTCAAACATAATACCCAATACCATAAAACTCATAGAAGACAGGAAGATGCTCTTTTCATTGATCTTGGCAATGATATTTTGAATATGACACCATAAACACAAGAAACAAAAGCAAGAATCAACAGGTGAGATTATCTCAAATTAAAATACTTCTTCTCATACTTACCTGGCAGGGGAGATACCATGATCACGAAGGTGGTTTTCCCAGGGCGAGGCTTGTCCATTGCACTCCGGATGTGCTGACCCCTGTGATTTCCCCAAATGTGGGAAACTCGACTGCATAATTTGTGGTAGTGGGGGACTGCGTTCGCGCTTTCCCCTAAAAAAAAAAAAAAAAAAAAATACTTCTTCACAACAAAAGAAACAATCAAGAAAATGAAAAGGCAACCTACAGAATGGAAAAAAACTATTTGCCCATAAAATATCAAAACTATTTGATACCTATATCAGGTAATAAGTTAATACCCACAGTATATAAACCACCCATATAATTCAATAACAAAAGACAAACAATTAAAAAATGGTCAGAGGAACTGAATAGACATTTTTTCCAAAGAAGAGATCTCAAATGACCAAGAGGTAATGAATAAATGCTCAACATCACTAATCATCAGAGAAATGCAAATCAAAACCACAACAAGATTATCACCTCACTCATATCAGAATAGCTATTATCAAGACAAGAGACACATGATGATGAGATTTGGAGATAAGGGAATCTTTGTACACTATTGGTGGGAGTGTAAATTAGTTCAGCCACTATGAAAACACTATGAAGTTTCCTAAAAAAATAAACATAAAAATACTGTATGATCAATCCAGCAATCTTGTTTCTGGGTATATATTCACAAGAAACAAAGACAATGTACTAAAAAAAAAATCTATATTCCTATGTTTATTGCAGCATTATTTACAATAGTCAAAACATGGAAACAATCTAAGTGTCCATTAATAGATGAATGAATAAAGAAGATGTGGCATAGATTGATAGACAATAGATAGAGGGGGGAGGAGTCAAGATGGCAGAAAGTAGCAGGCTGAGATGACATCAAGTAGCAGGAGATCAGAGAGAGTTTATCAAACCATTGTGAACACCTACAAATCCATCAGGAGATTGAAGAGAAGAAGAGCAAGAATTCTAGAAATTGAAAATCAACCACTTTCTGAAAAGTAGGACAGGCAAAGTGAATCCAAAGCAATGGGAAGATAGTCCACAGGGGGAGGGGCCAGCTCCCGGCAAGCGGTAGAACAATGGAGCACAGAATCAGGACTTTTAAAAGTCTGTTCCACTGAAGGACATTGCTCCGGAGGCTAAACTGGGTTGAAGCCCAGGCGGTGTCAGCATGGCCCCAGGTCCTGCAGGGTCACAGAAGGATCAGGGGTGTCTGAGTGTTGCAAAGCTCACAGGTATTAGAGTGGGGAAGCCGGCTACAGAGACAGAGCCAAGGAGTGAGCTCTCAGCTCAGGGTTACCTTGAGCCAGTCACAGGCTGGGTGAGCTCCGAGCTCAGCTGAAAGCCAAGGAGATGAGAGTGATTGAGCGCTTTTCTCCAAGGGTGGCCAGAGGCCAAGGAAATGGGAGTGATTGAGCGCTTTTCTCTGAGGGTGCACTGAGGAGTGGGGCCCCCAGCTCTCTGCTCCTCCGGGCTGGAGATTGGGAGGCTGCCATTTTCATTCCCATCCTCTGGAACTCTACAGAAAGCGTTCAGGGAACAAAAGCTCCTGAAAGTGAACCTGAGTGGATTACTTAGGCTGGCCCCTGGTAAGGGCGGTGCAATTCCACCTTGGGCAAAGACACCTGAGAATCACTACAACAAGCCACTCCCCCAGAAGATCAAAAAGAAATCCAGCCAAGACCAAGTTAACTTACCAAGGAAAACAGTGGATTTCCAGAGGAGGAGAAAGCAAAGCATGGAATTCATGGGTTTTGCCCATGATTCTTTAGTCTTACAGTTAATTCATTTTTTTTAATTTTATTTTTTTTTCTATTTTTTTTAACTTTTACACATTCCTCTTTTAATATTTTAAACTAGTTTATCTTAACAATACCTTTCATAAAAAATAATCTTTTTTGAACCTTCATTATTACAGTCATATTTTATCCTTCATTGTGTCTAACTTTATTTTTTGTATACACATAGGGTTTTTTCTTCTAAAAAATTTGGGGTGAAACTTCTTCTAATAGATCAAAATATACCCTAAATCTAGCTCCAGACCTGTTCTAGTCTCCAGCCAAAGCAAATTCTCTCCATTTTCTTTTTTCTTTATTCTCCAACCAACTTACCTTATCAACTCCTTTTTTAGAAATTATATTTTTTTCCTCTTTATAGGCATATTCCATCCCTTCCTTGTGTTTATCCTTAAATACATGTTTCATTCTTTAAAATTTTGGGAGGTAGTTTTTTCTAAGAGACCAAAATACTCCCCAAATTAAGTGGGTGACCCTGTTCTAGTCACCAGTCTAATATATATATTTTTTCTTTTTTATATATTTTTTAATTTAATTTTTTTTCAGCATAACAGTATTCCTTGTTTTTGCACCACACTCAGTGCTCCATGCATTCCATGCCCTCTCCAATACCCACCACCTGGATCCCCCAACCTCCCACCCCCTGCCGCTTCATACCCCATAGATTGTTTTTCAGAGTCCATAGTCTCTCATGGTTCACCTCCCCTTCCAATTTCCCCCAACTCCCTTCTACTATCTAACTCCCCTTGTCCTCCATGCTATTTGTTATGTTCCACAAATAAGTGAAACCATATGATAATTGACTCTCTCTGCTTGACTTATTTCACTCAGCATAATCTCTTCCAGTCCCGTCCATGTTGCTACAAAAGTTGGGTATTCATCCTTTCTGATGGAGGCATAATACTCCATAGTGTATATGGACCACGGATGAATGGATAAGGAAGATGTGGTCTTTTTTATATTTTTTTAAAAATTGTTTTCTTTTTTTTTTTCTGAATTTTTTTTATCCCCTTTCTCCCCCTGCTGTGATTTGGGGTCTCTCTTGATTTGGCTAAAGTGCATTTTCCTGGGGTCTTTGCCACCCTTTTAGTATTTTATTTGCTCCTTCATATATTCTTATCTGGACAAAATGACAAGGCAGAAAAACTCACCACAAAAAAAAAAAAAAAAAAAAAGAACAAGAGGCAGTACAGAAGGCTAGGGACCTAATCAATACAGACATTAGTAATATGTCAAATCTAGATTTCAGAATGACGATTCTCAAGGTTCTAGCCGGGCTCAAAAAAGGCATGGGAGATATTAGAGAAACCCTCTCGGGAGAGATAAAAGCCCTTTCTGGAGAAATAACTAAAATCTAAACAAGTTGAAACTTTTAAAAAAGTTATTAATGAGGTGCAATAGAAAATGGAGGCTCTCTGCTAGGGTAAATGAGGCAGAAGAAAGAATTAGTGATATAGAAGACCAAATGACAGAAAATAAAGAAGCTGAACAAAACAAAGACAAGCAACTACTGGACCACGAGGGAGAATTCAAGAGATAAGTGACACCATAAGATGAAACAACATTAGAATAATTGGGATTCCAGAAGAAGAAGAAAGAGAGAGGGGAGCAGAAGGTATATTGGAGAGAATTATTGGAGAGAATTTCCCTAATATGGAAAAGGGGACAAGCAGCAAAATCCAGAAGGTGCAGAGAACCCCCCTCAAAATCAATAAAAATAGGTCCACACCCCATCATCTAATAGTAAAATTTACAAGTTTTAGTGACAAGAAAATCCTGAAAGCAGTTAGGGCAAAGAAGTCTGTAACATACAATGGTAAAAATATTAGATTGGCAGCAGACTTATGCACAGGGACCTAGGCAGGCCAGAAAGAACTGGCATGATATGTTCAGAGCACTAAACGAGAAAAACATGCAGCCAAGAATACTATATCCAACTAGGCTATCATTGAAAATAGAAGGAGAGATAAAAAGCTTCCAGGACAAACAAAAGCTGAAACAATTTGCAAACACCAAACCAGTTCTATAGGAAAAATTGAAAGGGGTCCTCTAAGCAAAGAGAGACCCTAAAAGTAGTAGATCAGAAAGGAACAGAGACAATATACAGTAGAACCACCTTACAGGCAATACAATGGCACTAAATTCATATCTCTCAAAAGTAACTCTGAATGTAAATGGGCTAAATGCTCCAATCAAAAGACACAGGGTATCAGAATGGATAAAAGAAAACAAAACCCATCAATATGCTGCCTACAAGAAACTCATTTTAGACCCGATGACACCTCCAGATTTAAAGTGAGGGGGTGGAAAACAATTTACCATGCTAATGGACATCAGAAGAAAGCTGGGATGGCAATCCTTATATCAGATCAATTAGATTTTAAGCTAAAGACTATAATAAGAGATGAGGAAGGACACTATATCATACTCAAAGGATCTGTCCAACAAGAAGATCTAACAATTTTAAATATCTATGCCCCTAATATGGGAGCAGCCAACTATATAAACCAATTAACAAATTAAAGAAACACATCGACAATAATACAATAATAGTAGGGGACTTTAACACTCTCCTCACTGAAATGGACAGATCATTAAAGCAAAAGATCAACAAGGAAATAAAGGCCTTAAATGGCACACTGGACCAGATGGACATCACAGATATATTCAGAACATTCCATCCCAAAGCAACAGAATACACATTCTTCTCTAGTGCACATGGAACATTCTCAAGAATAGATCATATCCTGTGTCATAAATCAGGTCTCAACTGGTATCAAAAGATTGGGATCATTTCCTGCATATTTTCAGACCACAATGCTCTGAAGCTGGAACTCAATCACAAGAGGAAATTTGGAAAGAACCCAAATAAATGGAGATAAAACAGCATTCTTCTAAAGAATGAATGGGTCAACCAGGAAATTAAAGAAGAATTGAAAAAATTCATGGAAACAAATGATAATGAAAACACAACGGTTCAAATTCTGTGGGACACAGCAAAGGCAGTCCTGAGAGGAAAATATATAGTGATACAAGCCTTTCTCAAGAAACAAGAAAGGTCTCAAATACACAACCGAACCCTACACCTAAAGGAGCTGGAGAAGGAACAACAAAGAAAGCCTAAACCCAGCAGGAGAAGAGAAATAATAAAGATCAGAGCAGAAATCAATGAAATAGAAACCAAAAAAACAATAGAACAAATCAATGAAACTAGGAGCTGGTTCTTTGAAATAATTAATAAGATTGCTAAACCCCTGGCCGACTTAACAAAAAGAAAAGAGAAAGGACCCAAATAAATAAAATTATGAATGAAAGAGGAGAGATCACAACCAACACCAAAGAAATAAAAACAATTTTAAGAACATACTATGAGCAACCATACGCCAGCAAATTTGACAATCTGGAAGAAATGGATGCATTCCTAGAGACATATAAACTGCCACAACTGAACCAGGAAGAAATAGAAAACCTGAACAGACCCATAACAAGTAAGGAGATTGAAACAGTCATCAAACATCTCCCAAGAAACAAGAGCCCAGAGACAGATGGCTTCCCAGGGGAATTCTACCAAACATTTAAAGAAGAATTAATTTCTATTCTCCTGAATCTGTTCCAAAAAATAGAAATGAAAGGAAAACTTCCAAGCTCATTTTATGAGGCCAGCATCACCTTGATCCCAAAACCAGACAAGAATCCCACAAAAAAGAGAATCACAGACCAATATCCTTGATGAACACAGATGCGAAAATTCTCACCAAAATACTAACCAATAGAATCCAATAGTACTTTAAAAGGATTATTTACCACAACCAAGTAGGATTTATTCCAGGGCTGCAAGGTTGGTTCAACATCCACAAATCAATCAATGTGAAACAATACATTAATAAAGAAATAACAAGAACCATATGATCCTCTCAATAGATGCTGAAAAAGCATTTGACAAAGTACAGCATCCTTTCCTTATCAAAACTCTTCAAAGTGTAGGGATAGAGGGCACATACCTCAATATTATCCAAGCCATCTATGAAAAACCCACTGCGAATATCATTCCCAATGGAGAAAAACTGAGAGCTTTTCTGCTAAGATAAGGAACACGGCAGGGATGTCCATTATCACCATTGCTATTTAACATAGTACGAGAAGTCCTAGCCTCAGCCATCAGGCAACAAAAATAAGTTAAAGGCATCCAAATTGGCAAAGGAGAAGTCAAAC
The DNA here is from genome assembly GCF_902655055.1 of Lutra lutra. Lineage (NCBI taxonomy): Eukaryota > Metazoa > Chordata > Mammalia > Carnivora > Mustelidae > Lutra > Lutra lutra. The sequence continues at coordinate 168,477,777 of NC_062279.1, read as the reverse complement.
TATCACTCTTTGCAGATGATATGATAGTATATGTGGAAAACCCAAAAAACTCCACTCCAAAACTGCTAGAACTTGTACAGGAATTCAGTAAAGTGTCATGATATAAAATCAATGCACAGAAATCAGTTGCATTTCTTTACACCAACAACAAGACAGAAGAAAAAGGAATTAAGGAGTCAATCCCATTTACAATTGCACCCAAAACTATAAGATACCTAGGAATAAACTTAAACAAAGAGGCAAAGAATCTATACTCAGGAAACTATAAAGTACTCATGAAAGAAATTGAGGAAGACACAAAGAAATGGAAAAATGTTCTATGCTCATGGATTGGAAGAACAAATATTGTGAAAATGTCTTGCTACCTAAAGCAATCTACATATTTAATGCAATCCCTATCAAAATCCCATCCATTTTTCTCAAAGAAATGGAACAAATAATCCTAAAATTTAAATGGAACCAGAAAAGACCTCGAATAGCCAGAGGAATATTGAAAAAGAAAGCCAAAGTTGGTGGCATCACAATTCCAAACTTCAAGCTATATTACAAAGCTGTCATCATCAAGACAGTAAGGTACTGGCACAAAACAGCCCCATAGATCAATGGAACAGAATAGAGACTCCAGAAATAGACCCTCAACTCTATGGTCAACTCATCTTCAACAAAGCAGGAAAGAATGTCCAATGGAAAAAAGACAACAAATGCTGTTGGGAAAAGTGGACAGCCACATGCAGAAAAATGAAATTGGACCATTTCCTTACACCACACATGAAAATAGACTCAAAATGGATGAAGGACCTCAATGTGAGGAAGGAATCCATCAAAATCCTTGAGGAGAACACAGGCAGCAACCTCTTCGACCTCAGCCGCAGCAACTTCTTCCTAGGAACATCGCCAAAGGCGAGGGAAGCAAGGGCAAAAATGAACTATTGGGATTTCATCAAGGTCAAAAGCTTTTGCACAGCAAAGGAAACAGTTAAGAAAACCAAAAGACAACTGACAGAATGGGAGAAGATATTTGCAAACGACATATCAGATAAAGGGCTAATATCCAAAATCTATAAAGAGCTTAGCAAATTCAACACCCAAAGAACCAACAATCCAATCAAGAAATGGGCAGAAGACATGGACAGACATTTCTGCAAAGAAGACATCCAGATGGCCAACAGACACATGAAAAAATGCTCCACATCACTCGGCATCAGGGAAATACAAATCAAAACCACAATGAGATATCACCTCACACCAGTCAGAATGGCTAAAATGAACAAGTCAGGAAATGACAGATGCTGGCAAGGATGCGGAGAAAGGGGAACCCTCCTACACTGTTGGTGGGAATGCAAGCTGGTGCAACCACTCTAGAAAACAGCATGGAGGTTCCTCAAAAAGTTGAAAATAGAGCTACCTTATACCCAGCAATAGCACTACTGGGTATTTATCCTAAAGATACAAATGTAGTGATCTGAAGGGACACATGCACCCAAATGTTTATAGCAGCAATGTCCACAATAGCCAAACTATGGAAAGAACCTAGATGTCCATCAACAGATGAATGGATAAAGAAGATGTATTATATATATACAATGAAATACTATTCAGCCGTCAAAAGAAATTAAATCTTGCCATTTGCAATGACGTGGATGGAACTAGAGGGTATTATGCTTAGCAAAATAAGTCAATCGGAGAAAGACAACTGTCATATGATCTCCCTGATATGAAAAAGTGGAGATGCAAAGTGGGAGGTTTCAGGGGTAGGAAAAGAATAAATGAAACAAGATGGGATCAGGAGGGAGACAAACCATCAGAGACTCTTAATCTCACAAAACAAACTGAGGGTTGCTGGGGGGAGGGGGGTCTGGAGAGGGTGGTTGGGTGATGGACATTGGGGAGGGTATGTGCTATGGCGAATGCTGTGAAGTGTGTAAACCTGGTGATTCACAGACCTGTACCCCTGGGGCTAAAAGTACATTATATGTTTAAAAAAATAAAAAATAAATTAAAAAAATAATAGAGAGATAGATGGAAGATAGAATTCAGCCCTCAGAAAAAAGAAATCTTGCCGTTTGCAATAACATTGATGGACCTTGAAGGCATTATGCTAAGTGAAATAAGACAGAGAGATACCATATGATTTCCCTTATATGTAGAATCTAAAAAGGTTGAACTCATAGAAACAGAGAGTAGAAGGGTGGTTATAAGGGTCTGGGGGTAAGGAAATTTATGAAATATTGGTCAAAGTGCATAAGTTTGCAGTTAAGAAATGAGTAATTCTGGAGATCTAATACACAGCATTGTGATTATAGTCAACAATAGTGTTTTATATAATTCAAGGTTTCTAAATGATTAGATATTAACTGTTCTTACACCAAAAAGTAAACAATTACTATATATATTGGTGATATTAGTTAACACTATGGTGATTATCTTATTGCAGTATATAAATGTATCAACACGTTATGCACCTAAAACTTATACCATGTTATATTTCAATTATATTCTAATAAAATACATAGTTCATTTGTTAGTCTACCAAACTATAATACATAATACATATATGTGTGTGAAAACATTTGAAAATCAGAAGAAAATACAAACATTATTTCATTAATATTAATAATTAAAGTTTGACTTTTGTTATTGGTCTTAAATTTCTTTTCAATATAGCAGCTACAGATTTAGGTAATCCCACTATTACTTTAGCAACCACTAACAGACTTTATGTTAACAAGTAATTTCTAAAATTTCTAGATTAGTTGTGAGGATAAAATTTACAAAAATTTCAATCCTTTCTGAATTAACAGTACACAAGATACATCAATGACCCTTAAATTTGTAGCTCCTACCTTGGTATGCTGTTACACTTTTTAACTGCATGTCCTCTTTATATCTCTTCCTGCCGCTGACCTCCACTTTATTTCAATAAACACTTGACATTAGGTGTCTAAATTTGTGATGAGATATTTACAATAAAGATATCCTAATTGATATTTATATCTCCTATTCTCACTTTGTAAATCATTCCCTACAAATTTATTACAATGCATTAAAGCAAAAATTGGGCACTTCTTTATTCTAATGAATTTGACCCAAAAATCTAGGAATTCACATTAGAGGATGTTTTTACTTTCAAATGGAATACAAATATATACAAATAATCTAGGTATTAGGCTGTATTATAAAAATATCCAGACTTAGATAATTAAATGAATAGATAAATAATAATCTCTATGCTTTTTTTATTCTTTTTTTTTTTAATTTGACAGAGAGAGAGAGAGAGAGAGATCACCAGTAGGCAGAGAGGCAGGCAGAGAGAGGAGGAAGCAGGTTCACTGCTGAGCAGAGAGCCTATGCGGGGCTCGATCCCAGAACCCTGAGATCATGACCTGAGCCGAAGGCAGTGGCCTAACCCACTGAGCCACCCAAGTTCCCCTCTATGCTTTTTTTAAACAAAGCATACTTGCTTGCATAGTCTTGGGCATACTAGGTATACTGTAAAAAGCACACTATTGTCAATATCCTACCAAAATATATTGTCTACACATTGGATGATATGATATTTTTCTAAGCTTTAGTTGTTTGTATGTATTTGTTCGTTTGTTTAAAAAAAAAACAGGGGATTTTGCACACCAACTATTTTACTATATTACTATTTTATCAAAAATGGAGTTCATATTAATGACTTTTGACACTCAACTTCAGTTTCTATAAGCTACCCACTGAGCAATACGCAAAAATGAGCACTGAGAATCAGCTTTGACATGAGAGAATCACAGACAGAAGATGACAGAATATATTGGATACACCAAAGCAGAGAGTACTATATTCTTGTAAATTAAAACAAATTCTGAAACAAAAGTAATTCTAGCATGAATTCCACATCCAAAACCTAGTTTTTGCCTTATCTCTGTAACATTATGCCCAATTCATCAATTCCATTTCAGTCTTATCCAGAAACTAGCTTAATTTGTGTTGTTCATGACCCTGCATTTCAATGTAGTGAAGTCCTACTAACCTCATCCCAGACAAATAGGATTATTCAAAAAAGTTTTCATTAGACAAATTTTCTAGAGAAGTTTAAGGTTTACAGCAGTACTGAGGAAAAAGTGTAGATATTTCTCAGATATATACTCCCTGCCTCCGCCCATATGTAGCCTTCTTCATTATCAATGTCCCTCATCAGAGTGGTACATTTGTACAAATGATGAACCTACACTGACACATGATAATCATCCAAAATCCACAGTTTATAGTACAGTTCATTCTTGGTGTTGTACTAAGACATTCTTGGTGTGTTCATTCCTTCTATGGGTTTGAAAAAGTATATAACAGTATGTATCTATCATTCTGTGATTATACTGAATACTTTCATTGCCTTAACATCTATGCTGTACCTTTCATTCCTCTGCCACCCCTAATCCCTGACAACCATTCATCTTTTTACCATGTCCATAGTTTTATCTTTTTCTGACTGACACATAGTTGAAATCATACAGTATATAGACTTTTCAGATTAGCTTCTTTCACATAGGAATGTGGATTTAAGGTTCTGCCTTGACTTAATGGCTTAATAACTCACACTTTTTTCTCAGTAGATAATATATCATTGTCTGGATGTACCACACTTTATCCATTCACTAACTGAAAAATATCTTGATTTTACTTCAAAGTTTTGGCAATTATGAATACAGCCTCTGTAAACAAGTTTGTGTAGGCTTTTGCATGGACACAGTTTTCAAGTTCTTTGGTAAATACCAAGGAGCACAACTGCTGGGTCATAGAAAGAGTACATTTAGTTTTGTTAGAAACTGCCAAAATGGCTTCCAAAGTGGCTTTACCATCTTTTGCTTCCACTATCAGTGATTAGGTTCCTGTTGCTTCACATCCTCACCAGCATTTGACAGTGTAAGTGTTTCATATTTTGGCCATTCTAGCGTGTAATGTATCTCACTATTGTGTTAATTTACATTTCCCTATTGACATATATGTGGAACATCTTTTCATGTTCTATTTGCCATCTACATATCTTTTTTGATGAGGTGTAGAAGTCTTTGGCCTATATTTTAGTCAAATTGTTTCCTTCTTGTTGAGTTTTTAAAATTCTTTGTGTACTTTTGATAGCCATCTTTTAGTAGATATATCTTTTGCAAATATTTTCTCCCAGTCTCTGGCATCTTGTTCTCTTGGCTTTGTCTTTCATAAAGCAGAAGTTTTTGTTTGTTTATTTGTTTGCTTGTTTTATTTTAGTAAAATCCAATTTATTATTTCTTTCATGGATTTTGCCTTTAGTGTTGTATCAGAATCATTGCTATGCCCAAAGTAATCTAGAATTTCTCCTGTTATCTTCTAGCTTTATAGTTTTGTATTTTACATTTAGATCTATGATCCATTTTGAGTTAATTTTTGTGAAAGTTACAAGTTCTAAGTTCATTTTTTTGCATATGGATGTCCAATTGTTACAGCATTTGTTGAAGAGACTGTCTTTGCTTCATTCCATTTCCTTGGCTCCTTTAAGACCAGTTGACTATATTTATGGGATTCTATCTTTGGTCTCTCTATTCTCTTTCTATTCAAATATGACATTGAAATATTTGTCTATTCTTTTGCTAATATCATACTATCTTGATTTCTGCAGCTTGATAGTAAATCTTGAGTGTCATTTCTCTGATTTGGTCTTCTCCTTCAATATCGTGTTGGCTATTCAGGGTATTTTGTCTTTCTTTTTTCTTTCTTTTTTTTCTTTAATTAACATATAATGTATTATTTGCCCCAGGGGTACATTTCTGTGAATCATCAGGCTTACACGTTTCACAGCACTCACCATAGCTCATACCCTCCCTAATTTCCATAACCCAGCCACCCTATCCCTACTCCCTCACCCCCCAGCAACCTTCAGTTGTTTCATGAGATTAAGAGTCTCTTATGGTTTGTCTTCTTTCGGCTTTCCATATAACTTTAGAATCAGTTTGTAAATATCAACAGAATAACCTGCTAGGATTTTGATTGCAATTGCATTAAATCTATAAATTGAGTTATGAAAAACTGACATTTTAACAATATGGAGTCTTTCTATTTATGAACAACTTGGAGTACCTCTGAGTTTATTTAGTTGTTTGACTTTGTTGATTAGCATTTTGTAGTTTTTCTCACATATATCTTGTACATATTTGTTAGATTTATGTCTGTTTAATTTTTGTGCACTACTGTAAAGGGTATCTAGGTATTTTGCTTTTAATTTTAAATTCCTTTGTTCACTACTGGAATATAGAAAAGTGATGGACTTTTGTATATTAACCTTGGCTCCAATGACCTGCTATAATTGCTTATTAGTTTCAGGAATGTTAGTATCTTTTCTTTTGGATTTTATACAGAGCCAATCACGTTATCTATAAGAAAAAAAAAAAAGTTTTACTTTCTTCCTTTAGAATGCCCTTTGTTTCTTTCTTTTGTTTTATTGCACTAGGAGAAACTATACTGAAAAGAAGTGGAGAGAGGGGACCTCTTGGCTTGCACCCGATCTTTGTGAGAAAGCTTTTACTTTGTCACTATTAATTATTTTAGTTGTCAATGTTTGCAAATATGTTTGCAAAAACATTTGTAAAATATTTTTGTAAAAATATTATTTATCAAGATGAGAAATTTTGCCATCTATTTCTAGTGCACTGAGAGTTTTTTAAATCATGGATGGTTACTGTATTTTATCAAGTGCTTTCTGTGCTTCTGTTGATATGATCATGTGAATTTTCTTTTGTAGCTTGTTGACATAATGGTTTACATTAATTGATGTTCAAATTTTGAACCAGCCCTGTATGCCTGGGATAAATCTCATTTTGCCATGGTATGTGTGTGTGTGTGTGTGTGTGTGTGTGTGTATAATATAAAATATTATAATATTTTATATATAAATATACATATATATATTTACATTTTTTAATACCAGCATCAGAACTCATCTGAGCCCTGTGCTTTCTGTTTGGGGAGGTTATTAATAATGGTTTCAATTCCTTTAATAGGTGTAGGCCTATTAGGATAATTCATTCCTTCTTGCATGAGTTATTTTATATTTTTTTAAATAATTTGTCCATTTTATGTAGGTTATCAAATTTGTGGACATTGAGTTGTATATAATATTAATTTATCATTTTAATGTCTGTAGAATACACAGTGATATTTCCTCTTTCATTTCTGCTGTTACTAATTTGTTTTCTCATTCTGTTTTTTGTTGGTTAAGAGACTTACTGATTTCATTGATCTTTTCAAAAAACCAGATTTGGGTTTCGTTGATTCTCTCTATTGATATCCTATACTCAATTCCATTGATTTCTGCCCTAATTCTTATTATTTCTTTTCTTCTGCTTACTTTGGATCTAATCTGGTCTACTTTTGTTGGTTTCTAAGGTGGAAACTTCGATGATTGATTTTAGTAAATCTTTTCTATATTCTTTTTTTTTTAAAGATTTATTTATTTATTTGACAGAGGTCACAAGTAGGCAAAGAGGCAGGCAGGGTGGGGGAAGCACGTTCCCCATTGAGCAGAACGCCTTATGAGGGGCTCTAACCCAGGACCCTGAGATCATGGCCTGAGCTGAAGGCAGAGGCTTTAACCCACTGAGCCACCCAGGTGCCCCAGGCACCCTATTTTTCTAATATATGCTTTCAATGCTATAAATTTCCCTCTAAGCACTATTTCTAAGGCATCCACTCATTTTGGTAAGATGTGTTTTCATTTTTCTTTGGTCCAATATATTTTCAAATTTCCCAAGATTTCTTACCATTTGTTATTTGGAAGTTTGTTATTTAATCTCCAATAATTTTGAGATTTTTCAGCTTATGTTTCTTTCATTGATTTCTAATTAAATAAATTTCTAACAGTTCTACAGAGGATTGAAAGTAGAAATTATTTTATTTCTATTATTTTAAATGTTATAAGTTGTGTTTTATGTTCTTTCTGAATATTCCATATGTGAGCTTGAGAAAAATGTGTAGTCTGATGTTATTGAATGAAATATCTATGAGTATCAATTATATCCAAATGATGGTTAGCGCTGTATTCTACTGTTGTTGGATGAAGTAGTGTGTAAATGTCATTTATATCCAATTGATTGATGATGATGTTGTTGAGTTCAACTGTGTCCTTACTGATTTTCTGCCTGCTGTATCTGTCCACTTCTGATAGAGGGGTTTTGAAATTTCCAACTATCATAGTGCATTCATCTACTTCTTTTTTGTAATTCCATCAGTTTTTGCCTCATGGAGTTTGATGCTATATTGTTAAATACACACACATTTAGGGTTGTTATGTCTCATTGGAGACTTGACCTCTTTATCATTATGTAATGCCCCCCTTTATCCTTGATAACTTCCCTTGGTTAGAAGTATGTGCTCTCTGAAATTCATATAACTATTGTTTTCTTTTGATTAATGTCAGTAAGGTATATATTCTCTATCCTTTTAATTTATGTGTTCTTATAGTTACAGTGAGGTTCTGTATACAATTTATAGTTGGCTCTTGTTTCATTATTTCATATAGTTGGCTTTTTTTTTCATTGTGTTTTATAATCTACTTTAACAGTCTTTGTCTTTTATTCATGCATTTAGACAACTAATGTTGAAAGTGTTTATTGATATAGTTGTGTTAATAGCTATCATATTGTTATTGTTTTCTAGTTGACGGCCTTGTTCTTTGTTCCTTTTCTTTTTGATTTCCACTTTTTTTTCTTCCTGCTTTAGTTTTAATTAATCATCTTATATGACTTCGTTTTCTCTACTTTCTTAGCAGTATACACATGTAGCTAGATAATCCAAGTCAAATTTCAAAAAAACCTTCTATATTACTTCATGAGTGTTGTATCTTTTAGTAACAAAATAGCCTTCATTCTTCCCACCCATACCTTGTAAAATTGCTGTCATTTATTTCACTTACATGTAAATATACTTAAGCCTCTCTTTATATTTAAGCAGCAAATAGATTCTTGGTATTTTTATTTTGAACAAAATCTTCTCCGCTCAATTAAGAATAAGAAAAAATAAAGTTTTGGGGCAGCTTGGTGGCTCAGTGGGTTAAGCCTCTGCCTTCAGCCCAGGTCATGATCTCAGGGTCCTGGGATCAAGCCCCATATGGGCTCTCGGCTAGCAGGGAGCCTGCTATCCCCCCCTCTCTCTGCCTGCTGCTCTGCCTACTTGCGATCTTTCTCTCTCTGTCAAATAAATAAGTAAAATCTTTAAAAAAAAAAAGAAAAGAAAAATAAAGTTTTGTGTTTTTTTTTTTTTTAAGATTTACTTACTTATTTTAGAGAGAAAGAGCATGAATGGGAGGGGCAGAGGGAGAGGGAAAGAGAATCTAAAGCAGACTCTGCACTGAACACTGAGCCCAACTTGGGGCTCTATCCCAGAACCTGGAGAACATGACCTGAGCTGAAACCAAGAGTCAGATTCTTTTTTTTTTTTTTTTAAGATTTTATTTATTTATTTGACAGAGAGAGATCACAAGTAGACAGAAAGGCAGGCAGAGAGAGAGAGAGGGAAGCAGGCTCCCTGCTGAGCAGAGAGCCCGATGCGGGACTCGATCCCAGGACCCTGAGATCATGACCTGAGCCGAAGGCAGCGGCTTAACCCACTGAGCCACCCAGGCGCCCCCAAGAGTCAGATTCTTAACTGAGTGTAATACACAGGTGCTCCTAAAAGTTTTTACATTACCTTCACTTATTAACTTTTATGCTCTCCCTTATTTTATGTAAATCCAAGTTTCCAACCTATATTATATTTCTCTCTCTAAAGAACTTCTTTTAACACTTCTGGTAAAGCAGATCTACGGGCAATAAATTCAATTTTTATTGGTCTGAGAAAGTCTTTATTTTTCCCTCACTTTTCAAAGATTATTTCTCAGGTTACAGAATTCTAGTTTTGTTTGTTTGTTTGTTTTCCTCTATACTTTAAATATTTCACTTCAGTTTCTTCTTGCACTGTTTCTGAAGAGAAGTCAGATGTGATTCTAATCTGTGTTTCTCTCTATATAAGGACACCTTTGGTGTCCTTTAGGGTTTTTTAATTCTTTGAATTTCTATAACTTAAAAATGATAAGATTAGATGCAGGGTTTTTTTTTTTTTTTCTTTTGTTTGTTTGCTTGTTTGTTTTGTTTCATTTTGTTTTGTTTTGTTTGGTATTTGACTTGTTTAGTGTTTTCTGAGCTTCCTGTGTCTATGGTTTTATGTCTAACATAAATTTGGGGCAAATTCTTAGTTCTTATCATTTAAAATACGTCTTCTGTCCCTTTCTCTCTTTCTTCTCCTGGTATTCCTATCATATGTTATACATTTTATACCATTTTTCCATAACTCTTGGATTCTTGGATATTCTCTTCTGGGTTTTTTTGTTTCTGTTTTTGTTTTTTTTTTCAGTCTTTTTTGTTTGTTTGTTTGTTTTTGGTTTTGTTTTTGCTTTTCAGTTTTGGCAGTTACTATTGTCATGTCCTCAAGCTTAGAGAGTCTTTCCTCAGCCATATTCAGTCTTCATTTCTGTTGCAGTGTTTCTGATCTCTTGCCCTTCTTTTCCGCTCTTTCTTAGAACTTCCAACTCTCTGCTTAGACTACACATCTGTTCTTGCATGCTGTCTACTTTATCCAGTAGAGCCCTTAAAACAATAGTTATTTTAAAGTCCTGGCCTGAAAATTCTAACATCTCTGCCATATCTCTGCTCTGTCTCTTCAGTGTTTTTTGTGTTTGTTTGTTTTTTTGCTGTTGTTGTTGTTTTTTGCCTTTTGGATATCTTCTAATTTTTTTCTTGATGGCTGGACATAATGTGCCTAGTAAAAGGAACTGCTATAAATAGGTTTTTAGTAATGTGGTGGTGAGGTATAGAGGGATGAAAAGTGTTCCATAGTCTTATGATTAGAAACTTTGCTAGTATTTCTAAGTGTTTTGTCCCTACTTAAATGGGACAGGATAACTAAAGTGAGTTGGAATTGGTTATTTTTTTTCCTCCACGTCAGTTAGTTCCTGATATTACCCCAGCATCATAGGCTGTGGTCAGCTAGTTTCCCCTGAGTGCAAATCTGGTGAAAATAGAGTTCTCTAGTGTATTACAGCATGGCTTCCTTTCCTCTCCTCCTGCTGGAAGTATTAAGAGATTTGTCTTCAATATTTACTGTAGGAACCTGGCTGAGATCCTATAGTTTTGTTTTGTTTTTTTGGATGGTCAGTGGCTTTTATTTAATCAGCACAGCACACAAATAAATAAAAATAAGGGAAAGGGAATTAAATTACAGCCAAACTGAGCTTCATGACCTTGTCAGATTATAAACCACACATACTTACAAACACACTACACATACACACAGAATGAGACAAATATAAATTAATATTAATAATACCTATGTTTGGTCAAAGAATAACTACAGAACAAATTGCATTAAGAACCACCATACACCGCAGGTGTAATCTCACAATATTTTGGGTGCTCCCCTATGATTGGAACACTGTAGAGTTTTTAACTCTCAGAGTTGTCCATACTGATTTTCTAGCACTTTGTCATTTACAGTTCAGATTTTCCTATCCAACCACTGGCTCCTATTGTGTTTCCTCTTATGAATCTCTGCTCCATTAAGCTATGACTCCCTGTATTTTCCTGTCTTTCTTTTCAATCTTGATGACAATGGTTTGTCCTGTGTTCTGCCCCCTCGTACATATCCAAGAAGAACTGTTATTTTATTTTATTTTATTTTATTTTATTTTATTTTATTTTTTATTCTGTTCGGCTTTTTATTTGTCTTTAGGACAGAATGGTGACTTCCAAGCTCCTTAAAAGTGGAATTAGAAACCATAAATATCCCTAATTCTGTTGCTGATAAATGAGATTAGTATCAACAGATTTAAAGATGATAGAATTAAAAGAAAAAAAAAAGACAAAGAGAAATGTACAGAGAAAGTTTCCTGAGGAGGAAGTTTACATTTGAACTAAATTCTAAGAGATACAGATTTTGATCAAGTGATAACTGATATATTTTTGGCAAAGAAACTGAAATATATTGTAAAATATCCCATAGTTTCTCAGGATAAAAGTGAAGGATACAAATGAAGGAAGAATTTTTGAAACTTTATATTTGGAACTGGAAGCCAAAGTCTTCCCAACTTTGAATTTTTCAATGCAGACTTTTGATACATTGATATTATGCTAGTTTCATTCCATTTTTGTTTACCTATATTTTATTTATGTTACTATTAACTAAACCCTAAGTATAATTCTCTTCATGTTTGTATATAATGTACATCTATTTTGTTTGACCAGTCTTAGTTCTGACCCCATGAATTGATGTTTGACCCTAGTCTTTCCATCATGTTATGTCCCTTCTTCAATTCTGGGTCTAATTATAGCAACTTTGCCTTTCAACTCTCAAGAAAATTTTCTTTGGTTTTTGCATGTACTATTTTTTCCATTATCAAGACACTGAGTATGAATCTAAAATCTATTGAGAGTCATTTCAAGTTGAACATTAAACTCTTGTTAGGTTAACATTAAAATATTCCCCTGCTACTTGTATTAAATGATGATCATTGGTCTCTTTGCCTTTAAGGACTATTTATTACACATTAAGTAGATATTCCTAAGGAAAGTCTCAAACCACTTTCTTTTGACTTATTTATCCTTTGATTTTCATTCTTCCAGGTCAAATATGAAATAGAAGAATGCCCAGATTTTTTTTCTTTTCCCATATCTTTTAATATATTTGTTTAACTTAGAGTTAAATAGACTTTGAAGTTGTGTGTTTGGGCGTCAGTTACGTATTTCCTTGTTCATAAAGATAGTACAAAAGTCTATGATTGGATTGCTGAGAATATTGAAGAAGATAAGCATATAAAATGACTGGGAATGTTGTACATATTAGCTACAGAGTGATATTTCAAATGGAAAATTGTTGAATACAAGGAACTAACATATCTAGAATCTCATCATGGGAACTCAAAAGTAGTAGTGTGAAAACAATATGTAGGGAAGTGTTTTTTAAAATGGTCTCAAGTTCAAGCCATCCCTTACATTTAATTTTTTTGGTTTCAAGATTTTCTTTTTCCACATAGATGAATCAATATAATGTAATTCCAACAAGGGATCTTACAGAATTAACAAAATGTCTTTCAACTTACCTTCATAATTCAGAATTCTTCAATGTCACCCTATTATTTTGTAATAAACATTATGCTGGAGTGTAATTAATCCTTTCTAACATTACATCCCACTAGGACATCCACAAACATTCTTTTTTATTCCTTTTCTTTTTTTCCCACCCAAATTTATGACATTTGTGATTATTAATTTTATGTATCATGATTAGGCCAAACATTTTTCTGGGTAGTTCCTTGAGAGGGTTTTTGAATGGGATTAACATTTAATGAACAGAGCAAAGTGTATTCCCTCCATAGTGTGCTGGGCCACATTCAGTCAACTGAAGATTAGAACAAAAAGATAGACCTTCCTTCATGTTAAAAAATAAATAAATAAATAAATAAATAAAAGAAAAAGAAAAAAGAAAAAAAAATTCTTTCATAGATTTCCTTTGGACTTTATCTGTACCACTGGCTCTCCTTTGTCTTGAGCCTTCTGGACCCAAGTGTGGGTTTGGATTTGCCAGTTATCATAATTATATTAATTAATCATTAATAACAAAGAGTTTTCTATTTACCCACATATCTGGGTGGTTCTGTATCTCTGGAGAACCATGGCCTCTTTTAAATGCTATAGTGCAAAATAAATGTTCTCACATTTTCCATGATTTAACAACATTTGAACTGCTCAGTAATCTTGAATTAGACAATTAATTTAGACATTACCTTCTTTCTGCCCTTGGACATAAGCCCTGATATTTTATCTTATAGTCTACTAGAATTTCTATAAACACCATATTTCTTAAATGCATCAGCTGTGTTCTAGAAAAGCAAGGCAAACTTAGAAAAACTTATTTCATCATACTACTATATTGGATTTCCATTACTCAATATATAAACATTATGGATTTACCTGAACATTCTTTTTTTCCTCTATAATAATCCCCTCTTATCCATGGGTGGTATGTTCAAGACTCCCAGTGGATACCTAAAACCACATATATTACCAAACCCTATATATACTATGTTTTTCCTAAATATACATACATATGTATGTATAAAGTTTAATTTATAAATTAGACACAGTAAGAGATTAAAAATAATACTAATAAAATAGAACAGTTGTAATAACAATACACTGTAATAGAAGTTATGTGAATGTAGTCTCACAATAGATTTTATTTTATTGTACTATATGTAACTTTCTTGTTCTTGTGCTGTGAGATGATAAAATACCTACATGATGAGATGAGGTAAGATAAAGGACATAGGCATTGTGATGTAATGTTAGGCTATGAACAGCCTTCTGACCATATATCAGGAGAGTCATCTGCTTCTAGACCATGGTTGATGGCAGGTAATTGCAAACACAGAGAGCAAAATGAATAAGGGGCACTGCTATATGATATATCCCTAACTCCCTCAATTTTCCGTTCATATTTTGGACTATGCTTTTTATTTAAATTCTTCACTTGTTACCAGTGATTTTTAAATACTTGCTGGAGTTAACAATTAAAATATTAATCGGTATCATTCAGCCCATAAAATAAAACACTCTGCAAAATTTTACTTATTACTCCCTTCTATCCTTGAAGTTGTACCTTGAGTTTTCTTCATACTTCCTCTCCTAGGGAATTGGGTAAAATGAAGATAATGAATTAGAATTGACAATAATGCTAGTTATCATGTTAGAGGACCAATTAGAGTCACTTGAAATATTTCTTGAATCTTCATAAATTCCCATTGTGAGTGACATGATCAACTTGATTTAATAGACCAGGAAGAACTCTTAGAAATTCAATAATTGTTTCAAATCTTAGAAACAAAAAGGAGGAGAGAAGGAAATAGAACACTGTGTTCTATCACTAAACAGTATATATCCTTTCTTTAACACCATGTTAATAAATTAGGCCCAAATTTTGTGATCAAGTTCAATAAAAGCCTGGGTATTTTCTAAAATGAACATCACCCTGAATGTAAGTGTAAATATTCAGACACTGGACACTGGACATGTGCAGATTTTTGCCCTAGTTTTTGCTTAAATGTTTCATTCTTCTTTTACTTTTAGGCATATATATACTTCCAGTCAAATTTAAAAGTTTGAATTGGAAAAAAAATAAACAAATATTCAGACACCAAGGCAAAATATAAATGACAAACCTATAAAATTATTAACTAAAAATAAAATTATACATGTAAATAATAGTATCATGGAACTAATTTTCCCTAATAGAGAAAACATAATCCTTTTTCTGACAAGTATATGTCAGCTAAAGCATTTCGATTACAAATATCAAGTAAAAAACCTATTAAATGTGGGTATTGATGTATATTGCACAAGTTTGATATTCATATTTCTATCTGCTCTATTGCATAATAAAACCTTAGAATTTAGAGAATCCAAAACTTTCTGTATATTAAATAAAACCTACTCTATACAATTAGATACATACATATACATACATATATACAACCAATTTAATAGAGCAAAATTACTTCAGCAACATGAAAAAATTTTTTGAGAATGCAAGTTCTTGTAACTTGAGAGACATAATTTTTTCTTTGTTTCTGCTGCTTCTTCAAGGTCTTTCATAACCAGAGGCTGTGTTTCAGAAATTTATTATTAACTAAAGGAATGCAGTTTATGAGATGGAATATTGCTTAAAGAACCTTATAGCTTTTAAAGAGCACAAATAAAGCTAGCTTACGTTGTGTTTTTCTTCTCCAACTCCCTGAAAATCCAATGTTTCTTTCTCTTCATGCTCTCTCCCTGGAGAGAAAAGAATTTGTCAAAGCAACATTTTTAGAGGCTTTTTATGCTTATCAAAATTTTGATAACCAAGGTGAAAAGTAGACAAAAAAATTTTAAACTGCTTTGAATTCCAGAATGCCCTGCAGATACTTGTGGTAGAATTTCATAAAATATTTGGTTCAATGAAAGGTAGGCCCTGGGTAAGCTGATATTCAATATATATAATTTGATTTTATTTGCCACTTTAACAAACTTTTTAGTCACTACTGAATAATGCTGGTCTCTGCTTGTTTTCCATGCCAAATCCTTATGCTCTCACACTCTATAGATGTTACAGGAATTTTTTTTAAGATTTTATTTATTTATTTGGCAGACAGAGATCACAAGTAGAAGAGAGGCAGACGAGAGAGAGGGGGAAGCCGGCTCCCCTCTGAGCAGAGAGCCTGATGCGGGGCGTGATCCCAGGACCCTGAGATCATGACCTGAGCCGAAGGCAGAGGTTTAACCCACTGAGCCACCCAGGTGCCCCGATGTTACAGGAAATTAAACCTAAATAAATGATTCTATATTTTTATATATTTTTTCTGTCTATAAATGACACATTTCCAGTAAATTTTCAAAATGTAAAAGGAATATATTACTATAATAGAACATTTATGTTAGCTCTGACTTTTGTTCCTTTGTGAAACTTTGTATTTAATCTTAAATTTTGCCATCCTTCTAGATTTTAATATTACTAATAATTTAGGTAATTAATTTATTAAAATATTTTTCCAGACAGAGGTGTTTCACCAGATTACCAACTTGCACATAGTTTTGGTTATTGTTTTTCTTTTTTTTTTTAAGAGACACATTTTTCACAGAATTATCTAGGTGGTGAAATAAAGTGTTCTAAAGTAAAAATAGCAGAATCTAGCTTGAAGAAACTCTGCATGGAATCTATGCATGTAAAAGGAATATACCATGAAGTTCTGGTTGAGCAAAAAATATTCATTATTTTCCAAGTTTTTCATGTGGGTCACAACATCACTGGGTGAGTCTCTAAATATATGTTAATTTGGGTACCTGGTAGCTGAACTCAAAAAAATCCCATTAAGATATAGCATAATCTCTTGTTATGATCCTAAAGCTAATTGCTTTATGAGATTTGAAATAATATGTGTGAGTGTAATTAAGAAGCCTACACTTAACAAACAAATATGCATTAAAATAATGACTATAGAAACAATCTATTTAGATGAAAAAATAGATTTATAAATTATCTTTTCATTTTATATCTTGATAAACATTCTATTCATCTCCTATTCTACAGGTTTCATATTGTTCATATATGAATATCTACAACCACTGACTGGAAAAGCCACATTGCCTATGACTTTATGGTTGTGATGTCCATTGGCATCCCCTTATGGAGGTTAACTAGTCAGTTGAATGTCAAACCTTACCAATTATCGGCCCTAAGAATAAGTATAATGACATATCAGCACATAGCCTTTCATCACAAGTGACACAATGATTTGAATTGCTCCAAGGTACAACTTACTTTTTAAAATGTTCTGTATATTTTTTTAAAGAAGTTGCCAGTGTAAATCCCTGTGGTGTTTCCTTTGGCAACAGACCAAGAAACAACTTTAACTGCTGAAACACTGAGAGATGTTGACAGGGTCACTTTAAAGAAGCTCAAGGGATTAAAAAAAGGATATGGTAACTTTTCTTCTAGGTTCTGAAGACATGTTAAAAATAAAACATACTGGCCTATTTTGTAATGCTTATTTTGTAGTTAGAACACAACAATGCAAAGTAAGTAAAATCCAAATAACGCCACATTGCCCCTCGCATGAAGTAGATAAGTTGGAATATTATTTTAGAGGACTTTTATAAGACTGTCTTAATAGGAAAACCCACTTATAAGGAAATGTTTTCTAAGTTCATCCTTCACACATTCTAAAATTATTTAATGGGTACTTCATAAAATCACAGACATTGTTTGAATTCAGGAAATATGACCTTAGAACCATATCTCCTACTCTCATGGAACTTGAAGAACTAGTAGAGAGACATAAAAAAAGTAAATGTCAAACCAAAATTATAATTACAAACTGTGCAAAGTGGAACTGAGGAATCTGGAGGTAAAGGATACCAAGTTGGATATGGTTTAAATGAGATTAGTTGTGAAGGTCTTCTGGGACATGAAAATTAGGTAGAGACTCTACAAAGAGGATGAGACAAGCAATGTGAGCGTGCGTGTGTCTGTGTGTGCATGTGTGTGTGTAATGTGAATGTCATATCTCGGCCAGGAAAAAACTGTCTCTTCAAGCCTCAAGTAGAAAATTCTTGGCATATGTGAGCAACTGAATGTAGGCCAACATGCATGCTAAGTGACATGAATAAGAGAGGCAGGATAATATTATTTTTTTCAGAAAGTAGCCAATTATCTTTTTAAAATATTTTTAAAATAATAAAAATCTATTATTAAATTTACCCACATATTTACCATTTCCAGTGCTCTTTATTTTCTTGTGTAGATTGGATTTCTATCCGAAACTATTTTCCTTCTTCCTGCTTTTAATAATAGCTCATACGCTGGAAGAAGAAAAGTGGAAATCCAAGACCGTCAGATCCATACATTATACCTGAGAGGTATAATATTACTTAAAGACAACGATAAGTGAAAGATGTATACTAAAAAATCTAAGGAAATTACAAATTTATAACACATACAGGTATAGCTAATAATCAAACTAGGAAATGCAATAGAACAATAAAAATAGCTCAGTTAATTTAGAAGAAGGCATAATAAGAGAATCAAAACAGAAGGTAATTGAAATAAGCAAATAATAAAGTGTATTAGTCTTGTCAATAATTTGGATTTTATTCTAAGTATGATAGGTTTTGAATGTTTTTCAGCAAAGAAGTAATAAGATATGATTTATTGTACCAAAAATAATACAGAAATAAAGAAGGAAGGAAGAAAAGAAAAAAGCACTAGTGGCTGCCTGAAAAAAATATGAAGATTTGGTGGCTGCCCAGAGACTAGATTATTGGAGGAGGCAATTTGAATTCGGGAGCTATGTTAGCAGGCTGCTGTTGTAATAAATAGACTAGGGTAAAATATCTCCACTAACAACTCAGCTAACATAATAAATGTAACAGGCTCTTTCTGTGTCTGCACATTTTCTATCAAAATTAAAGAATAATTCGATTCAGAATATTCTCAAACTAGTAGAGCTGCTCCAGGGCATGTGCAGACTCTCTCCTACAGATTTGAGCCGAGAACATTTACCTTCCACAAAAATTGCAGTACAAATCCCATCCAAATCTTTTAGGTATCTGAGGTGGAATACTTTCTCCCCTCTGTTACAGAAATCAACTACTTTAGTACATTTAATATTTTCATTTTAGGGGCGCCTGGGTGGCTCAGTGGATTAAGCCGCTGCCTTCGGCTCAGGTCATGATCTCAGGGTCCTGGGATCGAGTCCCGCATCGGGCTCTCTGCTCAGCGGGGTGCCTGCTTCCCTCTCTCTCTCTCTCTGTCTGCCTCTCCATCTACTTGTGATCTCTCTCTGTCAAATAAATAAATAAAATCTTTAAAAAAATATATTTTCATTTTAATTAATGGAAAATAAAATGGAAAACATAAGCAAGCCATTATCTCAAGGTGACTTTCAACACATAGTGCATTACAGTTTTAAATTTCATCATAGTTTCAGACTTCCTTTTCAGGCCATGGTGAAGGAATAGGGCTGAATTTAATCTCCTGCCTTAAACATAACAACAAATGGACACATATATGAGAAAAGTAGATTCAGACATTATATAATAGGCAACATATGACTACGGGTGAGAAAGAATAAAAACAAACAAGGTGAGCCATCACGCAGTTTCCAATGTCACTGCCTAGAGAGTTTCCAGGCCACAGAACTGGGAAGGCAATTGGAATAGACCCAGAAGTCTCAAATTGAGGAGATGGAAGTGAGCTTTTCAGGTAGCCAGGCACTCAGAGTTCACAAAACAGATCTCTGTCAGCTGTGAGAAGAGAGAGGCGAGTTGCACAGAGAAGCAAGCTCAGGAGGTCAACAGAGCATTCCCTTACAGACTTCAGGTGAGTATTGAGCAGCACATTATCTGGGAATATGCATGCTCAAGGCAGGGCAAGTAGGGCTCAGAGGATACAGTAACTACGAGAGTTCACAGGGATGGAAAGAGTCTGTCTTTCCCCTAGCAAGGAAAGAAAAAAACTTGTAATGAATACATGTGACATGAGATAAAATATTGAGAAAACTATGGCCTCATTAACAGCCAAAAATTTAACTCCAGACTAAAGTTTGCTCTTGTCCTGACTATGCCATGGTTAAAAGTAAGCCTTGAAAGGATTTTATTGTTCCCAAATAATTAACCTGTATTCCCAAAACAAAGGTCAAGTGTACTTTAAAAAGACACCAATACCCAGCATTCAAAACTATAAATTTTGGAATGTATTTGACATTTTAAAATGTTTTATTTTCATTTAAAATATGACGATCAGGATCCTCAGGTATTTTCTGTATTCATATATTAAATATCCCTCTCCACTGTGACATACTATTTTATGTTCTCTACATTTTTCCTTAATGTATCAGTAAAACTCACGCTCTTTCTCAACCAAGCAGACATACCATATCCTTCTAAAGTGAAACTTCTTTATTTTGTTTGCTTTGTTTTGTTTTCAGACTTTTTTATTTTATTAAATTTTCCCCTAAAATTTCGTAGCTGTAGATTCTGCTTCCAAGGTAATGGATTGATCTCCTACTAGACCAAACCTTCCATAGATAACCACTATAAACTCTGACTACATCACAAAACAACAACAAAACTATAATCACCTTGAGGCGTCTGGGTGGCTCAGTGGGTTAAAGCCTCTGCCTTCGGCTCAGGTCATGATTTCAGGGTACTGGGATCAAGCCCCGCATCAGGCTCTCTGCTCAGCAGAGAGCCTACTTCCACCTCTCTCTCTGCCTGCCTTTCTGCCTACTTGTGATCTCTGTCAAATAAATAAATAAATAAAATCTAAAAAAAAAAAAAAACAACCCTATAATCACCTTGAGGCACTAGAAATTGTACAAAAAGTAGACAGTTTGTAGAAATGAGAAGATTAAATCTATGAGAGAAAATCATTATTATATAGATTCTAGAAAGTGAGCAGGGACCCTGGAAACAAGAACCAAATACATATAAACTGCCCAAATTTCTGGCTCTGTCTGAGCCCTGTAGGTGCAGGACAGATAAAAAACAAAACAACAACAACAACAACAACAAAACAACAACAAATGAACTGAGATTAGATCTGTCACTCAAAAGAAAATATGCAGTATGTGTCTAATCACATGGTGTCAGCTTTTTAAAAAAATTGTTATATTCCTATATATTCCTATACTATATATATTCCTATATACAGTATCTACTCTGTAATATTCAAAATGTTCAAGGTACACGGCAAAACTCCTAGGGCTCCTGGGTGGCCCAGTTCTTAGGCATCTGCCTTCAGCTAAGGTTATCATCCCAGGGACCCGGGATGAAGCCCTGTATCAGGCTCCCTTGCTCAGTGGGGAGCCTGCTTCTCCCTCTCCCTCTGCCTGCTTCTCCCTCTGCTTGTGCTCTCTCTCTCTCTGTCAAATAAATAAATCAAATATATTAAAAAAGAAACAAGGCAAAAGTGCACAGCATATACAGCATATTAAAAATCAGAAATACTCAGGAATTCTCACAAGAAAAGCTGAGCAATGGGTAAAAACATAAGATAACAGAAAAAGACTTTATTAGCAGAAAAAGACTTTATAGCAACTATTATAGCCATGTTCAAATGAGGTAAAGGAAAAAAATATATAAAGATAAAAAATCTCAGTAAATGAAAAGAAGTTATTAACACCCAAATGCAAAATCTAGGACTAAAATTTGGAATTTCTAAAATCTCCTTCCTGTAGATTAATGAAGGACTGGGAAAGCAAATATTGGATCAGCTTGTTTTATATTAGTAGGTTACTTATACCACAAGATGTATTAAAGGAAACTAAGTAAAAAGTTTAAGTAATCCTCTTAACAAGGAAAGACATATACAAGTATGTGTTATAGAAGTTCCTTAGCAAGCTAGAAGAATTTTCATTACAGGTATTTCACTTTTTGAAATAGTTCTTTTATTTGGCAGAAATAATCACTGTATCTCTCTATATTACAGTACTTACTGAATGCCAAATGATCTCTTGTTTAGGTGTAAGGGGATAAATGTTTTCAATCTGTCCAGAAGTAATTTATGTTGTAATATTTATATGGTAATCACTCAATTAATGATGAAAGAATGAATGATTGAATTAGTGAATAATACTGTCTAGTACTAAGAGGAGTGTAAAATACAGAAATAAGATGTATGATTGCATCCTGTATTTTAGAATACTGAAAAAATTAATCACATTTTAAAATTGATAAAAGGAATATATAAGCATAAAAACTGAAAACATAGAAACATTAGAATTGATTTTTCTGTCACTCTACTGGGAAAAAGGAATTATATAAATGAGGGGCATCTGGGGGCTCAGTCAGTTAAGTAACTGCCTCTGGCTCAGGTGATGATCTTAGCATGCTGGAATCAAGCTCCATGTCTGGCTTCTAGCTCAGCTGGAAGTCTTCTCCCTCTCCCTCCATTCCTCCTCCCCTATTTTCTCTTTCCCTCTCTCTCTCTCTCTCTCTCAAATAAATAAAATCTTAAAAAGAAGAAATTATATAAATGAAATAACTGGTTAAATATGTTATTAAACAAAATGAAAAGGAGATTCATAGTGGCAGAAAGCTACACTGTCCAGTATGCTAATGCTATTATAAAATGTTAAAATAAGGTGCTTTAAAGTGCCAGATAAAATATCGTAAAATCAAAAAAAAATATATCGTAAAATCAGCTTCTATCTACCCTGTAGGAAAAGGTTTGTAAACTTGGGCATAGAATGATATTAAGCCATCTGAGGGGCTCCTGGGAGGCTCAGTGGGTTAAGCCTCTGCCTTTGGCTCAGGTCATGATCTCAGGGTCCTAGGATCCAGCCCCACATCAGGATCCTGCTTCCCCCTCCCCTTCTACCTGCCTCTCTGCCTACTTGTGATCTCTCTCTCTCTGTGTCAAATAAATAAATAAATAAATAAAATTCTGACTTTAGTGAAAATATTCCCATTTTCAAAAATTCATATACAAGGACATTAATCATACTAATCCCTCTCTGACAATATTGAATATGATTGAAATTGCTTTTTAAATAACAAGAAAATATAAAAATTCAGTAAAATATATGTGCTCATTTCTTTCAAAATTTAATCCTTCCTGTTAGACTGGGAGACATTATTTTCCAAAAAGCTCAATAATTTGTTACAAAAATCGCACTAAATACAAACCTAACTAATTTTGGGCTTTGGTTAGTTAAACTGCAATAGCTAATGACATGCTAATCCAAAGCTTTCATCAGGCCAATTTCTGCATAACTCTGTGATTTGAAAAATTGGCATAGTAATGTCTCACTATAAGGAAAAATTATATAATCAAGATTAAAGAATAATCATTTTAACTATTCAACTTTTTACTTAATCTTTTTATAAAATACTTTTTTAAATTCATAGAAACATTTGTTTGCTAACAAGTTATTCGGCAACTATATGTTAAGCATTATTCTTGAGCTAGAGAGAAAAAATAGACAGTCTTTGACATCAAGTATCATACTCTGTGATAAGAAAACATAAAAAGAAAACGAGTTTTACACTATGTGTGTATATATATATATATACACACACACATATGTGTGTGTGTGTGTGTATAAAATATGTCTTCTGATGGTAATATGTATGACTGTCATCAGATGGTGCCACATATTCTGGAGGAAAATAAAGCTTGGAAGGAAATACTTTATTTGTTGGAATGTGTATTGGGCACAACCTGTGTGCCTTCTTAGACATGATTCTGTTTCTTGTTTGTTTGTTTGTTTGATTTTCTTAGTCAATAGCTTTCCTGCTTTAGATGGCTCCCTCCACTTTTGGGTTTGGCTGAACTACCCCATCATGAGAAAAAGGATCTGAATTCTGAGCAGCCACTCAAGGTCAGAGATGATATGCAAAAGCATGGCTGAGACAGCTGTCCTTGTGGTAAAAAGTGGGCAGCTTTGAAGATAATCCTTTCTCTTTTTTCTCTTTAAAAATTGATTTCTTGCTTGCAACCTTCATGAAAAAGCTGGTGCCTTGTGAATACACTTCAGGGCAATTGTTGACTCTTAACTCCCTGTAGTGAATGTGGAAAAGAACAATACCTCATTGCTTTCTTTTCCTTTCTCCTTCATTACCTACTATTTCTCACTCAAACTCCCATGGGCATAGAACTCCCAAATAAAGTGTTGCCACTTTAATCATTGCTGCAGGCTCTGCTTTGCAGGAATTGCTATTCCAAATATGAATAGGGAACAGCACCACCTAGGAACTTGCTAAAATGCAGAATCGCTGGCTTCACCATATGCCTACTAAAATAGAATCTGCAGTGTTATGTGATCTTCAGCTAATATGTGTACACAGTCTGTGAAACATAACACTGGTCTATATAACTTTGTGGCACTAGTCTGCAATGGTATAAGTACAGGTAAGGAGAATAATTACTTGGAAACCATTATAGCAATTTTACATTACCATGAAATTTCTGCCGTATTTTATGAATATATCATTCTGCAAATGTCTGAAAATTTAAGAGCTGGTCCTTCAATGTAGATGAATAATGAAGCACTATTTTAGAAGACTCATGATAATAATTTTGACATTAAATAAGGTGTTTAAAGAAAAACACACTGACTCACAAAATAATTCGAGACTTAGGCCTGCTCAAATATTTATAAAACTTTAACATATAACAGTAAAGTCAAATGCATCTATTGATTCTAAAAATCTTCACTTCCCATGATGCCTCATGAGCCTATATATAAAAGTGAGGAAACAGGGATAGTATATTAGAATGCAGAAAGTGAGGTGCCTTGGTGGCTCACTCAGTTAAGCAGCCAACTCTGGATTTCAAATCAGATCATGATCTCAGGGTCATGAGATCAAGCCCTGAGTAGGGCTCTGTGCTCAGCAGGGAGTCTGCTTGAGATCCTGTGCAGAGAGTAATGCCTTAAAAGAATTTTAGATCAAATGTTGAAGACATAATAATTTGATATCATTTCACAACATATACATATACATAATAATTTGATATCATTTCACAACATATACATATACATATACATATACCATTTCACAACATATACATATACATATACCAAATGTATACATATACATTTTTTTCCATATATTTACTTTTTATTGAATTTGTTAATGTTACAGAGTTCTTGCACTGCCAAACCATGCCTGAGAATTCAAAGAAAGAAATGGTACAATGGACAGCCTCATCCACCCATCATACAGTATATTAAAACTTGATTCATATGCATTTTTATATTTCACAATCTTTCAAAAAGTTATAACAAGAGTTGGAATTTTAAATCTCCTGCAGGTCTTCAGATTTCTAGTATAGTATGCTATTAAATAAAAGTTCCACATACTCATCTCAGTTCATTCCTCAGTAACATAACCCCCAACAAAATTTTGCTGGAAAAAAAATGCGTACTTTTCAGGGGAAACGTGTGGCTCAAGATCCGAGAGATTATTTGTTAAGGTTTTTGGTTCCCAAATGAAGTCTTCAGTTTAATCAAGAATCCCTTGTTTCTTGCTTAATCATCCAACCTCTCCTTGGCTGGCTCAGCTGCTCACCCCAGCACACCAGAAGGTAGGCACCCTGCCTGCCACCTCAAACACCACCGAAGTCATGGCCCAGATGTGGTTGGCAGGTCCTGTCAGGAGATACTGTGACCTCCCAGGAGTCAATTTCTGCACTGACACTTTCATCAAGACATCAATTTTGTGTTGCACACAAAAATTTATATAATGCTATATCCAATTATATTTCAAGAAAACTGGCAAAAATAAAATGGGATAAAATTAAGGACAATGTCTAAAATTTTCAGAGAAGAATATCCTGTTTGTCACTTATTAGGTAAATGGCATTAGACCAATTACTTAATCTCTCTGAGTATATTTCTTCAGTTGTAAAATGAGCATAACATTATTTTCACCCTAAGGATCTTGAAAAAAACTTGAATAAAGGATAGTTTACATAGGTGACATTTAATAAGCCTTGAATAATCATAAAAAGAGGACAGGAAAGAAGAAATTAAATATGTTTATATCTAAGAAATTTAAAATATAAGTGAAGAAAATAAGAGTTTGGAATGGAAGCAACTTTTAAAAATCCTTTTTAAAGGGACTAAAAGGAAATATGTTTCAAGTGTCCCATAAATTTCTCTTACTATATTTTTCCAAGTTTTCTTATGTTTTTCCAGACTATTTTATGTGTCCTTATTATATCATGTCATTTCTATGGACTGTTGGAAGAGACATTGGACTGGGAGTTATGAGCTCAAGATACTAGCCTTGACACTTGCACATGATCAAATAACTTAACCTCCTCTTAACTGTTTCTTCAACTCTAAAATGAGGGATTTATAATGGATTATCTTTAGGATTCCACCAGCTCATAATGAAATGTCTTATATGATTTGAGAAGTAGATATTATCTTGGCAAAAAAAAAAAAAAATCAATGATTTTGTGAAGACCAGTTTTCTGGACATCATGTACTTAAGCAGAGAACTCTCTCGGAATAAATTAATCTGGTTGTCTAAAAGCAGTGTACTACTTACAGTGGCAGAGTGCCCAACCCAGGAATTTAATATACATTTCTTCTATCTGATATCAGTAATCATAATAACAAAAAAAGGAAAACAGATTTTACACAGTGCATTCCACTGAGATCAATTCATTCAGTAAGTTTTATATTTGAAGCACAAAATAGGATTACAACTGTCTGGTAAGTAGATAGACTAGGAGTTGGTAAAATTCTATCATTGATTATTCTTCTTACAGGAAAACACATCATGATAAAGGATGTTTTTCATATGCATGAGTATTCAACATCTATTTATTCAGAATATTCAGGGTATAGAAAATTGAATACAATGGCATTTTCTGACTAATGATGAAACTACGCATATCATCCATATGTAATTAATTTCAAAAAATCAGAGGCAACACAATGTACTTTGTCTTTAGATATACTTGAAAGGGTGCCTGAGTAGCTTAGTCAGTTTGGTGTCTGTCTTTCATTTCAGGTCATGATCTCAGGGTCTGGGGATCAAGCCCCATGTAGGGTTCCCTGCTCAGTGGGAAGTCTGCTTCTCCCACTCTCACTGCCATTCTCCCCAGTCATGCTCTCTCTCTCTCTCTCAAATAAATAAATACATCTAAAAAAGATATACATAAAATCTAGGGTTGCCTGGGTGGCACCTGTGACTGGCTCTGTGCTCAGTGGAGAGTCTGCCTAGGATTCTCTCTCCCCCCTCCCTCTGCTTTCCCCGCCCATACATTCTGTCCCTCTCTCTCTCTTTCTCTCAAACAAACAAACAAATAAATATTTTTGAAAAGATATACTTAAAATCTATAAGCAAAGTGTATATCATTTTAGATAAGTCAGAAAGCAACTTAAATCCTTTTCAGAGTGCCTGGGTGGCTAGGTCAGTTAAGCATCTGACTTTGGCTCATGCTATTATATCAGGGTCCTGGGATGGAGCCCCACATCATGCTCCCCATTCAACAGGGAGACTGCTTCGCCCTCTTCCTTTGTCCCTCTCCCTTCCTGTGCCCCTCTCCCTGCTCCTTCTTTCTTTCATTCTCTCTCTCTCTCTCTCTTTCTCAAGTAAATAAGTAAAATCCTTGGAAAAAAATAAAATAAATCTTTCTCATGCCTTAGCATAACTAACCTGCCTATCAATTATCAATGAGTTGTTAGTGTGGGGAAAAAAATCTGACTAAAGGGGATATATTGCTATTTAAATAACAGAGTAAAATATGTCTAGCAGAATATCACTGAGTTCTAGTCAGTGGCCACCCATGTGGCTAATTCCCTAAAAACCAGGTCTCAGTATAACAGATGATAGTCATTAATGGGCTGTTTTAATGGCTCATATCCCTCTATGCTTGCATTAATGGTGGTTTTCCAGTAATCAGAGATTCTTCTACTACTCAAAATCCCTTCCTTTCTTCTTATACCTCTTAGGCCAAGAGAGTCAATATTTATACTAATTTTTTTTTGTAAAAGTTATAAGACAAAATGAGATGTTGCATTAGTAATTAGTTTTGATTGTACATAGTAAGTAAAGAGTATAATGGCAGAAACCTGCTTAGTTTCCTAAAATGCAAATGCCAGTCTTGTTCTTAAAGTTATTCGCAATTTTGTTTCTCTCAGGTTTGTCTTCAACACAGATATACCTCCTTTTACTGCACTTCACTTTATTCTATTTCATAGTTAATGTGTTTGTTTTGTTTTATTTTGTTTACAAATTGCAAGTTTGTGGCAACCCTGTACCAAAAAGTCTATTGGCACCATTTTCCCAAAAGTATTTGCTGACTTGTGTCTCTGTGTCACATTTGGTAATCCTTGCACTATTTCAAACTTCAGAATTTGAGGACTTTGAAGGGTTCAAAACTTCAGTGGAGGAAATAACTGCAGATGTAGAAATAGCAAGAGAAGTAGAACGAGAAGTGGATCCTGAAAATTGGACTAAATTGCTGCGATCTCATGGTCAAACTTGAGTGGATGAGGACCTACTTCTTGAGGATGAGCAAAGAGAGTGGTTTCTTGAGATGGAAACTACTTCAGGTAAAGATGCTGTGAAGATGGTTGCAATGATAACAAATGATTTAAAATATTACCTAAGCTTAGTTGATTAAAAAAACAAACAAACAAACAAAAAAGTTGCAGGTTTTGAGATGGTTGGCTCCAAATTTGAAAGAAGTTCTGTCGTAACTATAATGCTATCAAACAGTATCACATGGTACAAAAGGTTTATTAAAGGAAGAGTCAATAGGTATAGCAATAGGTGTTACTTATTGTAAGAAATTGTTATGGGGGGAGATGGATGGCTCAGTTGGTTAAGCCTCTGCTCTTGAATTCCACTCAGGTCTTGATCTCAGGTTTGTGAGATTGAGTCCATCATCAGGCTCTGTTCTGGTCATGGTATAGTATAAACATATGCACTGGAAACTCAAAAAATTTATTTTACTAACTTCATTGCAATATTTGCTTTATTGCAGTGACCTAGAAATGACAACCAATTCCTTAAGATATAAAATAAAGGAAAGGAAGCAAAATGTTTAAGAGCACTGAAAATATACTAAGTGATTTTCGTTGTTCAAACACAATGTCCTTAATAAAACAACATATATAAGTTCAAGCCAAATTGTATTATAATATTTATTATACAGGGACACCTGGGTGGCTCAGGTGGTTAAGTGTCTGCCTTCAGATCAGGTCATGGTCCCAGGGTCCTGGGACTGAATCCCACATTGGGCTCCTTGCTCAGTGAGGAGCCTGCTTCTCTCTCTCCAACTGCTGCTCACCCTGCTTGTGATGTCTCTCTCTCTCTCTCAGATAAAAAAGAAAATATTTAAAAATACATTCATTATACAGCCTCAAATTTCAGGTTGATGGTGTCACATATTACAAATTATTTTAATTTTGGAAGTATAAGATAATGTAATTAAAAAAAAAAAAGTAGGGTGATTGATGGAGCATTGTCCTATAAGGTAGCTTCACTAGCCTCTAAATTTAAGGGACTTATTTTATCATATAAACTGAGAAATTGAAGATAAACTGGATATTTGCATTTTCTTTTTTTTTTCCTGTGTCTCTTATTTAGGTTAACAAGAGGAAAAAGGAATTCCTTGAAAATAAATGTTTGTATACACATATGTGAATATAAATATTATGACATGCATGATATAATGTATATTTAAATATAAACATGTGTATACATACATTTATGTGTATATGTGTGTGTGTCCCTATGCCTGATATTCAGGTGATAGTGCATTACAGTATAGAGTGCTGAAGAACTGGTGACTATAGCTTGATTAGGAAGAGCTTTGTCAACAAAGTAAGGAGCATCGTCAAGAAAGTGAAAAAGAAAATACACTTCTAGGAAACTTGGTGGCTCATAACTGCTACCAAAATGAAATAGCATGGAATTAGGGAAATTTTAAGCACAAAGTAAAATGCTAATGGTGAGACAAAAAATATTTATAAGCAATTTAATTTAAATGTAATAAACTCAAGAAAAAATATTGTCTCTTGTCAAAATATAAAGTTACTATGTATGTAAAATATGAGAAAAAATCACATATAACAAGAAATAGAATATATAATGATTAGCAAAAGGTAAAAGAAAATAAGTACAGTTTTTGAAGTTATATTAAAAATAATAAATAATGCTTTAGAGTAAATAAATTATGTGATACAAAGCACGTAGCTGCTTATTAAGAAATATTGCACCTGAACTTAATAAAAGAACATCAAAAGCTACAAAGTGATCAAGAGTATCATCAGCAAAAATGGTAGAGTAGGTTTCTCCAAGGGCCTGTTCCACAGAAACATCAAAAGTCAAGCAATGCAGAGCAGAACTTATTCACACAGACTTGTGTTTGTTCTGACTTATTTGGGGACTGTCTGAAAAGTTGACACAAGGTGCTCCTCTTTTGCACCTAACTTGGAATTCATCATGGAAGAAAAGTGGTAGATATTTCTTGAAATCATTGTAAGGTAAGTAAACAGCCTACAGCTCTTTAGGGGAAAAGATTAAATTTTAAGCAAACAACAGCCTGAGAGGAAAGGCTTGGCAGAGACTTTCTCATGGATATGCAAAAAGTGCCCTTGAGTACTTGGAAAATTTAAAAAAAAATTGTGCACACATCCAAGGCAGAATGTATGTTTTGTGGAGATCTGAGAACACCCTAAGTTTCACCTTTGATCACCAGGCTCATAATAAATAAAAGCTAAGATAGAGTTAGAAGTGGCTGGCCAGTGTTGAATGCATACAGAGCTAATGTACAAGTTTTGTTTTCCTTCCATCCTTCCATCCTTCTTTCTTCCTCCCTCCTATGTTAAAAAAGAATAAAGATCCCAAATTAGTAATAACTTTACAACTCTAGGAAATAGAAAAATAAGAGCAAATAAAACCAAAAAGTAGCAGAATGGAAGAAACAGTGATGGTTATAGTGGAGGTAAACAAATAGATAAGAGGGAAACAATTGAGTGAATCAAATAGATCAAATCAACCACCTTTTTTTTTAAAGATTTTATTTGTTTATTTGACAGACAGAGATCACAAGTAGGCAGAGAGGCAAGCAGAGAGAGAGAAGGGGAAGCAGACTTGCAGCTGAGCAGAAAGCCCAATGTGGGGCTCTATCCCAAGACCCTGGGATCATGACCCAAGCCAAAGGCAGAGCTTTAACCCACTGAGCCACCCAGGCACCCCAAATCAAACATCTTTTGTACCCACCAACCATGGTCCCCAATTTTTCCTTAGGTTCTCCTTTCTAGCTTATCTCTTAACTCAGGCAAAACATCCCTTGATGGAAACCAAAGCTACCCTTCAAGGAATACCAACTACCTGGACAAAAAATTCCAGCTGGCCTTAGACCATGTAGACCAGTTTGAACTCAATGTCTCACTCATGCCTGAGTAGATAGACTCATGGAGTGGGGAAGAGACCTACAGAGTGAGTGACAATTATATTTGCCTCATTTTAATACTAAAACTTCACCCAAGGAGGAGCACAAGCCTCCTTTACATAACATAAGATATATGTATAAGTATGTTTCCTTAAGGCATAAGTACCACCGTATGCCCACTTCTAAATACAGTGACAAGGCTCCCCTATATATTCGTCCTACCCTAAGGAAAAGAAACCTATCCACCCTGTTCTGAGGAGGCATGACTTTGGAAATTATTCCCCTGTGGAAGTTATTCCCCTTGATGTCTTTATTTGTAGCAAATAAAGTTTACTTTGCAACAATTCTATCTGGTATAGTTTCTACTGAGACTCACCAAGGAGCAAATTCACATTAGTTCAGTTACACTACCAACTTCACAGGGAAAAAAAAAAAAAAAAGAATATATATATATATATATATACACATATATGCCCCCCACACACACCTATATGAATACTATGAATAACTACATATCAAAAAATTACACAATCTAAATGAAATGTGCAAATTTCTGGAAACACACAAATTACCAAAATTGACTGAGGAAGAAATATAAAATCTGAATAGACCTATAACATGTAAAGAGATTTAATCAGTAGTCAAAAATGTCCTAACAAAGAAATGTCCAGAACCGGGAAGTTTTCGCTAGTGAATTATATCAAATATTTAAAGAAGAATTAACATTAACTCTCTTAAAATTCTTCCAAAACCTAGAAAAAGAAGAAATATGTCTTAACTCATTTATATTGAGGGGAGTGTTACCCTCATACAAAGCCAGATGAAAACACTAGAAGAAAAGTATAGGTATAAAGACTATACTAAATAAATGTACTAAAAAGTATAGAAAAGTATAGGTACATTTCCTTTATGAATATAAATACAAAAAACTACAAAATACTAGCAAATGAAACAGTATATTAAAAGGACTATATACCATGATAAGTGGGATTTATCCCCAGAATGAAAGAATGATTGGAAAATAAGAAAAAAATCAATGTAAAGATCCATGTTAATAAAAGAAAGGAAAAAGCAACATATGACATCACAATTGTTGCATTAGAAGGCATTTAACAAAATCCAATGCTCTTTTATGCTAAAAAAAAAAAACCTCAGAAAGCTAGAAATAAAAAGTAAATTTTCCTCAACATGATAAAGAGCATTTATTAAAAAAAAAAGACACAGCTTATAAACCAACTATAACACATGCATTCAAAGGAATTTATGCCACAAAAATAAGCATTGATACATGTCAATATGTAAATGAACCTCAGAAATATCATTTCAAGTGAAAAAGTTACAGTAAAAAGACACTTCTTGTATGATTCCCTTTACATGAAACATTCAGAATAGATGAAGCTGTAGAGATTGAAAGCCGATTGGCAGTCCCGAGGTAGAGTGTTGGCAAAATGAGGAGTAACTGCTTAATGAATATGTGTTTTCCTTTTGATATGATGAAAATATTTTAGAACTAGATAGAGGAGTATTTGCACAATATTGTGAAGGTACTAAATGCCACTGAATGGTTCACTTCAAAAATGGTTAATTTGAGGTGCGTGAAATGAGTGAAGGGAGTCAAAAGGCAAATTTCCAGTTATAAAAGGAATAAGTCATGGGGATATAATATATAGCATATTGACGATGGTTAATAATAGTGTATTCAATATTTGAAACTTGATAAGAGAATAAGTCTTAAAAGCTCATCTGCAACTAATAATACAATCTATATTCAATAATTTGAACTTAAATAAAATCTTGAAAAAAGTTCTGAACATCAAAAAAATTCTGTAACTTCTGTATGGTGCTAGATATCAACTAGACTTATTTTGGTGATCATTTTGCAACACAGCTGAGCTTTGAACAATACAGGGAGTAGGGGCAGCAGCCCCCTGTGCAAACGAATACACACTACAACTTTGACTCCCCCCCCAAACTTAAACACTAAGAGCCCACTACAGACTGAGAGCCTTACCAATAATATAAACAGCTGATTAATGCATACTTTGTATGTTATACTTACCACGTGCTGTATTCTTGCAATAAAGTAAGCTAAGTAAAATAAAATGTTATTGAAAAAATCATGAGGAAAAGAAAATGCATTTATAGTACTTTAATGTATTTATTGAAAAAAAATCTGGAGGTAAGTGACTTGCACAGTTCAAACCCATGCTGCTCAAAGTTCCACTGTATACACAAATATCAAATCATTATGTTATATAGTGGAAACTTGTCTAATGCTGTATGTCAATTATATTTTAATAAAGAAATAAAATTAAATGGCTAATTTTATATTCAGCAAATTTAACCTCAATAAAAAGTATTAAAAACATACTGTAATTACTTTTGGAGATAATTAGAGAAATTGCTATAAATAAAATAGCAGTGGATGGTCAACAGACACATGAAAAGAATTTTCAAAATTACTAATCACCAGGGAATGCAAATCAAAACCAAAATGAGGTGTCACTTCACCTACCAGATTGGCTATTATCAAACAAAACAAAACAAAAAACAAGTGTTGTCAAAGATGTGGAGAAAATGAAACTCTTTTACATTGTTGGTAGAATGTAAATTGGTGCAGCCACTATGAAAACTGGTAGTGAGTTATCTCAATAAGTTAAAAATTGAAATACCATATGATCCAGCAATTCCCCTTCTAGGTATTTATCTGAAGGAAATTAAAAGGTCAATTCAAAGACATCTGTGCACTCCTATATTAATTACAGCATTATTTGCAATGGTCAAGATATATCTTCCAAAACCTAGAAGTAGACTCAGAAGGAAGAACGAGAGCAAAAGAAAATCACACAGTCTTATGTCTACCATAGTAAATACAAATCATACAACATGAATATGGAAACCTGCACTTAAAGCAAAGGACAGTAATTAAAATAGAAGAGGCCAGACTGCAGAGGATTAAGAATGAAAAAAAAATCATGAAAAATACAGAGAATACAGAGAATAAAGAAAAGTGGCTTTATGTTACATCTCAAGAAGTGCCTAAAAAAAGAAAGAAAGAGACAGCATATAAATTAGAGAAGTTAAGGTTCAAGGAAATTTTTTTGTTAGACTTACTGTTTATTGGTTGATTGATTTTGTTTTTAATTAAGTCACTCAAACATTTGTAATGATTTAGCAGATCTGGTAGAGAAAAAGACATTCTTTAGTAACAAAGAGAAAAGATGATAGAGATATTGATTTGTATCTATAGTATGAAGCACTGCAGTTGAATAGAGAGAAAATGTGCATCAGAAAGATTAAAATGATGTTTTCATATTATTTGCCTGACTTGTCCAAGGGCTGTAGTAAATTTGTAAATATTTTCTTTAATGTAGAATGCATCATATCTAAATGTCTAATTCAACAAAAGCAAACATATTATATTTCTGTCTTAGGGACAATAAACAAACACTAAGTTCACACTTTTTTCCCCCCAGAAAAGTTATGGGATTCCCAAATTTGAAGTGTTCTAATGAATCAACACTGTTCATTCATAGACTCTATAAACGTAATATAAGATAAAAATAAATTGTTAGTGGTTTAGGAGAGAGTATAGTATTTAGCAGCTAGAGAGTTCAGCCAGTAAAAATTTGAGTTTTGTTCTTTAACTAGAATTTACTATCCCTGTAGACTTAGTTATGAAATATTTCTGCTTATCTTTCCAACTTAATAGTGTGTATTTGAATGTAAGCATCTAATTTGCTTACTTATTACAGGTCATCCACTGGCATCACTAACTTGAGTACAAAGTAACAATCAACATTGTTACTCTAAATGTTACAGCCTTTAATGTATCTATTAAAAGTGAATAGTCACCCAGAGAATAAAGCAGGTATACAACACTTAAATTATGTTACCTTCAATCTCAAGTGGGAGACCTTCCAAAAGTCAGTGAGCAGTCTCTATCTTATTACTCACTCACAGCTGTGATTCCTACCAAGGAAAATAAAGTTGATGGAATGATTTTTGTCTATTTCAATTTAAACGATTTTTTTTAGTCAGCACCAAGGAGGAGGAAAAAAATCATGTTAAAGAGAAAGCTGTTTTAGCAGATATTTTATTCTTGAATATTAGATAAATTTGAGATAGAATTTTAATTAAACTCTCCCTTGCCTCATCAGATTAAGTGTTTAAAGCCGGCTTATTTATTGGGAAGGTCTGTCCTAGCTTTTCTGGATTAATCTCAATCATTTTCATTAGTGAAATCTTTAATCTGTTCTTCATTACAAATGGATGGGGAGAGAGTCACATCTATTGGATCTGAGATATAATCTTGGGTTTTAAACTGCTTGGTAAATTATTTAGGCAAAAGCATATTAGAAAATTTAAAGACACAGAGTCCTAGACAGTAGTAAATCTGCTTTGACTTAACACTTTTTATAACATTCTGTGTAATATTATAGCATCTGGAGGGAGAGTGGGTATATTTTCTAGTACTATGTCTTGCCAAGCCTATAAATTTATACATAGTTTATAAATCATGTATAAAGGATTATTTTTGCAAAATTAACTAAATTAGGGAAGAATTTGGTAGGGTTGTTTTTTGTTTGTTTTGTTTTGTTTTTACTTATAGTTCAGACATTACTGAGCTCTTTTATTTAACTTTCCCTCTAAGGAAATTATCTAGTGCTCATAATTTTTTTTTCCCCAAACCCTAAATTAAAATACAATAGAATATACCTTGCATTGATCCCTCTTATGGTATTTGTTACATAATAAATTTTCCAAATGTTTATGCAGCCTACTGAAAGTAATTAATGTAGCAGTTTCCCTGGCTAAAGCCAGACATTTTTCCCTCAGAAGAATTAAGTACAAGAGATTCTGGATTAAATATGGAATCAAGGATCTTGCATTGGGGCCCTTCCTTGTTTGTTTTCTTTGTTTTGTTTTGTGTGATTTGGGGAAGGCATTTACCATCTCTAAGTTTAGATTTACTATCTTTAAGTGAATAGAAAAAACTTGCTTTATTTATAGGAGTGTTGCAAATGTTCAATAACTATAGAAGAAAATGGTTCAAAACTCTTAAAATAATGTTTTATAAAGATATCCCTGAGAGAATTTTCATAATTTTATTGGATGTGTTTGGAATGACATATATTTTAATAGATATCTGACCATGAACATTATTTTTATTTTTGTTACTAAAAGTTGTCTGGTACATACAAACTGGTAAGATACTACTACAAAAAATTTAACATTAGTTATTATTGATTTGGCTGGATTCATTTTAGAAATAAAAGGTAGGTAGAAACCTAACTACCTACACAGATACTGAAAAACCTACCTAATTTATTTAAGTGCACCTGATTTTTCATGAATGTCTAGGAGAGTTAAAAAAAAAAAAGAATCCTATTTTCCATTGTATCTCACTGCACTTTATCCAATGTGTTCTCTTTCTCTTTCCTTTGTCACCCGTTTTGCTGTTCTACATGCTATCTGTGCAACCTTGGGCAAATGAGTTCTTTTTGTGTTTTACTAAACTCATTTATGAGACAGGGAAAATAATTTTACTTCATAGAGTTTTTTTAAGCAACATGTCAGTACAGAAAAGCGGTTAAGACAGCACCTGGAGAGAATGAGTTCTTAATTTTTGGATAAATAATTGGAAATAAACCATCAGGTATTGCATTTGATATATTTTAGTACTGTCATGCTAATTACATGATAGAAACCACTTTATTACTCAGAAACATAAAAACAACTTCTTTTTTTCAAAAAATAGACATGTGCGTCTTACTCTGACAACATGTTTTATTCTGTTTCTTTAGGAAGTCATCACATTTTTATGTACCTTGCCATACATGCTACTCATTTGCCAATAATAAATTATTCTATGCCCAGAGCAGTACAGATACTGGAATATTCATGTAGGAGAAGTTTTATCCAAATTCTAACTTCCATTTCTCCTAGTTCTTAATGCAATTATCTTCAACATAGTAGATCCTAAAATCTTGCCTGTAATTAAGATTTTGAATGAAGTAATGCATTTATTTTAATAACACAAATGAAATCAGGATCATATTTTGTTCTCACTTTATAAAAGAGGATATTTTCAACAAGGAACTATCTCCTACATCAAATAAATTGATTAATAGTATTACACATTTTCCTTTTAATGAGGGCCTCATAAAGAAAAGCATATTTAATTCACATTTCCAAAATCAAATAATGTTTATTACATACTGTTGAAAACTTCAAAGTTATGACTAATCCTGGTTTATTTTAATGAATTTTTACTCATTTTATTTGGATACCATAAGTCATTTAATATGGTATAATCATATTATATTGTGTTCTTTTAGCAATATAGAAATTTATAGGTATTTCTCTCTCATTCTTTTATTAAATTTACTAATAATGTCAATTCTGGTTCTTCTATATGAGTATGACCTAATCCATGATCAAAGACTTAACAAAGATTTTGCTTTTCTCCCTTTATCTGACTATCATGACAATTTACAGTCACCATAGGTTGGTTATGTAGTAACACATTACATGATTGTTGAGCAAGTTATTGGGCAAAGATTGAGACCACGACTTCTCAACAGATTTTATATCCTGAGCTAGAAGAGACAACACTGCTGTAATCTCTATTCCTTTTTGGACTTCTCTGAATGCTTCTGACACAGTCTAGTACTTCAGAACAAGTTCACTTTTCCCTTTCTACAATACCTTCCTCTGAGAAGAGTCTACAGGTCCTGAGATAGATTGGAAACTAGCATTGCATTGAGAAACTCCTACAACTCTGCCAGTCAGAATGGTGAAGGAGCAGGGTCAACTCTTGTGGCAAACTTAAATACACAAATATATCTGACAGTTATAATGCCTCTTAAAAAGGGCATTTCTCTCAGTAAAATTAGCCTTCCCTCAAGTGAATCAACTTGTACAAGATTACTGTGCAACTATACTTACTTCTCTAAGCACTCAGTCTTCTTGAAATGTTCAGATGTCCTAGATTTGTAACCAATTTTTCAGGTTCAGTATTGTCATCTATAGTAATCATCTTCCTTTAGTTTTTTTTTCTTTCTTTCTTTAGTCCATTGTCACATCAGACAAGGAAGGCAACTTAGATCTACAAATATTCCATTTATTTCTAGTGAATATAAACCAAATAAATGAGAGATTTATCAATTTCACAATTTCATAGCAAATTCATTATTCATTTTTTTAATGTGACCTCTTATTTTGCTGTACCCAAATCTCTAAAACTCATCTTTGTATTTGCTTCTATGTTTCAGATAGCTAAACCACATGGTGCTTTCCTTGTAATTACAACTAATTCTATATGCTTTTTCTCTTTACATAATCATGATCACAAAGTGAGGAGGGCTTCTGTAACCTAAATAATTAAGAATAGTTCCTGATGCATTGACTATTGGAATCCCTCCATCTGTTCAAACTTGAAGTGTGTTCTTGGCTCACCTCATTCTCACAGCTGCAAGAATGCAAATCCTCTATCGCCCTCTCCACAATGTTTTCTTCCCTCATTTCCCTTCTTAGTTCACTAAATTCACTAACATAGCCCATTTTTCTACTAACTAAAATTCTTCTTGCAATAAAATAGATGTCTCTTTAAGGTATTTAGTGCCTATAGTGGGAGGAATTGTGGCCCCTCAAAAGAAATGTCTACCAGGAAACCGTGAAGGTGAATTTATTTGTTAAAAAATGTTTTTTGCAGATGTAACTAAATTAAGGTAAATTGAGATCATCTCAGATTTAGAGTGGGCCTTAAATCCCATGACAGGTGTCTTTTTTTTTTTTTTTTAAGATTTTCTTTATTTATTTGCAAGAGAGAGAGAGAGAGAATGAGAGGGGAGATGGTCAGAAGGAGAAGCTGACTCCCCATCGAGCTGGGAGCCCAATGAGGGACTTGATCCCAGGACTCTGGGATCATGACCCGAATTGAAGGCAGTCACTCAACCAACTGACCCACCCAGGAGCCCTACAGGTGTCTTATATGAGAAGGCAGAGGGAGATTTGAGATCCAGAGACACAGGGGAGAAAGCCATCTGAAAACAAAAGTAGAAATTAGACTTCTCCTGCCATAAACCAAGGAATACATGAAGTTACCAGAAGCTGGAAGAGACAAAGAAGGTTTCCTTCCAGAGACTTTGGAGAGAGGGTGACTCCCATAATGCTCAATTCTGTATTTTAAGTGTCCTTCAGAATGGCACCAAATTTGTGGGAAGCCTTAGGACACTAATATACCACCACTACTTTTAAAGAGTCTTTGAGGGTGCCTGGGTGGCTCAATTGGTTAAGTATCTGCTTTTGGCTCAGGTCATGATCCCAGGGCCCTGGGATCAGGATCTAGCAAGTCCCAGGTTGAGTCAGGCTCCCTGCTCAGTGGGGAGTCTGCTTGTTCCTTTAAATCTGCCCCTCCTCCCTGCTCAGGCTTTCTCTCATTCTTTCTCAAATAAATAAATAAAATCTAAAATAAATAAATAAATAAAAAGTCTTTGAATGCTTGTGATTGAATGTATATTGTAAAGATAATAAAGAAAATAATGACCAAAATTCAGACCATGATTCTTGAAGAACTGTTCCTGAAATGTCTTTTGCATTTTAACATTCAATTTTTTGATGGTTAGAACAGTAAAAAGTCAATACATATATTTATGTATGTATTGAAAAATTTTAAATTATATGAATTCTAGACTAAGGCAGAAATATTCAGGAAAGTCAGAAAAGAAAAAAAAAAAATACCAGGATAGGTTCTCATAGTTCATGCTATAAACCTGTTGAAAATGCAGTTGCAAAAATATTTACTCAGTGATTTACTCAACAATTGTATATTGAGTAACTATTTTCCTAGTCCATAGATCTTTATAAGCAAATTCTTATGATAGTCAGATGCAACGAGAAAGCCAATTCTAATTTTTAGAAAGAAGAATTGTTCCACAGATCATGTATTGGTTTATCATCATTTCATCAGTGAGTTATGCATGTGGAACAGAGATATCCCTAAAAAAAGATACATGCTTTTACAATACAACAAAACATCCACCCTTATTGCAAATACCGACAAACATAAATTGGCACTACACATCTAAGTGAAAGAAACCAACCATGCACTATTTCATCTGAACATTTTCAAGTACATTATCAGGCTTGCGCTAGTAGCCAAATGCCTTCTGAATAAACATAATCCACTTCAGAACCATCACAACTGGTGATTTGAGAATTAGATTCTTGTATGTATGTATGTACAACACCCATTGGAAATTGCAAATCATTTAGATTTATAAATTGTATCCATCCTTTTGAATTCAAGGAGAAATGTGTTGCTTCCTGCCAGGCCTGGGGCACAAGTGAGGTCTTTTAGCTTAAAATCCAAAGGAGCAAAGAGTTTCTTTACACACACAAAAGAGTACTCGAAGTTTCAGCCACTGCCCTGTGTTTTGACTGTGAAATGTTAATCCGGTTGCTGTTGATAGAGATTACAGTAGGGAGAGCCAGGGCAGCTACAGTTAGGTCCTGACACCCTGGCATGCAGCCTGACTGGATATTGCAGAGCTCTAAATCTGTATGTCAGGAGATGGGGCACAAAGGTAACAACTGCCAGTTAAATCAAATTGCTTAGAGTAAATTGGACAAATTTCGTTAGCTTCTTGCCTACCTTGGCCCAGAACCACATCAGCAAGGGCAATGATGTTAACTTTAGGATTGAACTTGTGGCTGAGCAAAACTAATTCTGTAGATGCTTCCAGCAACTGTGTTAGGCTGATTAAAAGCAGCTCCATGGTCAACTCAAATTGTTTTATATATTGATGTTTTGTTGTCGCCAAATGAGTTGTAGTTTCCTAAGGGAGGGAAAGCAGGTTCAAATAGCGGTGTTTCATTCAGGGTGTTGAACAGAGTGCTAGGCACATAAAGATGCTCAATTTATATGGTTTAAACAGAATCAAATGAATTTATTCTTTAACTCAAGCTCTGTTGACTCAGACTTTCTCTTTAATTACAAAACAAACCAAATAGTGTGTTAAAGATGTGCTTTCTTTATTGACAGCCATGTAGCAGTCTTGCACACCTCTTCTCAGTTAGGCTGCTGAAATCATTCAGAACATGATCTATGGCAGGAAATTCAACCCAATTAATAATATCCTCAACTTAGAAATCTATTCTCACTGTCCTCATGAAATTTCTTCTGGTAAGAAAGGAATAGGACTACAATGTGCTTATTCTTCTCCATTGCTAGGCCACCATGAGCTGCATGTATCAGCTTACATTGCTGATATATGGAATGAAGCTCAACTAATTGGTCAGTTATTAAGTGGTAGATAAAATGTCACATCTTCACACATTCTTTCTCTCCCTCCCTGTCATAACCCTTCTCTCTCTTTCTCTCATTCCCTCTCAAGTGTTCTTACCTGTATATTGTTATTTTTACATGTTTACAAAATTACAATTGTTTGTAAAATTCTAGAACTGATTATCACACTGATGTTGCTCTTTGAAAGTTTACATATATATATATATATTTAACGTACACATGGTTGAATTTTATTTTGTTTTACTTAGTTGTGTGCATCTGTGGGTATGTGAAAGGGATAAACTAAAATTTCTAAGTACATGACCCAAATTACAGCACTGTGTCTAAAAACATTTAAGATTTTTAACAAGAAGGATGCCCAAGTGGCTCAGTCAGTTAAGCATCCAGCTCTAGGTTTTGGCTCAAGCCATGGTCCTGGAATAGAGCCCTATTTTAGACTCTGCTCTCAGCGGGAAGTCTGCTAGAGATTCTCTCTCTTCTCTCACTCTTTAAAATAAACAAATAATTTTTAAAAAGATTTAACATAGAACAAATGACTTAATTTGTAGCTGGTTTATAAGAACCAATTTGTTTGCATGCAGACAGACCCTATGTTGACCCCCAATGATTTCCTGCCTCCTTATTTCCTGCCTCCACAGCTTTGATTAATCTCCTTGCCCTTGAATGGTCAAAGTACCTATGACTAGCTTCTAGCTGAGAGAATATGGCAACTATGATGGGATGTCATTCTTGTGATTAAGTTATATTAAATGGCAAAGGTGATGGGATGTCACTCCCTTGGTTAAGTTACCTTTATGACAAAATGAAAGGATAGTGGATATGTAATT
The DNA here is from genome assembly GCF_902655055.1 of Lutra lutra. Classification (NCBI taxonomy): domain Eukaryota; kingdom Metazoa; phylum Chordata; class Mammalia; order Carnivora; family Mustelidae; genus Lutra; species Lutra lutra. The sequence continues at coordinate 168,435,147 of NC_062279.1, read as the reverse complement.
AAAGTCCTAAGTCAGTTGATTTTGAATTAATCAAAAGGTATGTTATTTTAGGTGAACTTTACAACATAAGATCAAAGTTCGTTAAAAAGAGACTTGGCCTTTCTGAGAGGAGAGATATTATCCTTCCTGGCCTTGAAGAGGCACACTTCCAAATTTGGAACTGCCTATGGAAAAAGCCATCTGGCTGATGACTGGGTGGCCTCTAGGACAGGAGAGTACATTTCAACCAAACAAGCAACACGTGGGAATACTCAGTCATCCTACTGCAAGGAAATTAATTTCGCCATCATTCTGCATGAACTTAGAAGAAGATCCTTCCCCAGGCAAGCCTCCAAATGAGAACTCAGTCCAGCCTTGAGTTCCTGAGCAAAGGATAGAACTAAACTGTGCTCAGACTCCTCACCCATGGTAATCCTAACATGTATGTTGTCTTAAGCCACTATAGTAGACATTATTTATTATGAACATAGAAAACAAATATAGCTTTTCAATTAGAAGTGGATTGTTTGGATTTTTTTAGCAGAACATCTTGATCCAGAACTCAGAAACCTTTTATTCACTTAACAAATATTTTATAAGCATCCTTTAATGTACTGAACACTGTTTTAGGCACTTGGATTATATCAGTAATATGGAACTTACATCTTGGGTGGGCAGACATCTTCATAAAGATGATAACTAGATGATAAAGATGAGAAACATAAGACAATAATTAGTAATTTATACAGTATACTGAAAGACAATAACTACCATGTTCCCAAGGAAATGTTAAGTAGGAAGAAAAGATCATGAATATGGAATGATACAAGATGCCCTGTTACATACTATATCTGGGATAATTTCCTTTGAGCATATACCTTAAAAATATTGGCTAGTGTCTTCCAGCAGAAGCAATAGCTTAGTGCAGTGACTTAAGGAAATTGTCTGTCTACATATCCAAGGAACAGCAAGACAGCCAATACATTTGGAACAGAATGAGCTGGGGGAAGATTGTGTATGTGTTGCACAGAGGGCATGCAAGGTGCAGTGAAAGCTAGACTCACAATGGATCAAAGTTTTCAGGCTTAGAATATTGGAAGGCTAAAGTTGCCATTAATTGATAAGTGGAAAATAGTGAGCACCTGGGTTTTTGTGAGACGACTAGAAGTTCATTTTTGGACACTGCTGTGTACTGAATTGGGTCTCCCCAAAATTTGGATATTGAAACCCTAACCCCCCAAATGGCAAATTTGGGGTAGAGATTATGGGAAATAGATTGTTAAGTTTAAATGAGGCCATAAAGGTGGGGTCCCTATCTGATAGGATTGACCAATTTATAAGAAAAACAAGAGAAAGATTTTGCTCCATGCTCATACACCAAGGAAAAGCTATGTGAAGACACAGAGAGGAAGGAGGCTTACATCTGAAAGCCAGGAAGAAAGGCCTCACGAGAAACAAATTCTGTTCGACCTTAATCTGGGACTCTCCATCTTTAGAACAGTAAGAAATAAATTTGTGTTGTTTAAGTTACCTAGTCTATGATATTTGTGGGGATCAACTGAGCAGATTAATACATTTTAAAGTTTACGTGGTTTTTAGCTAAGTGAAGATATTGACTCAGATGTTATTCTTAACAATCTTCTACCATGCAAAAAAATAAACTACATATACATATTTTTTTTTTTAAGATTTTTAAAATTTATTTGTCAGAGAGAGGAGAGCGAGCGAGCACAGGCAGACAGAATGGCAGGCAGAGGCAGAGGGAGAAGCAGGCTCCCCGCCAAGCAAGGAGCCCGATGTGGGACTCGATCCCAGGACGCTGGGATCATGACCTGAGCCGAAGGCAGCTGCTTAACCAACTGAGCCACCCAGGCGTCCCTACATATACATATTTTTATATAGAGAAACAAATATATTATTTTAAAATAAATTATCTGCATATGTGTGTGTGTGTACATATATATGTACATATATATACAGGCACTACTTTCAAAGCATTTCAGCTTTATTTCCAAATGTAAGTCCGTGTGTGCACAATGTACACATGGACATCTCTATAGCAAGAAATGAGAAAGAGGGAGTGGCTGTTGCAAATATTTTAGAAAGAAGATTTTAATAGTCACAAAAATTTACCTGAATGACATTTGAAGCAGTGTAAACAGAAAAGAACTGGTTAAACTCAAGCACATACATTTGTTTTATATTGCTTAATTTGCCTAGATAAAAACTCAGAGGGTAAACAGAAAAGCAAAGTTAGGGTCTTCAGGGGATGACAGGATAATGGTAACAATCCTGCTTTAAAAAAAAAAAAACAAAGTTGCATAGTGAGGACATTTAGGGGACATCAAGGAGTACACATGCTGTGGAAAGAGACCTTGCAGTATGAACTTAGATAGTTTTACCTTCACTTTCAGGTTTGATAGTCAATCTTGTTATGAGACTAACCTTATTGTTCCTCTGACTCCTTTGGGTACTTTACTTGAAATAATTTTGTTAGAAGGCACAGTGACTGAATACAGTTTTACTGATTCTTAACCGGCAAGCCAAAAGACAGAGGTATTTACAGACTTGAAGGCACTTGTTAGATGGATGTCAGTCTCCAGTGAGATTTTCTTCTGTTTTGTTTTCCTACCTATACAAACCCTTTTCTTTGTTCTCATGCTGTTTTTATTATGATAGCATATGTCAAATTCTTATGAGAAAAAATCTGGTAGATAATTTTATGCAAATTATTTCTATTTTTAAAGCTCAGAAGTGGTTACAGTGTATCCAATGGCATATATATTTATATAATCAGGGGCTAAAGGGAAGATTATTTAATTACTTAAAATAAAGTTATAATCAAATAGGTGGATCAGTCAAGTAAGACCAATTGAAATGATGTAAGAGTTTAAAGTTTTCTAAGAGGCTGACATCTGGGAAAATCTTTCCTGTATGTGGTAGGAGTTTGCTAGTTTTTGAAGGGTTGGCTGAACTGAGAACACCTGCCAAGTAGGAGATCTGAACATTGTCAAAAGCACAGAGTTCTGAGACTTATATTCAAAGAACATTTGAAATATGATATAGGAGGGAACTCAGAGACAGATACAAACGTAGATGACAATTATGGATCAGTCACAATGAAGGAAAAATTCAGCTTTCTGTGAATACACACGGTTTTCAGCCTGAATTAATATGAAAATAAATGTGAACTTATCATATCCTATGGCTTGAAGAAACACTGAATGCAATGAAAGACATGGGATGATAAGAAACCCTGTTGGTTTTTTTTTTTTGTTTGTTTGTTTTTAAAGAGATACAATTCACATATCTCACAACTCACCCATCTAACAATCCAGTGGTGTTAGTACATTCACTGAGCTGTGTATACTCACCATTAGCAGTCATTCCTCATTTCTCCCCAAACTTCCCCTACAAGATGTAGGCAACCACACTTCTGCTATCTGTATCTATAGATTTGCCTACTCGGAACATTTCATATAAATGAAATCATACAATATGTGGTCATTTGTATCAGGTTTCTTTCATTTACCATGATGTTGTCAAATTCATTTATATTGTAGCCTATATCAAATACTTCATTTGTTATTATTGCTGAATAATATTCTATTGTATGGACAGACTACATTTTATTTATTCATCCGTTGATAGATATTTGGGTTACTTCTACCTTTGGGCAATGATGAATAATGCTGCTAAAAACATTCATGTATAAATGTTCATGTGGACATACATTTTGATTCTCTTGGGTTTATATCTACAAGTGGAATTTCTGGGTCATGTTGTGGTAAGCAGTTAGCTAGTTTTTGAGACCTGGGTCCCACAAGAAAGGGGATGCGGGAAGAATCTTGGACAGGCAACATCAGGGACCTGCAGTTAGGCATATCCTACCCAGTAGGCAAAGGGAAATTCCAATACAGAAGCCATAGAACACACATGCACAGGAAAAAAAAAAAAATGCAGTTAGCAATTTTGTTTGACCTGCCCCTGACCTTGGGGTTTCTTAGGGGCTGCAAGGTAATAAGTAAGACAAAAGAACTTCATGCAGGCACACCTTGACAAGGAAGGAGACTTCCTTCACCAGCTAGTTACTGGGAAGATCAGAAGCCTGTCCACGCAGTGCTTTGCAAGAAGCTGGATCAGACCAGACAGACCCAACATGGAGGATGTCAAGACTGGGAACTCCTGAACAAATTAGGAGGAAAAGATGGAAACCCTGCTTCCTACCCCAAGTAATGAATATTCCACCCACTATTTAACAATTAAAAACCCTAGGACCAATTCTGTTCAGGACATATGAATTTCTCTCAAGCTGCCCACCTACTTCTCCTGTGACTGTACTTAATAAGATCTGCTTACACCTGTCATTTGTAACTATCCATGGTGATGGATATTAACAAGACATATTGTGGTGATTGTTCACAATATACACATATCTAATCATTATGTTGTACCCCTTCTGGTCTCTTGGTTGAACTCTTTACCTCGAGAAGACCAATGACCTAGGCTGCATTGCTCTAGGTGGTGACAATATAGTAATCTGTGTTTAAACATTTAAGGAATTACCAATCTGTTTTCCACCATTTTATATTTTCAAAAACAATCTATGAGTGTTTTAGTTTCTCTACTTCCAAGACATGTATTTTTTGTCTTTATGATTATTGCTCTATCAGTGGGTTTAAAGTAATATCTCATTATTGTTTTAATTTGCAATTTCTCTCATAACTAATGATGTTGATATCTTTTCATGTATTTATTTGTATATTTCTATAGAGAAACATCCATTTAGGGCTTTATTCATTTTTTCATATATTAGCACATTTCTTCCATTTTTTAAAAAGAATTCTCCCTTGGGAAGACTGGGTGGCTCTGTAGGTTAAGCATCTGCCTTTGGCTCAGGTCATAATACCATTGGAGCCCTCTATCAGACTGCCTACTTAGTGGGGAGCCTGCATCTCCCTCTCCCTCTGCCAATCCCCCTGCTTGTGCTCTCTCCCTCTCTCTCAAATAAGTAAATAAAATACTTAAAATAAAAAAAAAAAGATTCCCCCTTTCTTTAAAGCAGTTTTAGGTTCATAGCAAAATTGAGAGGAAGATACAGAGACTTTTCGATACTCCTTACACCCAAACATGCATAGCATCCTACATTATCAACATTCACCACCAGAGTGGTATATTTGTTATAGCTGATGAACCTATATAAACACATCACAAACGCCCAAAGGCCATAGTTTACATTAGGGTTCACTCTTGTTGCTGTTATTTTATGAGCTTAGACAAATGTATGTTGACACATATCCATCATCATAATATCATGCGGAATATTTTCACTACCTTTAAAGTTTGCTGTGCAAAGCCTTGATTCTGACTTGAGGTAATCACTGGGTGAGCTACAGGTCAAAAAATAAAAATAAAAGAGGGTGAGAGAGAATCAACTTATTATCTATCAGAATGATTTGTTTTAGCAAAAGTCTTGAATTGCAATATTTAAAAAAAAATTTGCACTTAAATGATGCCAATCAAATTATATTAAAGTGAATTCTGAAACAATTATTTTCTAATATTTGATAAGATTAGGAATTATTAAAAGCATACTGTCCTGGTTTATATTTTCTGAGAAGAGCTGGATATGTATATTTCTGTTTTGCTTAAAGCACTTGAATGTATATTTAGATGGAGAAAAATGATAAATACTTAAATATATGCCCCCAAAACAGGAAATTGTATACTATTTGCACATCACCTTTCCTGAAAAAAATGTTAGGAAATAATTCTAAGAAGTATAATAAATCTTCTACCCAAGATATTGTATTATACTTGTATTAGTACCTTTATTTTTACTGTGCATGGGCTGAAATAATTTTTGAAAAGAGGTTTTCTTAAAAATGAATAATCACAAGTAATTTTTCTGTCTTCGATGTGTCTTTACACATATAGCTAGATTCTTATTTTAATAAAAGCCATCATAATTTCAAAACCTATGTTAACAAGGTTATTTCTGTGATCAGCAATTAGTCAAGCAACATCATATAACATAGTCCAATATTTTAAAAATAATTAATTAATAAATTAAAAATAATTTATGAGATATAAAACATAAGCATTAGCTTTCATAAATATTTAATTTTTATAATCAAGTATTCCTAAGTAGCTACCTAAGTAGATTCAACTCTTTCTTTTCTTTTCTTTTTTTTTAAATTTTTGTTTATTTATTATTTATTTATTTATTTTTTTTTTTAATTTTATTTTTTATAAACATATAATTTTATCGCCAGGGGTACAGGTCTGCGAATCGCCAGGTTTACACACTTCACAGCACTCACCATAGCACATACCCTCCCCAATATCCATAACCCCACCTTCCCTCTCCCAACCCCCCTCCCCCCATCAACGCTCAGTTTGTTTTGTGAGTTTAAGAGTCACTTATGGTTTGTCTCCCTCCCAATCCCATCTTGTTACATTTATTCTTCTCCCACCCCCTTAACCCCCCGTGTTGCATCTCCTCTCCCTCATATCAGGGAGATCATATGATAGTTGTCTTTCTCCGATTGACTTATTTCGCTAAGCATGATACCCTCTAGTTCCATCCACGTCGTCACAAATGGCAAGATTTCATTTCTTTTGATGGCTGCATAGTATTGCATTGTGTATATATACCATATCTTCTTTATCCATTCGTCTGTTGATGGACATCTAGGTTCTTTCCATAGTTTGGCTATTGTAGACATTGTTGCTATAAACATTCGGGTGCACGTGCCCCTTCGGATCACTACGTTTGTATCTTTAGGGTAAATACCCAGCAGTGCAATTGCTGGGTCATAGGGTAGTTCTATTTTCAGAATTTTGAGGACCCTCCATGCTGTTTTCCAGAGTGGTTGCACCAGCTTGCATTCCCACCAACAGTGTAGGAGGGTTTCCCTTTCTCGGCATCCTCGCCAGCATCTGACATTTCCTGACTTGTTAATTTTAGCCATTCTGACTGGTGTGAGGTGATATCTCATTGTGGTTTTGATTTGTATTTCCCTGATGCCAAGTGATATGGAGCACTTTTTCATGTGTCTGTTGACCATCTGGATGTCTTCTTTGCAGAAATGTCTGTTCATGTCTTCTGCCCATTTCTTAATTGGATTATTTGTTCTTTGGGTGTTGAGTTTGCTAAGTTCTTTATAGATTTTGGACACTAGCCCTTTATCTGATATGTCATTTGCAAATATCTTCTCCCATTCTGTCAGTTGTCTTTTGGTTTTGTTCACTGTTTCCTTTGCTGTGCAGAAGCTTTTGATCTTGATAAAATCCCAAAACTTCATTTTTGCCCTTGCTTCCCTTGCCTTTGGTGATGTTCCTAGGAAGATGTTGCTGCGGCTGACGTCGAAGAGGTTGCTGCCTGTGTTCTCCTCAAGGATTTTGATGGATTCATTTCTCACATTGAGATCCTTCATCCATTTTGAGTCTATTTTCGTGTGTGGTGTAAGGAAATGATCCAATTTCATTTTTCTGCATGTGGCTGTCCAATTTTCCCAACAGCATTTGTTGGAGAGACTGTCTTTTTTCCATTGGACATTCTTTCCTGCTTTGTCGAAGATGAGTTGACCATAGAGTTGAGGGTCTATTTCTGGGCTCTCTATTCTGTTCCATTGACCTATGTGTCTGTTTTTGTGCCAGTACCATGCTGTCTTGATGATGACAGCTTTGTAATACAGCTTGAAGCCCGGAATTGTGATGCCACCAACTTTGGCTTTCTTTTTCAATATTCCTTTGGCTATTCGAGGTCTTTTCTGGTTCCATATAAATTTTAGGATTATTTGTTCCATTTCTTTGAAAAAAATGGATGGTACTTTGATAGGAATTGCATTAAATGTGTAGATTGCTTTAGGTAGCATAGACTTTTTCACAATATTTATTCTTCCAATCCAGGAGCACGGAACATTTTTCCATTTCTTTGTGTCTTCCTCAATTTCTTTCATGAGTACTTTATAGTTTTTTGTGTATAGATTCTTAGTCTCCTTGGTTAGGTTTATTCCTAGGTATCTTATAGTTTTGGGTGCAATTGTAATTGGGATGGACTCCTTAATTTCTCTTTCTTCTGTCTTGTTGTTGGTGTAGAGAAATGCAACTGATTTCTGTGCATTGATTTTATATCCTGACACTTTACTGAATTCCTGTACAACTTCTAGCAGTTTTGGAGTGGAGTCTTTTGGGTTTTCCACATAGAGTATCATATCATCTGCGAAGAGTGATAGTTTGACTTCTTCTTTGCCGATTTGGATGCCTTTAATTTCCTTTTGTTGTCTGATTGCTGAGGCTAGGACTTCTAGTACTATGTTGAATAGCAGTGGTGATAACGGACATCCCTGCCGTGTTCCTGACCTTAGCGGAAAAGCTTTCAGTTTTTCTCCATTGAGAATGATATTTGCGGTGGGTTTTTCATAGATGGCTTTGATAATATTGATGTATGTGCCATCTATCCCTACACTTTGAAGAGTTTTGATCAGGAAGGGATGCTGTACTTTGTCAAATGCTTTTTCAGCATCTATGGAGAGTATCATATGGTTCTTGTTCTTTCTTTTATTAATGTGTTGTATCACATTGATTGATTTGCGGATGTTGAACCAACCTCGCAGCCCTGGAATAAATCCCACTTGGTCGTGGTGAATAATCCTTTTAATGTACTGTTGAATCTTATTGGCTAGTATTTTGGCGAGAATTTTTGCATCTGTGTTCATCAAGGATATTGGTCTATAGTTCTCTTTTTTGATGGGATCCTTGTCTGGTTTTGGGATCAAGGTGATGCTGGCCTCATAAAATGAGTTTGGAAATTTTCCTTCTATTTCTATTTTTTGGAACAGTTTCAGGAGAATAGGAATTAGTTCTTCTTTAAATGTTTGGTAGAATTCCCCGGGGAAGCCATCTGGCCCTGGGCTTTTGTTTGTTTGGAGATATTTGATGACTGTTTCAATCTCCTTACTGGTTATGGGTCTGTTCAGGCTTTCCATTTCTTCCTGGTTCAGTTGTGGTAGTTTATATGTCTCTAGGAATGCATCCATTTCTTCCAGATTGTCAAATTTGTTGGCGTAGAGTTGCTCATAGTATGTTATTATAATTGTATTTCTTTGGTGTTCGTTGTAATCTCTCCTCTTTCATTCATGATTTTATTTACTTGGGTCCTCTCTCTTTTCTTTTTGATAAGTCTGGCCAGGGGTTTATCAATCTTATTAATTCTTTCAAAGAACCAGCTCCTAGTTTTGTTGATTTGTTCTATTGTTTTTTTGGTTTCTATTTCATTGATTTCTGCTCTGATCTTTATGATTTCTCTTCTCCTGCTGGGTTTAGGGTTTCTTTCTTGTTCTTTCTCCAGCTCCTTTAGGTGTAGGGTTAGGTTGTGTACTTAAGACCTTTCTTTGTTTCTTGAGAAAGGCTTGTAGCACTATATATTTTCCTCTCAGGACTGCCTTTGTTGTGTCCCACAGATTCTGAACCGTTGTGTTTTCATTATCATTTGTTTCCATAATTTTTTTCAATTCTTCTTTGATTTCCTGGTTGACCCATTCATTCTTTAGAAGGATGCTGTTTAGTCTCCATGTATTTTGGTTCTTTCCAAATTTCCTCTTGTTATTGAGTTCTAGCTTTAGAGCATTGTGGTCTGAAAATATGCAGGGAATGATCCCAATCTTTTGATACCAGTTGAGACTTGATTTAGGACGAAGAATGTGATCTATTCTGGAGAATGTTCCATGTGCACTAGAGAAGAATGTGTATTCTGTTGCTTTGGTATGAAATGTTCTGAATATATCTGTGATGTCCATCTGGTCCAGTGTGTCATTTAAGGCCTTTATTTCCTTGTTGATCTTTTGCTTGGATGACCTATCCATTTCAGTGAGGGGAGTGTTAAAATCCCCTACTATTATTGTATTATTGTCGATGTGTTTCTTTGATTTTGTTATTAATTGGTTTATATAGTTGGCTGCTCCCATGTTAGGGGCATAGATACTTAAAATTGTTAGATCTTCTTGTTGGACAGTTCCTTTGAGTATGATATAGTGTCCTTCCTCATCTCTTATTATAGTCTTTGGCTTAAAATCTAATTGATCTGATATAAGGATTGCCACTCCTGCTTTCTTCTGATGTCCATTAGCATGGTAAATTCTTTTCCACCCCCTCACTTTAAACCTGGAGGTGTCTTCGGGTGTAAGATGAGTTTCTTGTAGGCAACATATAGATGGTTTTTGTTTTTTTATCCATTCTGATACCCTGTGTCTTTTGATTGGGGCATTTAGCCCATTAACATTCAGGGTAAGTATTGAGAGATATGAATTTAGTGCCATTGTATTGCCTGTAAGGTGACTGTTATTGTATATTGTCTCTGTTTCTTTCTGATCTACTACTTTGAGGGTCTCTCTTTGCTTAGAGGACCCCTTTCAATATTTCCTGTAGAGCTGGTTTGGTATTTGCAAATTCTTTCAGTTTTTGTTTGTCCTGGAAGCTTTTAATCTCTCCGTCTATTTTCAATGATAGCCTAGCTGGATATAGTATTCTTGGCTGCATGTTTTTCTCATTTAGTACTCTGAATATATCATGCCAGCTCTTTCTGGCCTGCCAGGTCTCTGTGGATAAGTCTGCTGCCAATCTAATATTTTTACCATTGTACGTTACAGACTTCTTTTCCTGGGCTGCTTTCAGGATCTTTTCTTTGTCACTAAGACTTGTAAATTTTACTATTAGGTGACGGGGTGTGGACCTATACTTATTGATTTTGAGGGGGGTTCTCTGAACCTCCTGGATTTGATGCTTGTTCCCTTTGCCATATTGGGGAAATTCTCTCCAATAATTCTCTCCAACATACCTTCTGCTCCCCTCTCTGTTTCCTCTTCTTCTGGAATCCCAATTATTCTAATGTTGTTTTGTCTTATGGTGTCACTTATCTCTCGAATTCTCCCCTCGTGGTCCAGTAGCTGTTTGTCCCTCTTTTGCTCAGCTTCTTTATTCTCTGTCATTTGGTCTTCTATATCGCTAATTCTTTCTTCTGCCTCATTTATCCTAGCAGTGAGAGCCTCCATTTTTTATTGCACCTCATTCATAGCTTTTTTGATTTCAACTTGGTTAGATTTTAGTTCTTTTATTTCTCCAGAAAGGGCTTTTATATCTCCCGAGAGGGTTGCTTTAATATCTTCCATATCTTTTTCAAGCCCGGCTAGAACCTTGAGATTCGTCATTCTGAACTCTATATCTGACATATTACCAATGTCAGTATTGATTAGGTCCCTAGCCTTTGGTACTGCTTCTTGTTCTTTTTTTTGTTGTGAATTTTTCCGCCTTGTCATTTTGTCCAGATAAGAGTATATGAAGGAGCAAGTAAAATACTAAAAGGGTGGCAACAACCCCAGGAAAATATGCTTTAGCCAAATCAAAAGAGATCCCAAATCGTGAGGGGGGAGAAAGGGGATAAAAAGGGGTTCAGAAAGAAAAAAAAAAAGAAACTATTAAAAAAAGAAAGCCGATAAAAAATATAAAAAGGAAAAAATATATATATATATATATTAGATAAACTATTTAAAAAACGTTAAAAAAGAAAACGGTAAAATTTAAAAAAATTTAGCAGAAGAATAGAAAAAAAAATTGAAAGAGAAAAAAAAAATTGGAAAAGAAAAAAAAAATTAAATTAACTGCAAGGCTATAGAATCATGGGGAGAAAGCCATGAGTTCCATGCTTTGCTTTCTTTTCCTCTGGAATTCCGCCGCTCTCCTTGGTATTGAAACTGCACTCCTTGGTAGGTGAACTTGGTCCTGGCTGGGTTTCTTGTTGATCTTCTGTTGGAGGGGCCTGTTGTAGTGATTCTCAAACATCTTTGCCCCAGGCGGAGTTGCACCGCCCTTACCCGGGGCCGGGCTGAGTAATCCGCTCGGGTTTGCTGGGTTTGCTTTCGGGAGCTTTTGTTCCCTGAGTGCTTTCCGTAGAGTTCTGGAAGACGGGAATGAAGATGGCAGCCTCCCGGTCTCCGGCCCGGAGGAGCCGAGAGCCCGGGGCCCCACTCCTCAGTGCGCCCTCAGAGAACAGTGCCCAATTACTCCCGTCACCCTGGCCTCTGGCCGCGCTCCGAGCTGACCGAGCCTGCGACCGGTTCAAGGTAACCCCGAGTTTAGAGCTCACTCCTCGGCTCTGTCTCTGTAGCTGGCTTCCCTGTTCTAATACTGGTAAGCTCTGTGACACTCAGACACCCCCGATCCTTCTGTGACCCTGTGGGACCTGAGGCTGCACTGACCCCGCCTGGGCTTCACCCCGGTTAAGCCTCTGGAGCGATGTCCCTCAGTGGAACAGACTTTTAAAAGTCCTGATTTTGTGCTCCGTTGCTCCGCCGCTCGCCGGGAGCGGCCCCTCCCCCCGCAGTCTATCTTCCAGTTGCTTTGGATTCACTTCTCCGCCAGTCCTACCTTTCAGAAAGTGGTTGATTTTCTGTTTCTAGAGTTGCTGTTCTTCTTCTCTTCGATCTCCCATTGGATTTGTAAGTGTTTGCAATCTTTAGATAAGCTATTTAGCTGATCTCCCGCTACCTGAAGTAGTCTCAGCCTGCTACTTCTCCGCCATCTTGACTCCTCCTCCAAGATTTTTGTTTATTTGACAGAGATCACAAGTAGGTAGAGAGACAGGCAGAGAGAGAGTGGGAAGCAGGCTCCCCACAGAGCAGAGAGCCCGATGCAGGCTCCATCCCAGGACCCTGAGACCATGACCTGAGCTGAAGGCAGAGACTTAATCCACTGAGCCACCCAGGTGCCCTGCAACACTTTATTTTCTAATGTACATTTTAATGTCTATATACATTAACAATGGAAATTTTTACATATTTACAAGGCACTAAATTGATACTATTTAAGATACTTATTTTTTTCTTTTTGTAAAATGCACAATCTGGATGTGCACTAAAAAAACAAGTCATATAATCTATGGATCTTCCTGGACAATCTCATGTTTTAAGTTTCTTCAAAGCATGAAAATCATTGCTTGGTTTAGCTTTATCAACAATTTGTTTTAACTTTTTGTGTAGTAGCTAACAAAGCAAATATTGTTTTACACTTAGAATATAAAAAGACATGTTCCTTAATCAAAATTGTTTATAATCTAGTGGAGAGTATTGAGACTGATAGCTAAACATTAAAGTTCAGTGAAATGTAAAGAGAGGACTACTTTACTTTTTTCACACTAGTGGAACATTACCCAATCTGAGAGCTATGTGGGAAACTCACCTGTAAGATGAAACCAGAACTGAATCTTGAAGAATGTAGGTTAGGTCAATAGATGAAGCAGGACTTGGACTTTTTCTTGGAGCAAGGATTCCAAGTAAGTAACTGCACGACATAGAATTCCATGACAAATATGCAATAAGCCTCATTATTGTGAACTCTGAAGAAGAAGAATCAGTCTGACAAAGCAGGAAAGATAGAGTGGAGGATATCAGCACTGGAAAAAAGGCAAAGGTGATGGCAACAATCCAGAGATTTCAGAGAAAATATGTAGGCCAATTTTAATATTGATCAAGAAATATTTTGGAACTAGAATTAATATTGGATGTAGGAGGCCAAGAGGGAGAATGACTGAATGTAATAGGTGAAAGAAAATTATCTAGGATGATACTAGGTTTCTGAGTTTCTCTTGTAACTGCATTATTCCCCAGCAAAGGAAAATCAGGAAGAGCAGCATACCTTGTAGGAAGATGGGAACGGTGCTTTGGAGACAAGCTGGGTACAAACAGGAAAATACATACAACAAACTGGATACAGAAACCTGAAACTCCAGAGTTATATAGGGATAGAGACATGATTTAGAACACTGGTTACAAACTAGTGGAAACCTGACAACTTTGTAAATATAATTCCCAAAGTAGAGCAATAAATTCTTATCATTTTTACCATCTGACATCTATGCTGGGTCTATGAATATAACGTACAGAGGTCATGTCTTGCTAGGATGAAGAATATGTTCTCCATCATACCTGAAAAAAAACAAAGTATGAAAGAATGTGCTTGAAAGTTGCTGGCTGTAAAATTGTGAGTGATTATATGAAAAAACTCACATTTGATGCATTCTATTTTTGCAGTGATATAAAATAAGTCAGATTATAAGTAGAAAGAACAAAATATCAGTTCTAATGAAAAAGAAGAAAACATACAATTTTACTTCAGGAACTGAAAAAAGCCAACCTACTACCAGATCATGGAAGGATTTTCAGTCATAAATGAATGCCCAGATATGATTAGAATTATAGGTCTTTGGATGGAGAGTATCTTGATGGAATCAATCTAATCACATAAGTCCTTAAAAACAGAACCCTCTCAGCTGTGGTGCCCAGTGAAATATGTATCAGTCTTCTGACCTACAGACTGTAAGGTAATAAATTTTACGGTTTTAAACCAATAAGTTTATGGTAATTTTCTATAGCAATTAATAGACAGCTAATACATACTTCTTCCTGAAGTTCCCTCCAGGGACTCATGGAATGCTTTTTCTACCATTATGGCATCTGCACAACATTGCTTCTGATCAATCATTTATTTTCCAACAACAACAAAAAAGTACAATGATGGGATTGTGTCCATGGGATTGACAAATTCTTCTTTGAATCCCACAATCCAGAATCTGCTGGATTAACACAAAATTTTATTGGTTTATTAAAACTCAGTTGAGAAAAAAACAGTTGGGAGATAAGACCTTGAAAAAATAGTGTTCTATGAATGCATCACCTACTTTGAATCAGAAACACGAGGTTGTCCCATCTAAAGCAAATAAACAAGTCTGCAAATCAAGAAATAATTGTAGAAGTGATGTCTCCAGCTACTAAACATAATAACTCCTTCACACACCTTTTTTTTTTTTTTAAAGTCCTGTCCTTGTAACTTTTCATTCTGTTGGCTTGGGCATCTTAGTTCCTAATGGTGGTAGTGGTGGAGAGATTATTCCAATACAGTTTTCAGAACAATTCCATTGAATTTTAAAATGAGACTGCCATCTGGAGTTTTGCAGATCCTTATGTTACTAAAACAAATGGCAAAATAAGATCACTCAACTGGCTGGATTGACCACAATTACCAAAGGAATTGAGATGCTTGTTAAAAAGAAAGACAAAGAAGACAATATTTGGAACCCAAGGAACTCTATGGATGTTCTCTCAGTGTTTCTGTGTCTAATAATCATAATTAATGAAAAACTACAGAATCTCAAATTCAGGATTATAAAGGACTCAAACTCTTTGGGAATGAAAATTTGGATTCAACCCAGCTGAAGTCCTAACTGGGTGAGGGAAAAATGGAATGGACAGCAGAAAAACTCAGAAACAAAGACTAATAGTTATGTTTATTTTTTCTTTCTGGTTATGAGTACATATTTACAAATTAATTATTTTATTTTATTTTATTTTTCTTTCTTCTCCTTACTACTTTATAAGTGAAGTTATTGGAGTTTAGCTTAAAGTCAATGAAACTATGACTGGCTCTGAAGAGTAATTAACATACAGACAGATTCAATGACAGGTGGGACTGTGTCTTCACGTCTTGGGCAATGAAGTGTGAGAGCATCTTCATCTGTATCAAGGACAGCATTTACATGCAACTTAAATGGGTATGCAGGAGTGTATGCAGTAACTTAGCAGCCAAAGGAATGATCTGTGCCAATTTTCCATTTACTTCCTCACAGTTTCCTATCCACTTCTCTTTGCCCTACTTGTGAAATGTTAGCCTTTGTCAATAGAGGGCGCTAGAATGACACTTTAAGGCCAAAACAAAGCAGCGTCTTGTATAACCTTTCTCCTGTGGTGCAGTCGTCAGTGAAGGGTGTACTGGAGGCTAAGTGGTACTTAACTATACTTAACTATATAGTTAACTACTTAACTGATTACCTATCAACTGCACAGTAAAAAGACTATGCCCTGCTAGCCACCTTCAATTGTCTCTGCCCCCAGTGAAACAGGTACTGTGGACCACCCTACCACCACCACCACCACTACACCCTCTTTGTGTTTGCTGTTACTGGTAGGAAACATGTTTTGGGGTCAGCGATGCCCTCTAAAAAGAGATCTGAATCTCAGTTTTCAGTTCCTTCCATACTTGTCCTTAGTTCTTGAGGCAGTAGCTGCTATGTGTATGTGCTACTTATCTATTCCTGGGAGTTCTCTTTTGCCCCTTTAATGGTTTGCCCCCTTTTATTGTTAAGGTTCTTTATATTAAATTTTATGTTTAAATTACTAACATAACTTTGCCATCTGTTTGGACACTGACAGAGACACATGTGGACTGGTCCAGAAAGAAAAATTTTGGTAAGGTATTATAGATGAATTTTTGCAAGGATAATTGTTTAAAATTATCTAATCAAGACTAAGAATTGTTGCAATTATCGTTAATAATTTAAATTTTGATAATCAAGTTTAATAATATATAAATTAAATATGGAAACTACATACCAAAACAAGAATAGAGCTATCACACATATATAAATTACAAATCCTAATTTTCTGTTATTCCCTAACAAAATTTCAAAATTTGGAGACGTCACAAAGCACTTTAAAAATAAACCAATGTATTAGAAATTATAAAATGCATTTTTGTATTCAATTACTGTTCTTTCATTTTGTCTTATTTTGGTTTTGGATTTCAAACAAATCCAAGTATTCTTTGACTAAAATGCGGATCCTTTGTACAATGCCAATCAACCTATGTCAAATATAATGATCAAAAGATGTAAAATGATACAAGTTTGCCAGAGATGACATAATATTAAGACTTCAAGGATCAACATGACTTTCTCTTGACAGTATGCTAGACAACGTACTTCTACTCATGATTTTCATTAAGGGTCACTTGTATACTTCTTTTTCTTATAAGCTTTTTTCTTTTCTGTTTTATTATAAAGAGGTATAGTTACATTAGGACAAGGGCTTCATATTTTCCCCTCTCTTCAAATAAAATAAAATGAGACAGCTTTAGAAATATGGAATGTCAATCTGAGTCAATAATATGATAGTGGAAACTATGAAAAGTGAGTTAGAATAAGAGGAATCATTGAGGATTCATAGCATTTTACTGGATAGTTGGACCATCTATTAATATGGAAATGTGTTTCTTTGCCTAAAGGAGATTACAGTCTAATTAGGAATACAAGAGAGCTCAGTAACCAACACAACTGTGTGCAGGTAAAAACAAGTTATGACAAGGGTTAGTTGAAGGGGATTTAAGAATTATGATGGCAGTCTGAAGAAGGAGCAGAAAATGTCAAGAAGAATGGACAGAATACTCCGATATAGTTTCATAGTTTTGATCAGATGTATCATGTTTAAGTGTCATTTATAGGCATTCTATGTATGCAAGAATTCCATAAAAGCAGAAATGATGACAGACAAGGTTCAGATGTTGATACTGCAAGAATTTATTCCACGAAAATCTTCTTCTTAAACTTTCTTTTTATTAAAAGAAAAACATGAGGATGAAAGCATATTAAAGGTTTCAGGATTTTCACAAAAATGGATCTTGCAAGTTTATGACTTTACATTTTAAAGAACTATCCGGGGGCGCCTGAGTGGCGCAGTCAGTTAAGCGGCTGCCTTCAGCTCAGGTCATGATCACAGGGTCCTGGGATTGAGCCCTGCATCAGGCTCCCTGCTCAATGGAGAGCCTGCTTCTCTCTCTCTCCCTCTGTCTGCCACTCTGTCTACTTGTGCTCTCTCTCTCTGTTAAATAAATAAAAATCTTAAAAAAAAAAAAAAAAAAGAACTATCCGTATCCCTTCAGTCTGGCAAACACTGACCACCCACACCCTAATCTTCATATCAAGACATTATCTGCTCTCCAATAAATGAGCAATCTGAAATTCCTTAATTACAATTAACCTGTTTGTGTTGGAAGAAAAATACATAGCTTGCTTTCAGAAATTGCTTCATCTTGGGTCATTATATTCTGAAAGGTACAGTTTATTTATTTAAAGCCTTGTCATTTGTTTCTGAAAAACCCTGTCTCACATCTCATACTCCTAATAGATAGAATACATTAACTCTGTGGAGTTATAACCGTAAGCATTATGTCCTGATAACCTCAAATCCAGAAATATTATTCAACATTTTTCTTACAATACCAATAATTAACAATGACATGCTTAATTGGCTATCTAGCACAAACCACATATATACTGTGATTATTACAATTTATAAATCATAACATGATAGAGATCGTTAGCAGTTTACAATGTCTTTTTCTTCCCTGGCATGGAGTAATTCTGTTTCCCAGCTTCCTTGCAGTGTTTTAGTTGATGGGATAGGAGTAGAAATCATGTCTACCACTGATTGGAATGGTTCCTATAAGCTTCCTATATGTATTTTTCCATTTTTTGTTTACCCTTATCACTAACTGAGATGGAGATAAACTCTAGGGAAATCTTGAAAGCCATGTGTTGAAGATGGTCAGTCAGTCTAGGTCCTGAGTCAGCTGTACAGAGTAAAGGGCTCTGTTCCACCAACTTTACCTCCTAAGAACACACATATTCTAGAGCCTGTTTTTTACAGAGAGTAGCATTGTTCCAACAATCTTTACTTACTGCTAAGCACAGAGACACACCTACAAACACATTCATTCAACTTCTGTGTTTTGATATATCATGTTTTACATAAAATATTAGCATGAATTCTATTTTTTGTGGATCTCAGTTTGATCTGACTCTTGTATTTCAAGCACACATCATTGAACCTCATTTTTCAGACCTGGCCTATTCCATCACATTTCAGATCTCTTCAATAGACAGAATCTTCTCATTTCTTTCTTTCTTTTTTTTTTTTTTTTAACTATTTGTTTAGAGCAACATTGCCTTCTGAAAATAGGATCTTCCAGGCACATCCTCTTCCCTGCCCTAAAATCCAGGACTTGCTACTCCCCAGAAGGCCCTGGGCTTCTTTGGTGAGGAATAGTAAAAAGACCTGAATTATAGGCACAGAGGAAATCAAGCAAAAGAACATCTTAAGCTTATATCATGCTACTGGTTAAACATCTGTCTTTCAGAGTACATGTTACCAAAAAGCAAAATTTACTCTCATTCCAATTTATCCATATTAAGCAGGACTATTTTGAGGCCATTAGTTAGGAAATATTGGTGTTACAGGACAGGGAAAATTCTTCAAGCTCTTACATTGTTGATGATTAATTTTTCCACAAACCTTACTTTCATTAAGATTTTCCCTTTATATATTACGGTTTTGCTTAACTTGAAGAAAAACACACTTGGATTTATGGATGTTTTGATTTGGATAACTCTTTCGAAGTGTAGAAAAACTGCTTTTTTTACATATAGATACTAAGGCCTAGAAAAGCAAATAACAATTTAAATAGTCACTTTTGAACTCAGATCATCAGGCTCTAAATCTACTCTTATTTCTACCTGTGTTATTTCTTAAATTGTCCAGTCCATATTAGAAAGATGCTCCCCCTTTTTATTAATAGAGGTACACGTGATCTTCATTGATGTAGTTTTACCCTTGTAATATCTTCAGGGCAAGTGTCCTTTTATAGGGCATGATGGTTCTGTCTGCTAGATTTTCACCAAAAATCCAGGTGTCTTCTTGAACTTTAGATTACATTTTCCAACCTCTCTCGCATTTAGGTGTGATCATATGTGGGATTCTGCCAAATATGGCAGAATATGAAGAGAGTGGTGTGCTTTTTCTGGCCAAAGCTTTTTTCAGAAATAGGTATGACTCCTTCACACATTCTTTCGCCTTCCATGGGCTGGATACAGATAATAACAAAGCTGTAGAGAATATTAGCCACTCAAGGGGCACCTGGGTGACTCAGCTGGTTGAATGCCCAACTCTTGTTTTTGACTCAGATCATGATCTCAGGGTCCTGGCATAAAGCCCTGTGTCAGGCACCAAGATCAGTGGGGGGGTCTCTTGAGGATTCTCTCTCTTCCTCTACTTCTTCCCTTCTCCCCCCTCAAATAAATAAATAACTCCTTAAAAAAAAAGAATAATAGCCACTTGAGATTAAAGAATCTGTTGTTCTTGCATCACCACATAAAAGAGAATCCATTTCCAATAAAAATGACCTGTTTAGAACAGAGTGACACAGATGTAGTATTTGAGGCATTATGCAATTTTGAACATACTTGCTACCATTTTCCTACACATATTGAATATTCCATTATGGGGTTTTGAATTTTCTCCAAATTCCATCAGTTTTCTTCAGCAAAGATTGTCTTTTCACCTGCTTTATATACCTCTTATCATCTATTTGTTTGAAGATCTCTCTCTCTCTACTTTTCCTTTGTCTTCTTAGCTTCCCGCCTCACTTCTCTTTCATATGACATACCACATAATATCACATACAACATACGAATCCCATCATGTTGTTCAATAACAATAAAAATATTTGATCTAATTAAATACACTGTTTAAATTAACTGTTCTAATTAACTATAATATGTATAAGAATCGAGCCAGGATACAATTATTTCAAAATGTTTTGTTAATGTGACCATAGTGTTAACTCCATAGCTGGAAATAAAAGAGTGCAACTCAGTGTCCCAATGTACAACTTTCATATGGAATTTATCAACGTATATGTTCAGTTTGTCCAACAGTATGATGACCCACAGCTTCAGTAATTACAGCTCTAAATCATTTATTCAACCATGGTTTACCCACCTCAACTTCATATTAATATCACAACTACTGCAGTCATAATACTTCCCAATGGGATAAAAACCAATTAGTTATATAATTTTTCATATCTAAATCCAAAAGCAAAATTGTACAGATCAATTTATTTTGAGTGCAAAAATCCAAATTTCTTATTCGTGATATATTTTATATCTACTTTTCCCAATTTTCTTTCCATGGTGACTGCATTCCAAGTCAACATAGAAAAATCTCCAGCAATTAAAATGTAATCCCGGGGCACCTGGGTGGCTCAGTGGGTTAAGCCGCTGCCTTCGGCTCAGGTCATGATCCCAGGTCCTGGGTTCAAGCCCCGCATCGGGCTTTCTGCTCAGCGGGGAGCCTGCTTCCTCCTCTCTCTCTGCCTGCCTCTCTGCCTACTTGTGATTTCTCGCTGTCAAATAAATAAATAAAAGCTTTAAAAAAAAATGTAATCCCTTTGAGTAGTTGTATTATTCTTCATCTGTGGCAGTTCATAATAATCCAATAAAGCATAGGCAAGTTTATTGATCTCTACATAATAATGGCAAAAAATAAAGGCAAAAATTTTTTTTCAAAATTATTTGAATTTAGATATTCAATTTCTTCCATCATTTTGGTTAATTTACTGTAAGTTGCACTGAACTAGTAAACTCTTCTATTTTGCCAATGTTATGCACAGCATTTCTTTTCTTTCTTTTTTTCTTTTTAAGTCACAATTTGTCTATCTCTGGCAATTTCCTTTTGAGTCAAAATTTCACAATTTACTGGATCACTCAGAAGTACAAACTTAATTTAGAAGCACTGTACTGGCATAAGAGAAGTTTAGACATAGATGCTTTCTTTCCCCCTCTTCAAGTTAGTTCTTCAGTACCTTTGAATTTAAACTCTTTGAATTAAACTCTTTGAATTAAAATACACCAAGAATTAAGTTCTGCCTTATTTGTAAGATGTATATTTATGTTTACCTAAACAAGTAGCATTAAGTTATCCTTTACATAGCTATAAGAACAGAATAATGCTCTTTTGGATATGTGTTTTGATGGGTAGATAATTTAGCAGATTTTTTTCCTCAGAAATTTTATGTTAGAAATCATTCCCTCATCATCCTATATATTTCATTATCTTCCTATCCTTGAATTCCTCAATTATATATTTGTTTTTAGGTAGACTTACCCTTCTCTGAAGTCAGCATTCCTTCTCCTTAATTACCCACCAATGAGGATGTTTAACCAATACTATCTAAACCTTAACTTTTATCTTCTGATCTTTCAGTAACATCGAGTATCCTAGGTGCTAGATCCCACTTTCAAGGCACATTATAATTTGAGGAAGAGTCTGAAAAGTGTCTCTACTGCTTTTTTTTTTAATACATGTATAGTATCAAAGTCTCATACCACACTATCTGTACCCACCAAGCAGGCTTGAATTTACCCCTAGCACTCAAAATCAGTATTTTCAAGTATGCACATTTTGACCTCCTGACCAGAGTATGGAATCCTGTATGTGTTATATTTTGTTCCTGCCTAACCATAATGTAGAAGAATGTGGATGAACATATACAATAGGGTGCATTCGTTAGATTTTACTAGTTATTGGAATTCCTTCGATTTCAATATTTGTAATCTATTCTGGGGTTGGGGGTGGTGGAGATACAGAAAATCCCCACTAGCATCTGACAAGAACAATTTGCTAGCTTGAGTTTATAATAACATTAAATTCCCCACATACCAGTCCATGAAATAACATATATTTCCCTAAACTTAAAACAAGGTTTGTATTTATAGTTCAATCCATTTTTGGTAGAATATTGTAAACAAGGTGAATTTCATTTACCAAGTACCCCTTTCCTGTTAAAAACCTATTTCATTCCAAGTATCTATGGGTACATTGAACAGGCACTTCATTTTTCCTTAAACAGCCTATTACTTTGATATCTTCAATCCCTTTCAAAGATAAATATTGACACTATAGTTGCAGTTTTACCTAAAACCTTAAGGCAAGAATGTTATTTCAACTACATATTGCTCAATATATATATGCCTATGACCATTCAAATAGTGATCTTTATTTCTGTCAATTTTATGGTATGCTCATATTCTTTAAAAAAATATTTTCACTAACAAGTACTTATTCTTTAAATTGCTATTAACTAAATAACAATAACTGAAAGTTTCTGAGGATCTACATGTAGATATTTTGCACTTTTAATATCTAATTTTCACACAATTCTGAAAGATAGGTGTTACGCGTATTTTCTAGATAAAGAAACTGAATCTCCAAGAGTTGAAATATTAGCCCATGATGACATGGCTAATAAATGGTAGAAACAGGGTTGCAGTTTATATTATTTTTCTGACTCTAAAGGTCATTTCCAATCCTAAACATTTTAACTCTTATTTACAAAAATAAAAAAAAAACCTTGTAATCACATTTATTTATTTATTTATTTATTTATTTATTTATTTATTTTGTAATCACATTTAATTCTATGAATTATTTTGTCCTCTTGCCATTAGTGTACTTTATGTATCATTTAGAGCTAAATGTCAGTTGGTATATTTTAAGCCAACACATGCTGATATACTGCGAAATGTTTAGAAACGAATTGCTTTTAAACTTAACACTTTATTCCTCTGCCGTTTTTTCCAAGTACAAGGTTATTCTGACATTTACTATCCATTTTACAAGAAAAGACTTTAAAAAAGCAATTTGCATATTTTCTGATTTACCTGAGAGTTAGAAGTTCCCTACTGTTAGTCATTTAGAAAGTAGGTGTACCTATTTGAAATGACACTTTCTCCTTTGTAATACTTTCTGTTGTATATTTTCTGGCATTTCATTAAGGGTGAATTACCTTCTCATTATATATTTTAAGGAATAAAATGAAGATCTGTAATAAGAAGCACGCACAAGCATGATTTGAGGGAAAGGCAAAGAAGTTGCACTCTAAAGAGAGTTTTGCCACTACTGAGGAAAGTTAAGTTTTCACTTAATTTAATTGCGAATTTTAATTTGATATAGTTATCTTATTTTGTGTACATCATTACAATTATTATAACATGTAAAATAATTAAGAATATGTGAATATTATACAATGTGACTTACTAAATTCTATATGATTTACATTTTACTTCATTTAAAATTTATTAATCTGACCAGATAACAGGGATGAGTTCAGAGAAGAAAGAACATGAGTTAATCAATGACTTACCATGATTATCAACTTCTCTTCAATCCTCAGCACCAAATACTGTCTAGCAATTTAACCAGATACAATGTACAATATACTCAATCATTGTGCTCGCTAATCATTTGAGGTTTATAATTGCAAAACAGTAACAAATCATATTAAAGGATAAAGTAAAAAAAATGTGATTCTTTAACCCTATTAAAATAAAGAAAATATCCATGAAGAGATTATATTTTCAATGAACTTTTGAAGAAGAATATTTGTTATAGTCTCTGGGAGAAAGAAGAATAAAGGAAAAATAAAATGCCAGTCTAATAATATATCTATCACTCTAATCAATTCTTAAACAAAATAATCCCTGTTAACTTACAAACAGAGATTTTTATAGGTGACTGAAGTAAGTGAATGCATTTTAGGAAGATGAACCAATGAAGATGTAGAAAGGACAAGGTTGTTAGAATTAAAATAAGTTAGACAGAAGTAATATAAGAATATTTGGGAATAGCTGTATTAGATAAAACTGAAAAGGAGCAGACAAACTGAAGACAAATTGAAGAACTGAAACACGAGTGATGCTCAAGTCGAAAGAGTTTACAATTAAGAGTCTTGCCTAAGTTGGTCAAATGTTTGAGAGAGGTCATGAGGTCATGAGGTCATGTAAAGAACATATCAAATTTGACTTAAATTAAGACATGATTGACAATGTTTCAAAGCAAACTATGATAAGGGAAAACATATTCAGAGGGATAATGAATAAATGGGAGTTTTAAAAAAGAAAGTTCTAGATACTGTTATATTAAGGAGTCTAGTATTGAAGAAAAGGAAAAACGGTAGAGTAGGTACATATTAAAGAAGAATCAAAGGTACTTGTTTTTGTTTGTCTGTTTGTTTCCCCAAATAGGTGAAATGAGTGCATTTTTTAAATGGAAAGGACTTTTAAATAATTGGAGGGGAAGACAAACCATGAGAGACTGTGGGCTCTGAGAAACAAACTGAGGGTTTTGGAGGGGAGGTTTTTATGGGTTTTGGAGGGGCGGTGGGGGGTTGGGTGAGCCTGGTGGTGGGTATTAAGGAAGGCACATATTGCATGGAGCACAATGAATTTTGGAACACTGAAAATAAAATAAACTTATATTAAATTTAAAAATTAAAAAAATGAAAAAATAATGATTTTATAAATAAATAGATGATTTTAAATAATCAAGGACTAGGGAGTAGGTAGGCTCTAAGGAAGATGAGAGAAAGGGCATGCTGGATTAGAGAAAACACTGAAGGTGAGATGGAATGGCATCAAGAATACAAGTGCAGGAAGACTTGATGCCTGGGACAAAAAGTGACAATTGTGATAAAAATACTTCCAAAACATGGTATGCCTGGGTGGCTCAGCCGGTTAAACGGCTGCCTTCAGCTCAGGTCATGATCACAGGGTCCTGGGATTGAGTCCTGCACTGGGCACCTTGAGCAGCGGGAAGCCCATTTCTCCCTCTGCCTGCTGCTCCCCCTGCTTGTGCTCTTTCCCTCTCCTTGTTTGTTAGAAATGAATAAATAAAATCTTAGAAAGGAAGGAAGGAAGGAAGGAAGGAAGGAAGGGAGGAAGGAAGGAAGGATACTCTCAACACCTATATGGATAATTAACAGGAAGCTGAAAGAAACATGAGGATAGTCAGATTTGTTTTAGGAAATAACATTAATTGAACAAACATAACTCTTTGGCACTGTGTAATAGGCTGAAAGAAGATAAATCCTTGCAAGATGGTCAATCTGGCAGAAGGCTGTTAGCTAGACATCATCTTTGACACCTCTGAAAGAGCTGACATCTCTTTCACTGTTACTCACCTTAGTAGAAAATGTATTTGTACTTATTCTAAGAAATGTTTTTGATATTTGAGAATGTGATAAATTGTACATGTTTTATAACTATCTGAGACGTTTACTTGGTAAACAATAAGGTCCTTTATATCAATTATATACAAGAGGAAAAATGAGTCACTTATCACAGAAAATTACTCTGAATCACCATTTAAGGATAAATGTCTCTCATAAAAACTTTTAAAAAGGGTAAGTGTCTCATTGAGTTATTTAAATAGATCTCTGAAAAGCTGAATTCTTGGGCGCCTGGGTGGCTCAGTGGGTTAAGCCACTGCCTTCGGCTCAGGTCATGATCTCAGGGTCCTGGGATCGAGTCCCACATCGGGCTCTCTGCTCAGCAGGGAGCCTGCTTCCCTCTCTCTCTCTGCCTGCCTCTCTGTCTACCTGTGATCTCTGTCTGTCAAATAAATAAATAAAATCTTTAAAAAAAAAAAAAGCTGAATTCTTCATAATACCTCATTATGTTTTGGCTTTTCTTCAAATAAATTCTTGTGTTAGATTTTCTCTAAAAATAGTGATTTTTGTAGAGATACCTACATCTAATTTCTCATTATTTCTTTCATTTTTGCTATGTAGTATGTTGAATTCACATTTCACATTTTTCAGAGTTATCTATGTATCCTTAAAAAAAAAACTAAAACATTTTGATATACTTTTTAACCATATTGAAGAGAAGGAAATAAAATAATCCTTAAAGAAATTGGTACACCTCTATAGCATAGATCAAATTCCAATCAGCTCCTTATATTTTGAAATGCTCTGCTTGGTACTTGAGTTTAGATTAAATATAAAAACTTAAATAGAAATGTCCTGTTTAAAAGAAAAAAGACACTAACATTTTTCTAACTCGATCTTCACTACAGAAAATGGAATAGAGAAATTGATTTCATAAGATTGAATAGTTTGTAACAATCGTTGCATTCTAGAATCAGACTTGAACCCCTTATGTGACAGAAAGTGACAAAGTCATTGCTATAAAGCAAATTTTGCTCATAATCTCTATTAAACATTATAGTGCCATTCAATAGACAAGGTTTACACTCGGGAAAATTGTTTTAAAAATATATGACTATATGTTCTTGGGTATAAAGAATGAGATTTAAAAATCATTATATAGAAATACAGAAAATGAGTTGAAAATTATGATCTGAGTCTTTGGATTATCAGAGAAACCCTTCACAAAGTGGCTCAAATTGAACTGAGATCCATGAAGCCTGGGATTTGATGAGGTGGAAATTAGGAGTTAGAAAAAGTGGGGGAAGGGAAAAGAACATAAGCACAGAATCAGGAGAATGTAAGGTGACCTAACACAGATGTGGATTAACTACACACACATGACACTTGAGGGTGATTTTAAGCTGCATTTGACTAATAAAAATCTAGAATACTATCTCCATCCTTTATGCTTCTCATTTGAAAAGGCTTGACCTGGCCTTGTCTCTATCTCTAAAGCGATGTCTACCTGAGATCTTTCCAAATATAGATCAACTACTTCCAGCAAAAGAGAACTCACAGGACTCCTTCCCATGGAGACCCAGACAGCTTCAAGAGTAGTACTTCAACAAATAATTTCCTCTTATAAAAAATATAAATGTACAAAGTGTTAATGGGTAAACATTTTTTTTCCCTAGGAAAAATGAGAATTTGTGCATTTAATTAAATCTTTCAAGATATCATTCAGCTTTTTCTCCAATCTAGTATAGTCTGCATTAAATAGTGATAAGATAAAACAGGGCATATATAAAGAAATAAATAAAACCACTAATCAATTTGGTCAGATCAAGAGAAATTTACCATTAGAACAATCAATTTCACAAAACTCACTCATATTGATGATTGGTTGAAGGTGTTGAACTCTGTCAATTAAATCCCAGACACTTAGATAGCCTGAGTATTCTGTTAAGGAATTATAATTAGCATTGTAAATATTACTTAGAGAAATTTGTGAGAATGGACAGTATGTATGTATGTGTGCATTGATCATTATCTATTATCTATCCATCTATCTATCATCTATCTATCGTCTTTCCATCAGAGAAAGAGAAAGAACAGGATGAATAGGTTTAATGCCACCCTTTCTCCTCTTCTCCTTGCTTCCTAATCTGAGTTGTTGGTAACTCATTAAATTGGGTTTCAATCTATTTTTTTCTCTGGAACAAGTAGTCATAACCTTTATCCAGTTCCTGTAAGGGTTTTCCAACAAGGCTAAAAATTACTGTTTGAGTGTTATTAAAGACATGAAAGCCAGTGATATTAGCTAGGAGAAAATACGCCATTCTGTTTGCTGAACCAATTAAAATGATGATTAGAAAATAAGGTATGTATTCTCATCACATAAGAGAAATAGGATAATTATTTATAAATGTAAAATGATTTATTCCATATGTTAAGATAACTCACCAAAACAAACATCATCGGTGTTTCTTAACCAAAACTGACAGTGAAAGGAAAAAAAAAATGAAAAAGAAAAGAAGTAAACTTTCTCTTCAATGGCAAAATGATTTCGAAATCCTGTTAGATGTTATCTTTGTGGTTGTTCTTTGGAGCTGAAGCATGAAAGACAGCATTATCCAGCTATTTACAGAAATGCAGCTGCCCTGGGTACACTATTAGGGTCATTTTTAAAAGAGATCATTTCCATCAGGTTTGGCTCTGACTAGGTCTCCCTCTATTCTCAAATCAGATTGACTCTCCCCTTAGAAAGCAAAGCTTTTTAACCTTGTTGATCTCATCCCCAGAGCTAAAGATTAACCAGTACTAATAAAAGAGGATTCGCAGAAGCACTTCCCCATAGAGATTCAGGCAGCTTCAAGAGTAGTACTTCAAGCAAGTAATTTACTTTTATAAACAGTATAAATAAAACAGAAATAGGAAGAAGTTCACAGACTTATATCATTTTGCTTTTCTACAGCACTCTGGATATTTCATTTTATATTATGCAGGAGGTCTGCAAGCTGTTACAGTTGCTTAACTATGGGAGGTCTCCAGGCTGTTCAGGTATAATTCAGATAAATAAAGTATTACTCCCCATTGGAGGCTTTATTTAAGATATAGCCTCAAGGTGGTACTTTGCTATCTGAATAATTATAAATTGGTAGCTGTTTATGGGACATCTACTTTAAAAAGATTAGAATACTAATGATTTCTTAATAAATATCATAAGTTAATATTGACCAAAAAACTGCATTCTTTGTGTAATTATCTACATCAGTATTTCCCAACTGCATTTCAACAATTTATTGAATGACTTCAGTGAGCCCTTAATATGCTAATGTATATTTATTTATTTATTTGACAGAGAGAGATCACAAGTAGACGGAGAGGCAGGCAGAGAGAGAGAGAGAGGGAAGCAGGCTTCTTGCTGAGCAGAGAGCCCGATGTGGGACTCGATCCCAGGACCCTGAGATCATGACCTGAGCCAAAGGCAGCGGCTTAACCCGCTGAGCCACCCAGGCGCCCCGCTAATGTATATTTAAATCTTCAAATAAGATAGCATATAGTGTCTCCTAAACTCATTGAGGACAAATCATATATAATATATAATATATAATATATAATATATAATATATAATAATTCACACATTTATATATATATATATATATATATATATATACTCACACATTTTATATATAACTCATAAAGCATCTCTCAGGACTTACATTAATGCACTAAAATTTTAGGAAACACTCCTTTATATTATTCAGGAATTCACTCAACATAATTTCTTTCAAGTACAAATGAAGAGAGGAAAAGAAATGTCTGCTCATTTACCTCCTCTCTGACATATTGTTGATCGAATTCTGACTCAAATAAGATCCAAGTTGAGGATCCTTCTTATAATATTTTGCCTTTGGGGAATTATTGCAGCTCCCAAGAATGCTCTCTGGAGTAGAAGATACAACTAAAACTTACAATCATTACTAAATCCTCCAACAGAAATTATCATTGATTTAGTCTCCTTTTTTAAAAAATATTCCAGAGCCTCATGTTATGTAAATGCTTAATTATGCTGTTATACCAGTGCAATCATTTGATGTTAAACATTCAAATCTAGATTGAAAGAAATTCAAAATAAGTGGCTATTTCCAAAAACATGTACTTTTATACCAAGTAATGAAAAATGCTGATAAATTAACTGAGTGTTGCAATATTAATCAGAATAATCAGAATCTTTGTCATTACATAGACATCTTTAAAACTCTATTAGTTGTCAATTTGTCTCATTCCTTTCCTTAGCACAAGTTACTTAAAAATCTTTATCTGATACATGACAAATCCTATCCACAGAGAACTTTCATAACATTGAGTTCAGTGGAATGTGTGCTATTTTCTAGCAGTCTAACGTAATACCAACATTTTAGAGTTATGTATAGGGGTGGCTGGGTGGCTCAGTCAGTAAAGCATCAGACTCTTGATTTAAGCTCAGGTCTTCATCTCAAGCCTTGAGATCAAGCTCCACTAGAGTCTCTGCACTCAGCTCAGAGTCTGGGTGGGATCCTCTCTCCCTCTCCGGCTGCTCCCCCTGCCCCCGCTTCCTCTTTCTCTCTCTCTCTCTCTCAAAAATAAATAAATAAGCAAAATCTTAAAAAAATGAAAAGTGTGTTCTAAATGAATATATTAATATCAAATTATATCTCAAATGATTCTAATCCTTTTTAACTTCTAGTAATTTGTTCCCTTCTATTAGAATTTCCATTGGAAGTATCAAGCCAAGGCAGAATGTTGCATTTTCACTACACAATTCAATGAAAACAAAAAGGTACATATTTAGACTGAAAATAAACTTCAGTCATATGAAAGAAGTAGTGATTGGTTGGTTTACACAAATTAACTTGCACGTTGCATTAGCATATATATCACATATCTATTAAATGCCAGAATAAATGGAGAAGAGCTTGGTGAACTTAAGAAAAAATGGTAATAGACATGGCCCAGATGGCAAACCTCAGTTTTGAACACTAGTTCACATTCAAAATGACTTTAACAAACTTCTTTGAGGCAAGATTTGGATTAGTTCTTTGTGACCTAACATATGATTAAATCTTTGTCATAATATGATAAGCCTTTAATTACCTCTGCAGAAACATTAACTGAAAATATCACCACACCTGGATAGTTATTCTTTCTCAACATTGAGAAGATAGCTTATGGCATTTAAACCTTTCAGCTCACAACATCAAATTTATATTGACATACCTATAATTTTATGATGAATCTAGATACAGAATACAATTTTATCACGCTTAATAAATCATTTCTTTTTGCTTGTTTAAAAATGATAGGTAGTTTAATTTTGCAAAGAAACTTATGCCAGGTGCCAAAAACAGGTGTGATGCAGTGGTTTAAATGTAAGCTAAGAGATAAAAAAAAAAATGTGAAACGCCCATCCTTGATGAGACTTTTTTTTAAGTGTAAATGTCTTCATTTTATCTAAAAACATCAATTCCAAAAATAAGGCACACTTAATGTTTTATTCCTAAAATAATGTCCAATGCATAATAATTCATTGTATTTTCATATATGTTATCCATCATTTATATTAATATATTTTAGAATAATATACAGTATGTAACACATTGTATTTTGGGTTCAGAAAAATTTTCTGTTTTTATAGAAATGAAGTTATATATTGAAACTCTGTCAATAAAATCAAAGTCAAACTGATTTCTGCTTACTCCAATCAGTATGAATCTGGTCGATATAAATAGGCCAACTACATGAAGTAATTCACCCATGTAATTTCACATTTCACAACTTGATAACTTAGTGAAGATACAGATACTTATAAAACTCAGCATTTCATTTTATTTTTTTAAAGATTTTATTTATTTGACAGACAGATCACAAGTAGGCAGAGAGCCTGGCAGAAAGAGGAGGAAGAAGGCTCCCTGTTGAGCAGAGAGCCCGATTCGGGGCTCGATCCCAGAACTCTGGGATCATGACCTGAGCTGAAGGCAGAGGTTTTAACCCACTGAGTCACCCAGGCACCCCTAAAACTCAGAATTTTAAAAACTGCTTTAAAATTGCTTCTAAAGGGCATCTGGCTGGTTCAGTCTGCAGAGCATGTGATTCTTGCTGTGTGGGTCATGAGTTCAAACTCCACAATGAGGGTAGAGATTACCGAAAGAAAGAAAGAGAGAGAGAAAGAAAGAGAGAAAGGGAGAAAGAAAAGAAGTTGCTTCTGATTTTTTACAAAATGATATTCTATTGTAATCATGTTGTGATAAGAGCCATAATGATTTCATATCTTTCAGAATATGAATGGGAGCGATGAAAGCTAATCTCTAGCAAGACTGCTGTGATAGAGTTAATGCTTTACTTTAAATTTGCTAAAAATACCATTTATTCTATCTTGGAAGTTCAATGTGATGAAATGAATTAAACTAAAGCACAAATTGCTTGTAAATTTTCCTTCTTTTTTTATTCATGACAGCATGCATTCTCTCGTGAATCTATTTTAATTTGAAACAATTTTATTTTTTTAAAATTTACAATACGTATTTAACCTTTTGTCTACTGTATGTCAGGTAAAACAGTTGCCCTGTGTAAAACTAACAGCTTTCTTAACAATATTGTGTAATGAGATTGATCTCAGCTGCCCTGAAGCCAATATCTTTGGATTCTTTATTCATCAACATCTATTCAGTGTAGTCAGGTGAAGAGAACATGCTGAACGGTAAAGAAAACTTCTTGTAAATAAGAATGACATATATAACATATCTTTATGAAATTAAAGCTGAAATCTAAAACACTTTGTTTTTGAAGGGAAGGCATTCATACCAAGGGAAAGGAATTATTTTCTCCTAAAATATATACACAGACAAATATTCAGGCTTATATTTAGGGATTCTTACATAGTCAAATCTTGAGATTCTACAGTTGTTGAGGAAATTATCCACATGGGGAACTCTAAAGCATAGATTCCTTTTCCAAAAAGATGTAAGAAACAACAGAACTGTTGACAAAATAGAATACTGTCATCAAAGGATGCTATTCTAATAGTTAGATTGGGGACTCAATAGTGGGCAGGACACCCTCTACTGCAGTTCCTCACACCGGGCAAACCACAGAGCTGCCATTTTATGAATGATGGGATGAGTTTATAAATAATTCCAGAAAGTGAACTCTTTATGTAAATACTTTAAAAAAAATTTTTAGAGTTAGAAACATAACATATTAGCTATTGGTATAATGGTACAATGAAATAAATCCATCTGCTAGGATTTCTTTTTAGTAGTAGTCTGTGATCTTAATCAAACTCATCTATTGAGGACAGGTGCTCAATAAAATCTTTGTTAAAAAATATATTCCTTGGGCGCCTGGGTGGCTCAGTGGGTTAAGCCGCTGCCTTCGGCTCAGGTCATGATCTCAGGGTCCTGGGATCGAGTCCCGCATCGGGCTCTCTGCTCAGCGGGGAGCCTGCTTCCCTCTCTCTCTCTCTCTGCCTGCCTCTCCATCTACTTGTGATCTCTCTCTGTCAAATAAATAAATAAAATCTTTAAAAAAAATATATTCCTTAAGATGATTTTTGCAAATAATCCCTTAAATTCAAGAGACTATTTACATTTATTATTTTAAATTACTTTAATGGAATTCATTAAATTTAGCAACCACTACGTACAGAGTCCTAGGATTCAAGGAGCAGAATGTGACTTTCTGAACCACAGAAGTGTCCTGATTTTCCTTCATGTTGTTCTGCCATCACCTTGGTCTCTTGATAAGAGTTACTCCCCACATGGGGCACCTGGGTGGCTCAGAGGGTTAAGCCTCTGCCTTTGGCTCAGGTCATGATCTCAGGGTCCTGGGATCGAGCCCTGCATCAGGCTCTCTGCTCAGCAGGGAGCCTGCTTCCTCCTCTCTCTCTCCGCTTGTCTCTCTGCCTACCTGTGATCTCTGTCAAATAAATAAATAAAATCTTTAAAAAAAAGAGTTACTTCCCACAAGCCAGGCCACTTTTGTTGATTTTGGTAAACTGCTATTCTCATCAGGACAGAAGGATTCACCACTGTCATCAATGTTTACTTGAACATTTACTGAAGTCCTCAGTCACTTCTGAAGTAACAGAAACATAATGTGTCATTAAAAGAAATTTGAGAATTTTTGATGAAAGAAAATATAGGAGGTTTGCTTACTACACGTCATGCATATAACCATAACTGTAATTTACTATATACAAGTTTGAATATATCATTATATATAACTAGAATTTTAATAACTAGAAATACCCATAAGTCGGGGTGTCTGTGTGTATGTATGTGTGTGCTTGCACAAACTTAAATTTCCGAAAAGTTGGAGGAGTATGAGTATCTCTCAAATTCTTATGAATTGTTTTATTTTTTTCTTTTAATGAAGTATTATTTTTAAAAAATGTTGAAAAATGCTTGCTTGAGTAAATGATTTTGAGAAGGTAGGATAGACCATAGTACTCTTCTACCTGTTGGTTCATGAAGCTCAGAGCTGCGATATTGTGGGAATATTTCATAGGCAACTTAAAATAATGTGCTGGGGGCTGCCTGGGTGGCTCAGTGGGTTAAGTCTCTGCCTTCAGCTCAGATCATCATCTCAGGGTCCTGGGATGGAGTCCCACATCGGGCTCAATGCTGGGCAGTGAGCCTGCTTCTTCCTCTCTCTCTACTTGTGATCTCTCTCTGTCAAATAAATAAAATCTTTAGAAAAAAAATATAAAAAAATAAAATAAAATGATGTGCTGCTGCTGCCATAGGAAGGATTTCACAAAAACAAACAAAAATTTAACTGTCATTTCTGTTGTAATAACTACTGCTAGCACCTCCAAAATACTTTACATTCATTGCTTAAATGTCAATGTCACTAAGAAAATAGTCATTCAAACTTGACATCTGGTTAATATATTGACATGATTGTTCCAATACATGTATTCCCCAGTGGAGAATCCTCCACAATGATAAAACTAGAAAATTCTCAGTGTTGAGCATTATTACCCCATAATTATTACATTATTACAAGAAATATTACCATTATTTCTTGTGTAGCAAAATATGTATTATGTCCCTGAGTTAATGCTTATGGTAATATTCTGCTACTAAATAGATATGAGATATTTAACCAGGGATATAATTTACTTTGCTGTTTTGCATAGTGGTCTCATATTTGCATATCTTTTGCCCATAAAAGCAAAGTGAAGCAAACTACTGAGCAGTTATCTGATTTGTTCATTCACTCAAAACAGAAAGGAAAGCTACATCATTTCTATGAAATAAATCGGGCATATTCAATTACATAACAAGATGGTTTTGATTATCCAACGAGATTATTGATTTTGTCAGTTAGAAGCAGTACTTGTTTCAGCAGTTTCTTCTTTGAGATTTTCCACATATATATTTTTAATCTCTAATAATTTTATATTTTTAATCTCTATCACTATTTATATAATAAAACATATTTTCCTATCCTTGTATCTTATAGTCAGATAAATGTTGACTGTGCCGTAGATGGTAAAATTTTACCAGAGAAGACTGTAGCATTTTAAAGCTACAATTTGCACTGTTTTGTATATGTACATTGTGTATGTACATGTAGGTGTATATAACCTTCAATATGTATTTCTTTTTATCATAGGTTTATTAAATAAATTCTATGTTCACAGACTATGATAATTATATGCTTTTTTGAAATTAAGAGTGAAGTACAAACTTTGCAATTATTTTCAGATATTTCTACAGATTTTTACAGCCATAGTTCTATAATTTTATACTAATCTGTTATAAAATTTGATGTTTTTCTTTTTGCTTACCCTGTGGATCCACTAAACTAGTTTTGTACAAGTGGCAGCAAATCATAAAGGGCATTCACTTTAAGCACTTCCTCTGTGAGCATGCCTCCAGCACCATCTGCTACCAGCCCTACTTCCCAGAGCCTCCTTCTTCACTGTCAAGAAATTTCATAGTTTTGGAACTAAAGTATCCATAGCTCCCAAGCAACACTTGAGACTTTTTCCTTTAATTACTCTTGTAGCGTTTCATCTCCTTTTTGTTGTACTTCACCACTTTTCCCATTTAAACACCTTCTTCACAATTCAAAGTTGTTTTTAAAAAGTATAAGAAAGTTCTTCATAATTCCGTATCTTTTTCAATGAAACCAACAATACCAGACAAAAAAGAAAGGTAAATCAAGGAAATCTACATGAAGAAAGAAGTCACCTTGAAGGAGAATGAGTATGCAAGTCCAATGAACTAC
Source organism: Lutra lutra (assembly GCF_902655055.1). NCBI lineage: Eukaryota > Metazoa > Chordata > Mammalia > Carnivora > Mustelidae > Lutra > Lutra lutra. The sequence goes on along the minus strand of NC_062279.1, from coordinate 168,399,236 downwards.
AGGATCTAGTTTGACCCCCAAATCACTGTGCATTCTTAAAAGGCCAGAACATTTTTTTTTTTAAACCCTTCCAGGAAGCTATTTTCTGAAAATCTCCAATTATGGCCAGACCATAGTAATTTCCTCACCCTACCGATGGAAATGGCCATCTCAATTATTTTGTCTCATGATTTTGAACTCAGATTACATTATATTTAGTAGTCAGTCAGTAGTCAGTCACACTAGCAGCTAAGTGTATTAACTATAGATCCTATTTTACATTTGGAGATAAATTTACTAATATTCTTTCTACCTTCCTTTTATTCTTCCCCTTATCTAGTCAGTTATTAAGTTCTATTGATATGGGCCCTCTAACAAACTAATCTTTTATATCTCATCCATACATTCTCCACCTCCATAAAACCATATATTATATTTATATGTGAACATAAACCATACAGTGTGTGCTCTGATATATTTCCCATTTGATGTTAACATAAAATAGTTAGAAAGGTAATCTCAATATGGAAGGTAGTGTAAGTAATTTGGCTGATAGCATATTGACTGATCACATTTCAAACACAGGCCTTCAGATTCTAATTAAAATGTTTTTGTTTTTAATTCTCTAAGTTTCTAACTATTGTCACTTAACATATTTACCTCTGAATGATTCGTCTTTGAATGAAATTTCAAATTTCACTTTGATCATACCATAGACATGGTCAATTCCTTCAGTGGGAACTAATTGAATGTAGTTTAAAAGAAAGATTCCCCAGGCATTAAGGTTTTTCATAATTTGGTCCAAACTTGCTTTAATATGTGTTCTTTCAATACTACTCTACTTGAGACTTAGATTAAAGGACTAGTTAAAGACAAATCTCCTAAAACCTTTGAAATGATCTCTTCAAACATGATTTAAATAGTGTGATTTTGAAGTGCATCTCAGTCTTTCTTCATGCCGAACTTCCTTTTATTCTCTCGTTCCAAATAGTAGATTTAAACCTCATGCATTGATTTTATTTTATTTTTAAAATTTTGTACATTTGCCAAGAGTTTTCTTTTGCAGTTATGGTTTGTTTTTATCTTCTGTTCATCTTTTAAGAGAAAGGCAATATCCTACCTCTTCTATGACATATCCCCTCTCTATAATTCTCTGTACTGTACAATATACTCTATTCCTCTGTATATCTGATAATTTCATTAATAATTGTAGGATTTATAGCACATTTTATTAAAAAATCACATGCCATAAAGTTGACAAAAACATCAAAAATTATAATCACTGAGTCAACATCTATTAGATGTTTTGAGCTACGGTGATTTCAGTGAATATTACAATCTAAGAAAAACGTGGTCCAGGACTCTGTTCATTATAGAGGCTATATCCTAACCTGTTCAGATGACCTCTATGAAGTGTCTTCCAGGTTTCTGATCTTAGTTTACTTTCGCTCTTCCAGAATAGTGATAATTAAATGTGTTGTTTGCTTGTTTTTTGTTTAATATTTTATTTACTTGAGAAAGAAAGAGAGTGAGCAAGAGAGAGAGAGAGAGAAAGAAGGAACAGGGCAGAGGCAGAGAAAGAAGCAGACTCCCCAGTGAACAGGGGGCCCACTGTGGGGCTCAATCCAGGGATTCCAGGATCATGACCTGAGCCTAAGACAGCTGCTTAACTGACTGAGCCACCCCAGCACCCCTAACTGTATTTTTTGTTCTCAGACTTTACCCCTTCAAGTTTCTTATCTCTGGAAAGTTTATTGAAAATTTACAATCTTGAATTTCAGAGCAAACTATGGATAAAAACCAAGTTATTTTCTAAATTCTGAGACATGAGCAACTAATAATGCTTTTTAACATATATTTTCCTCACAAATCTATTACCTTAATAAATAGGGATATTATGCTGAAATTTCTTGATTATTTCACTGGGAGTTATTAAAAATATCTTCCTGTTTTTTGGGTTTCTTATTTGTTTGTTTTGTTTTGTTTTGTTTTGTTTTTACATACAAGTTATTATCCCCATGTCCTTTGACATTTTTTTGGCCAGATTCATGTGCTGGGATGATTGTTATTTTAAACATTGTGTAAAGTCATTTTATGTTTTCAAAAGTTGTATAATTGCTTTGTAATGTTTAAAACTTCATCTGTTTAGCTGGGTAGAGGGTTAGATATATAGTAATGTATTTATTAATACATTATTTGGTTTCTAATTTTGCACTCAAGCTCAATTTTCACAGTCTACAAATTAGTAGTAAGTGTCACCAGGGCTAAGCACAAAGAATCTGATAAAGCTTTATAAGATAGTTTAAGGCGTCATAATTACTGTAACATTTTTCAGTTTGACCACTTAAAGATACATAATTGCCATAATAGTTTTTATTCTGACTATTATGATTATCTTGATACAAAACCAAGAAAGCTATGATTATCATAAAACATTAAATATATTATTATATACACCAAGTAAAAGCTACCGTATTATAATATATCAAGAAATAAATAAATTCATTGTTGAAAATTCTATATAATTAGGCACTTAATATATCCTGAATCTTTGTAAGGTAAAAATGTAAATAGTAAGAATTTTATGATATATATAAATATGCCATTTTTGTAACATATTCACACATCACAGATTACTATCTCTCAAACTCATCTTAAAATAAACTTAAAATAGATAATTTATCTTATCACTTTGGGTTTACATCCAATAAATATTTGAAGCGCTTATTTGTGCAAAGCATTACTGAATATATAGCTTCAGCAAGTTCAAGATTTCTTAAATAAGTCAATGTAAATCTCTGGCATATATGCATGAGATGAATTTGAGGACTAATCTACTGGTCCCATTTTCTTGAAAAGGAGCATTTCATTAATATTCCAACATTTTTAATAATTCTGTCAAAATTATCAGTGGATATATGCTGAAAGGATAAAATAAAATATATGATAGTATAGTCTTAAAATATTTACTGTGGACTCTAAATAAGTAAGCACATTTTGACCAAACCATTTGATTTTGAAGTTGTATTTATTACATTTTCCTTGTCTTGAGTAAAGAAAAAAATCAAGATAATTTACAAAATCACAGTATTGAAATATAATTATTTTGGAAACAAAAAGTAAAATTAGGTAAACTAAAATCACTAATTTGTAAATTATATGAATCAGTTCATAATATCTGGTACTACAAAATATATATCTTTTGAGCTGAAAAATAAGCTGAATAGGAGCTTACTGGTTTCCAGAACCAATCTAGAAAATCTAGGAAATTTCCAGAACCAATCTAGAAAATAAAATGTTATATATTGACAATACATGACACTAACAAGTAATCACAAGTTTCTCAGGAAGACAGTGCTTTTTCTAATACTTAACTTTTTTTTTTTTTAAAGATTTTATTTATTTATTTGTCAGAGAGAGAGAGGGAGAGAGAGCAAGCACAGGCAGACAGAATGGCAGGCAGAGGCAGAGGGAGAAGCAGGCTCCCTGATGAGCAAGGAGCCCGATGTGGGACTCGATCCCAGGACGCTGGGATCATGACCTGAGCCGAAGGCAGCTGCTTAACCAACTGAGCCACCCAGGCGTCCCTAATACTTAACTTTGAAAGAAATGTCCTCTATAAATCTTCCAAACCAAAATATACTTACACTGGGCAATATCTTGAATAGCAATTCTAAAGGCAGATGTAGTTTTTCGTTTTATGGATATTTTAATGGCTTTGCATCAGAAAAATGATGCCTATTATTTTTTTAAAAACTGGATTTAAAATGAATCAGATCTGAAAAAGATGCAAAAAATAACATAGTCAATAATACAATTCTTTGGTCTAGTGAGGTTACACAATAAAAATAGACAATTGCAGGAATAAATGCATTACATATTCCTCAGTTAATCTTTTATGAGTATTACTTATCATACCTGAAATTATATATTGATTCATACATTTCTAGGTTATTTTCCCTTGAAAGAACCTACAGTAAGGCATATATATCATGTGAGTAGCTTGGAGAATATCATATACCAAAGATCAGTTGAAGTAAGTTAACATTCTCTTGAAAATTAAGGTGTATTAAATTTAATTAAAATAGATTGTTGTATAATATGTGCTAAATTAAAAATATATATAGTTCATTTATATATTTCAGTAGGACCTGGTGAAAATAGATTATCTTCTGAATTAATATTATATAATATATAATATAATATAATATAATAATGTTTTCAAAAGTTGTATAATTGCTTTGTAATGTTTAAAACTTCATCTGTTTAGCTGGGTAGAGGGTTAAGATATATAGTAATGTATTTATTAATACATTATTTGGTTTCTAATTTTGCACTCAAGCTCAATTTTCACAGTCTACAAATTAGTAGTAAGTGTCACCAGGGCTAAGCACATATATTAATATTATATAATCCATGAGACTATTCAAATGATTTGTATCTAAGAAAAAGAATAATATACAAATTTAATGACAACCAGTTTGGTTATTAGCCTAAGGTTGACAGGAAGTTAAGCACTTTTTGTCAACCATAAAAGTTCATTATCTCTGGAAAGCAGATATTTCGTTTTCTGTTGTCTTTTTTTTAATAAGATGGAATAAAGGAAACAGGAAAAGAAAATATTTCTCTTCTAAAAGATGCAATTTTTTATTCCTTTGATAAGCCTGTTATTTCACTTAAATGATTATTATGAAACTAAACATACTCTTACCATGCAATTTTGCAATTATACTCCTTGGCGCTTACCCAGAGGACTTGAAAATTTGTGTTCACACAAAAAGCTGCACACAGATATTTAGACCAGCTTTATTAATAATTTCCCAAACTTGGAAACAACCACAATGTCCTTCAGTAGGTGAATATTGATTAAGTAAACTCTAGTACATCCAAATAATGGAATATTATTCAGTGCTAAAAAGATATGAGCTATGAAGTCATGGGAAGACATAGAGGAAACTCAAGCATAGATTACTAAGTGAAAGAAGCCAATTTGAAAAAGTCTATATACTGTATAATTCCAATTATATGACATCCTAAAGAAGGCAAAACAATGAAGAGAGTTGTCAGAAATTGGGAGGGAGAAAGGAATGAATAAGTGGCGTACAGAGGATTTTTAAGACACTGAACATCTCTGCATGATACTATACTGGTAGATACATGTCATTATACATTTGTTCAAAATCATAGAATGACAACCCCCTAATGTAAACTATGGATTTGGGGTAATCATGATGGGTCAATGAAGATTCATCAACTATAAAAAAAATGTATCACTTGGGAGGGAGATGTTGATAATAGGGGAGATTGTGTATATCTAGAGGAAGGATGTATATGGGAAATCTCTGTACCTTCTGCTCAATTTTGCTGTAAAACTAAAACTGCTCTATAATTAAAATTAAAAATTAAAACTAGTAAAATTTTGTAAGGGATTTCATATTAAGTATCCACATATGTTTTAAATAACATTTTCTAACCAATAAAAGTATATTGATGATTGAATGTACCATTGTTATCAGTTATAAATAAAAATGATAAAATGATTTCTTTTAAACTTAGATGTTATTTTTAATTGAATATGAATATGAACTTGATTCCTTCCATAGTTCAGACATAACAGTTACTCTGTATCATGTTTAAGAGTTTTGAATGGAATACCTCATTAACGAAGCTGACCCAGATTTCTGTGTGTAATTTAATTACAAATATGGCATGCATGTATGGCAAATCATTGTTTCAAGACTGTTATGAAGAAGTTGGCTATTACTGGCAATTCTGAGATTTTGTCAGTAGGGAATAATGGTTCTTTGATTACATGTTAAGCATAAATAATTGCAGTTACCAAATAAATGGGCTGAAAAATTTCACATTAATGAAAGAGCAAATAACTTTTAAAAAGAATGATCTTAATCAAATAATTAAGATGACTATTATGGAAATTACATTTGGAAACACTAGTAAAGATAAATAGAGCACTATGGAGTTTATAATTACCTGTATTTTACCTGTAAGTTCTCTTTAAGTTTCTTTATTTCAGCTTTTTGTAGGATTCTTACTCTTCCGTTTCCTATTTATGTTGTACATCTGTGTTTGAGTGAGTGTTTTCTTTTTTAAGAGAGTGGTTTGTTGTCATGTAAGAAGTCTTGGCAAACTGAAGAAAATTGCAAGTCTTCAGTTCTCTCAATGTGTTGACTTTAACAGTTAATCCAAAAGCTCTTGACCTTGGTTTCCCCAGCTGTAAAGTAAGAATTTGTATTATATAATTTATGAAGTCATTTCTACCTTTACAATTCTATGACTTCTATAGATTTGTGTTTCATTCTTTAGGCAGTAAGAAAGTAAGTTGTTGAGAATCCCTTGAGAAAAAGCCTTTTTTTTCCCTCTCTCTTCTATCTGAACTACTTTAGTTATCATTTTTTTTACCCTAATACTCTTAGATACTCAAATGTTGAGTAATCACTGGTACAGTTTAATTAGATTAGATTTTGGAAGCATTATCTATTTCTCTTCTTTCTTTTTTTCTTTTTAAGTTCTATGTGTCTAAAAATCTTAACAACAGGCATCTGTTACTACCTAAACCTTATGTCAGGGAAGTATCTGCCTAATTTGGAGTGCCGCATGTCTTCTAAGTACTGTGCATGACGCGTTCTTACAGCTGCCCTGAAAGAGTGATATCAATTCACACTTTAAAAATTAACAAACAAAAACAGAAACTTAAAATCTTATTCAGAGCCGGACATCAATTTGCAGAAACAGACTTAAACTCAGGTCTGACAAATTCAAAAGTTATTTTTCTTTCTTCTGCACAATACTAAATTTGAGCCACTATTAAAAAATGAATGCATAAGGCGTCTGGGTGGCTCCGTGGGTTAAAGCCTCTGCCTTCAGCTCAGGTCCTGATCTCAGGGTCCAGGGATCAAGCCAGCATCAGGCTCTCTGTTCAGTGGGGAGCCTGCTTCCTCCTCATTCTGCCTGCCTCTCTGCCTACTTGTGAACTCTGTCTGTCAAATAAATAAATAAAATCTTAAAAAAAAAATGAATGTATAAATAGTCTCAAAGTATTGCCAAATAAAGGAGTTTAAGGCAAATCATTTTCTTTTTATTGAACCTAGCCTGTGTATTTTAATTTTTAAAGTCACAGGCTAGTTGTAAATGTGCCTTTCTTCCAGGCCAAACTGGGTTATAAGAACCTTGAGAGGAGCAACCAGGGTGATCAGGGTAATTTTCTTCATTTTCAGTACTTAGCCTATTAATTTTCACACAAAATCCCTCACTAAATGCCAGTTTAATTATATTGAATTAAAGAATATGCTAACACCTTTTGGTTCTTAGGCATATGTGTTCTAAAAGAAAGCTATTTAAAGAATTTAAATAAAATATTTGATTAATGAAGATCTCTGTAACAACCAATTGTCAATGAAAGAACATTGGTTTGAGTTTAGGGGATGTAACATCCAGCATTAGATGTCCTAGTTAATGAGCAAAACTTTTGGACCCACTTGGGGGCGCTTTCCATATGTCTTACATGGCATGCAAAATAATATTAAAGCTATGTCCCCTATCTAAAATCATTAAAGCTATGTTCCCTATCTAAAATCATTTAAACCACCTTTGAATAATCAATGGCAATCTTTAATAAGTGCAGCTCCTTACATACTAATTCATTGAAAGCATAAAATATAATTTTAAATTTCTCTGCAAATTCTTACATTGAGTAATTCAAGGACTTTATTTTTAATTTATAGAGCTCATATGAAACATGTGACAAGAAGGAAGTCATATTTATCACTTAGTGCTGGAAGTAATGTGAAAATTACATGTCAATAAATGTGATTTTTTTGAAGTTCTATTTTAGGAAAGAAAAGCAAAATCAAAAAGATGTGTAAGTAAAATATTTCTTTCAATAACTAAAGCCCTTAATGAATAACAATATAAAAAACTCTAGATAATGCTGCTTTCCAGATAGAGGATTATTATGGTAGTAGAGGTTTTGGTTTCCTCAATGCTATTGGGGGGGAAAAAAGTCACTAACAGGAGAGTGATTTTAATGATTTATCATGAACTTTAAGCTGTGTAAGGTGGGAAGAAATAATGCTAGTGTGTATGTATAAAAGGGTGGAAAGATCTATGATTTTAGTTTCTAGTGTGTTGCATGGCTAGGGATTGAGATACTGGAGGGAGAAACTGGAGCAGACGCAGGAGGTGGTCAGAGAGTAGAAGGTATGAAACTGAAATTATGGAGTGAGAATAATGAAATGATTTCAGGAAAGAAGTCTGAGCTATGGCTAAGACAGTATGTCGTTGACATGAAGATAGAGGACAAGATCATTGAAGAAGAAAATAACTAGGAAGCCAAGTTTGGGAAGAAAATGCTTCAAAGATTCTGAAATCATCAATATGTTCATAAAATTCTGTACTTCACTTAAACTGAATGTGCTAAAAACCTTTCATTTCTAGTTTTGGTTGTATCTACAATTCATACAATATATACATTAGTGAAATATAATGTTACATGTGTGTTTCCTTATAAGTAACTTCAAAATAATTTCTCACACAAAACATTGTCCATATCTTTTGCTGCATTATTAAAGATTTCCAAACATCAGATTAGATCTATGTCCCAAATCACATCAAATGGATTGTAGAATAAAAAAACCTTTTGTCATTTTTTTTTCATTTCTACTAACATACCTTAACTAACATCCTAGCACTATAAAACAGTGATATCCAGTAGAAATAGAATGTGAGCTACACATATAATTTAGAATGTTCTAGACATTTATAGGTTTGATTACTTTCTGGTTGAAATAAAAGCAGTGCGGACTGTGAAAAAAAATGAAATAAAATTTTCTAATAACCCATTTAAAGATGTAAAAAGAGATAGGTAATACCACTCTAGTAACATATTTAACTCAATATAGCCAAAATATTATCCTTTACATGTAATGAATATGAAAACCACTAGTGATAGTTTATATACCTTTTTTAATCTTTAATATCTTGTATGTATTTTACACTTCTAACCCTATATAATTTGGACTAACCCTGTTTTGAGGGCTCAACAGCCATGTGATAATTGGTTACAATAATGAACAGCACAGGTCTGAATATCATATTTAATATTAAGTATGAAATATAACAGTGAGGCATCATATAGGCATTATTTTCATTTATTGTTTTTAACTAATATTGGAATATTTTATTTTTCCAAGAAAAGTAAAAAAAGAAAAAATATGCTATGGTACAAATGGCACCCAGGTGAATTAAGACAATAAGTTTATTCATACTTTGATTGCAGCCATTTTTACAGACCTTAAATCATATCAATAGTTCATCCTACTAAAACTCTATTTTATTTGCTCTATTATCTTGGACTCCTGTTGGTGAAATGATGACTTTGCTTCTCTGCATCTTTTCATTCACAATACTGGCTTTCTTAATTCTGTCAGTCAATGTGAAATAGAAAATACTATAAAGAGTATAATTCAGTAGATAATAACTAAGTCACCTACATGTGTTCCATTCTAGAAATTGAATGCAGATTTTTCTATTTAAAAGCTACCCTTTGATTTCAAATCATTAAATGTTAATTTGGTGTGATTATTTTTAAGACTCATCGATTCTATACATTTTAATTTGTTTGTGAATTGAATAAATGGTCACTCAGCTTTTGCCCCAATGTTTTGTTTTTTTGGGCAGGGGAGGTTGTTTGTTCTTTTTAAACAAAATTATTTAATCAAGGTTCTTTGTTCTTTTAAGTTGGAGATATTTTGGAATTTTTAAAAATTTTTTATTTGAGTAGAGTTGGCACAAAATGTTACATTAGTTTCAGGTGTACAATGTAGGTTTTTTTTTTCATGTTATGCTATGCTCCCCACAAGTGTGCTGTCACCACACAATGTTATTATAATGTCATTGACTATATTCCCTATGCTATGTCTTTTATTCCTGTGACTCATCCATTCCATGAAACTTGTGTCTCCTACTCCCCTCTACCCATTTTGCTCATCTTCCCACTGCCTTCCCTCTGGCAACCATCAATTTGTTCTCTATAATATATATCTCATTCTTTTTGTTTGTTTATTTATTTGTTTGTGTTTTTAGATTTCATGTATGAGTGAAATCATGATATTTGTCTTTCTTAGTGTGACTTATTTCATTTAGCCTCATACCTTCTATGTCCATCCATTTCATTGCAAATTTCTGCCATGTGTTAATCTGAGAGTCATATAAATGGTGAAAGCCACTTTCAGTCTAATCACATTATGTTATTAAAATTCCATATGATAATTTTCCCCCAATATACTAATTTCTGATGTCTCAATTTTTTTCCAGGCAAATTATTAAAGAAAAATATTCTCTAAAGTTTACTACTATTGCTATTATTTGAACATTTCCCCATTTTTTTCTTCCAAAAGCCACAAAATTGTTATCTTCCTCTTTAAATTATTTAGAAGATAGGTATCTATTTAGAGGCATACTAGATTTTTCAGTTTAGATAGCATTATTTACTAAAGCCTTCTATCGCTTCAATATTTTCTTAGGTACTCTTAACATGAGTCCTGCTATCAACCTAAATGTCCCTCAGCCTCCAACCTTTTACTCATGCATGGCTCCTATAATGGTTTCACAGCTACTCTCCATTATCTGCCACTGCTTCCAGGAAGATGAATTTATTTACCTTTGTGAGGTATGGGGGTAGAGATGGGTGGGGTTCGCAGTGACTGAAGAAGCATATGCCACATGGAGAACCAGCCAGTTATTATTTTAGATAAAGTCTTTTTTTTTTCTTTTAAGTTTTGATTTTTCTCTTTTTAAACATCTGAAAGGTTTATAGCACATGCATATTAGATACTTTTTAAAGATATTCGATGTTAATTATAAATGGTAGCCAAAGTCATCTATCAGGAGAAAGAAGACAGAGCAGTAGGATAGAGCAGTAAGAGTTGAGGTCCAAAGACACAAATAAAATGCTAATTCTGTGGACCTCTCTGCTTGCTGCATATTTCTTTTGTACTTTTTCTTTTAAATTTTTATCAAAGTCTTAAAAACCTTTATATCTAAACGCTGCCTTTAAAAATTGTTTCAGATATATCACTTCTACAGCTCCTGCTAAAAATGAGCAACTGTTCAACCTGTTTACCAAAGTTCTGATGCTTTTCCAATTTTTTTTTCCCCAGTGTTTGTATATTTTACATAAGAGAAAGAAAACGGATGGACTTAGAAATAAACGTAAAAAGACTAATTATTCACATATGGCTCTTCATCCTACTTATTTGTGTAATGTTTTAGCTTCTTTAACAGCACCTTTCAGACTTTGTACAAAGCATAAGATCTTGAATAAAATAGGCACTTAGTAAACACTCACATTAACTGGTGTGAAATTATCATGAGCTGCAGGTTCCCTAGCCATTCTGTTGATATTGTTTAGTACAGAAAACAAGGCCAAGTTTATATCTAGCACTCTCCCTTGGGAAATTATCAAGTAGAATGTCTTTGGCTTCTTCCTGGGTTTGGGTCACGCGTTCTCTCTCTTAAGTCTTGGCACAGTCTTTCTTCTAACATTGAGTTTCCCGGTATAACCTTCGAGTTCAACAGTTGTCCTTTTCAAGCAAAAATAAAAATACATGCCTACAAACCTCACAAGTCCTTCTTTTTAACTGTTAGTGAAGAGGAAAAATACCCAGAGCAGGAGCAGGCCAGGAGGCCCCAGAAGATGGAAAGTTACTAATAAGCAAGAGATAAATAGAAGCCCTAGGGGGACAAGAGATAACCAGCTGCTTCCACTTCTGTAAACAGTCTTCCCACCACAGACTCCCTACACTATTGCTCCCCCCTACAGCAGCCCCTGCTCCCTCACTTTAAACCATCTACCAGCAATCAGCATAGCCCTTGGAACCTGACTGCCTGCAGTCCCCTATAAAATCCTATAACCCCATGGGCCAGGGCCCAAAACTTCCACAGGAGCTCATCTGGATCTGCCTGGCATAAAATAAATCCGAGTCTTCCTACTCTGAGTGTCATTTGGACTCTCGCTGGCCTGATTATTTTCCGCAATATTAGAGAAATAAATCTATGTGAACTAATTCACACCAAAAGTGAAGAGACTGAAAGCTGACTCAATATTTACAATAGGTTTCAATTTTAATGGCAGTTAAATTAAATTTCTGAGATTTTAGTAAAAACTTTTATTGTTGTTGGTTTTGTATTTGACATAATCAAGACTCTCATATTGTACCAGGCACTCATTTTCCACACCTGATATGTTCATAGCTTTGATGACCTCTGAAAACCCAGTGAAATAATTTTAAAAACACTGCAATTTGATTATGTTAAGATACAATTAAAATAAAATAACAAATTATTTCTTCAGATATATCCTAGGTTGAAAGCTAAATTTTAAGCATACTAGATCCCCCCAAAATTGGTTGTCTTTCAAATGAGTTAATTTGATCCTTAATTAAGAGGGAAATCACTTTCTAAACATACAAAAGACATGCAGTGCAATAGGCTTATAAATACACATAACCCAAATAGTTAATATTTTTGGTGCATAAAATAAAATTGCTTTAAACCAGAGGTGCAAAAGTAGACATCTAAAATTAACTATTGTATTAGTCAGGATTTTTAAAATTATTCTGAATTTGAATATTGTTTAAATACCTATATATTCTGCCTAGCTATAGTCTCCTGGACTCCCATCATTTATAAAAAAAGACTTCACACATTTAATCCACCTGGATTTTGAAGAATTTAAATTATGTAACATCCACCTTAAATTTAGGGAGAATTCTTCTCCCCCACCCCCAATAAAACTGATTTGACAGGTTTGGGGAGTCCATCCTTTCCCAGTATCAAAAATAGAGTCCTGTGTCTACAGTGCAGCCATTCAGCAATCAAATATCCATGTTTAAAATATTTAATCTCAGAAATAGTGTGGAATGGAGTTCAGGTGGATCTTGATACCACCCCTGGATTATGACCTCACTCAGTCATTCATGTCTGAGCTTGATCTGCTAAATCTGGCCACCTTCCTAACATCCTGTCAATGATAAACAAAAATGGACATCAGTTAAATTGGTCAAGGGTACGTTTTGTTCAGTAATAGTATTGCAATAGGGAATAAGGTCCATTGTGAATTGAACTCAAATTCATAAAACAAAAGGCAGGAGACTTCTTTAGACTGGCACGTGCCAAAGGAAGGTACTGAAGGATGTTAAGGAAGGTTAATACATGGGACTAAACCACCTGGATTTGTTAACAGGAACTTATCCAGAGGAGAAACACATTTTTATCTTTATGGCAACAGGCAGTGATGTAACTGGAAGCCAGGCACCCACTAAAGTCAGGCCTTGATTCTCCCAAAGGGATTGGGCTAGAGAAACTGAGGTTATCTCCATGCATATTTGCATTTCAAAGAACTAGCTCTCAAGTCCAGAAGGAAACAGTATTGGGTGGTAGATTTACATCTCAAAGCACAGAGAAATAATGTAAAATTGCAAGATTTCTAAAGATCTAAGAGGGGCTGGAACAGACAGCAAGTTTTCCTGGTAGCATTGGACTTCCTCAGGCAAGCTTTTTTTTTTTTTTTTTTTTTTTTTTAAATTTGAGGGGGAGAGAGAAAGAGAGCAAGAGAGCGCAGGAACAGTGGGGAGGGACAGAGGAAGAGGAGAGGGAGAAGCAGACTTAGGCTGAGCAGGGAGCTCAATACAGGGCTGGATCCCAGGACCCTGAGATCATGACCTGAGCTAAAGGAAGGCAAACCCTGAAGCAAGAGAGCCACGCAAGACAGCACCCAGGCAGCCCTCAGGTGGGCATTTTAAGAGGGCCTGGCATCATCCTAGGCTCTGGGTCTTATGCTACTAGAAGCCAAGCTAGACTTAGTTAAGTCTCTTCGTGGAAAGGTTTGAATACAATCATTTTCCCTTAGAGTTCTGCAGTTCTCAATACTAGCATTTGTTAGATTTTTTTCCCCCTTTGATTAGATTTTATTTGATTGATATATTGTGATTTTAGTTAGGGGTCACAACTACAAACCAAAGTGAAGGTGCTAGTGGGTAAAACATGAGGTAATATTATTTGTTAATACACACACAATAGAGCCTAGTAATTCTACATCAGATATTAATTTTTTAAACTTTTTATTCTGGTTTGTTTAAATACCATGTTGATTGAATCACATTTTTGTAATCAAGATTCCTGAAGTTTATACATTTTTACCCTGCCAATGTATACCTGTGTGTCCTTAAGAAAAAGTCATAGTGTAGTGTAGGGGACCGAGAGTTTAGCAGTGGTAGTCCAGGAAGCCAACCACAACTTCAGAGTGAAATCATTGTGTGAACTGGGGAAATATTCATAGCATTTATGCCTCTGTTCTCTGATCCAATAGGTGAAGAATATTTGATTAAATAATCCCTATTTAATCAATATTTTTAATTTAATTAATTAATTAATTAATTAAATCAAATATTTATGGCCTCAAAATTATATATTTATGTATCTAATTTAATAACTTTACCAATCCTGTCTATTTGCCATAAAATACACTAAAAACCGTGTGGCAGGCTATAAGATAAAGGATTTTCCCAAAATTTAAAAAGTAAAGCACAATGGTTTATCAAGATGTCTCCTGTGTGTTGGAGGGATATTGCTCACTTCGGAATAATTGAGATCTGTCACAAGGATACCCCAAATTCATGCAATCATTTGGAACACTTCATTCTGTGCTACCTATACAATGACATAATTTATTTTCAATTCAAGTATTCACAACCAGAATACATGATCGATTCATGTGTTCAATCACTTGGTTATTCATTTTGTCAGTTTTTGTCCACATCTTCTTAAGAATTTGTCACCAGTCCGACAATATTTTACTGAATAAATATATAGAACTCTTCAACAATTGTAATAGTCCACATTTATTGTGACTTCATATGCAGGCGCACAGAAAAAAATTATATTTGGAGTATAAAATATGGACAATCACCAGGTTAACTTCACTTTGCACTAATCATTTTTAAAATTACCCAAATAAGAAGGTTATTTTAATGCTTTCATTTTTAGTGTTTGCTTCATCTATCAGCATCTACATGCTACTAAAAATTAGTTAATATAAACAGAAATATATATTAACTAATTTTTAATAGCATGTATTTTTCCTGATTAAAAGAAGTCATACATATTCATTGAAGAACATTGGGAAAAAGTGGTAAACACATAATGAGAATATTTCCAATGAAAACATTAATAAAAAGAGATAGCATCATATTAAACATTAAAATCTTTATGTAATCTCCATTTCCAATGTAATGTTTTCAGCCAAGAGAAACAATATGAAGAACATTCTTATATATCATCAGCCCAAGAATGGGGACTATAGTCATTTCAGTGAGCAATAGTAAAGGAACACCCAGCCCTAAGACACACATTGGGTGTGCCAGTTCATTCCATATATGTATGCCCAGATTTTTAAACAGCTGTAACTTTTTTTTTTTTTTTCACTTACATGAATGTCTCCATGTCTTTTTTCACAACATCTAAACATCCACAATTCAGCCCAGCAAGTTGTAGTTTTCTGTCTTGGATTATTCATTCATGTTGGCCTTGGTCTATATACGTTCGATGTCACTTGTCCCTTACTATTCAGCTTTGCTGGAATCTGCATCTCTTCCTCTCTTATAAACCAAACCTTCTTATGTATGATTCTCAGACCTGGACCATGGACAAGAAGTTTAATAAGCATTGTATTTTTTCAAAGGTCTGATGATGAATCCCTAAGTCTGCTATAAAGAAGAATGAGGCCATGAGACAAAGAAGAACAACAAAGTCTTTTTACTTCTAGGACAAGATGTAATTTCAGCAGAAACTGAGTTCAAAAGGTTTTAGATAATTGCACAATGTGGAAAATACCAGTTCCACTAGAACAGCATTTTAACAAAAGTGTGGAGATGATGCTGGGTTTCTGATGCTGCACATTTTATTCACACAGATTTAAACTAATCAGAACACTGCATGCATCTTATTTTGTCAATATGCTTAAATATGCTTTCTTTCTTTTTTTTTTTAAAGATTTTATTTATTTATTTGTCAGAGAGAGAGAGGGAGAGAGAGCGAGCACAGGCAGACAGAATGGCAGGCAGAGGCAGAGGGAGAAGCAGGCTCCCTGACGAGCAAGGAGCCCGATGTGGGACTCGATCCCAGGACGCTGGGATCATGACCTGAGCCGAAGGCAGCTGCTTAACCAACTGAGCCACCCAGGTGTCCCTAAATATGCTTTCTTTCTTAAAATAAATTTAGATGTTCTCTAAGGATCCAAGTGGGCCTTTGGAGAGAAATTAATTATAGTATGATACATATAAGAAGATAAAATTCTAAAGAAATACTCAGACATGAATAGCTCTTAAAATAATAAAGAAGGACATGGTCTAGATTGTAAAGTTTTATTTAGAACTATTAGTCACTCATAGTGATTCAAATCAAAAGAAAATATAAATTCCATGTTAACTTTTAGTGGCTTTTAAATTTTTTAAAAAATCTGAGTATAGTTGATCCACAATGTTACATTAGTTTCAAGTGTACAACATAGTGACTTAACTTTTCTATAAATTATTTTATGCTGACAAGTGTTGCTACCTTCTGTCACCGTACAATATTATTACAATATCATTGACTATATTCTGTATGATGTGCCTTTTATTTCTCTGGCTTATTCATTCCTTTCATAACTGGAAGTCTGTATCTCCCTCTCCCCTTCACCAATTTTACCTATTCCCCATCCCACTTCATTTTGGCAACCATCAGTTTGTTTTCTGTATCTATAGGATTGATTCTTCTCTTTGCTTTTATTCATGCTGTCTTTTTTAGATTCCACATATTAACTTTTAGTTTTTTAATTTACTCCTTGCTGAAAGATTCTAACTCTCTTCTCTTACAACATTTGATCCATATACATTATAATATTGATTATATTGTATAATAATAGGGCTGTGTTTCCGTAACTTTATTAGACTGAGAGATTGAATGTAGGTCCCCTATATTTAAAAATGACAGATAGGCCAGGGCTATCGTGAGCTAGGGCCCTATTCCATTCTGGCTCAACTGCAGCGACTGGTAACACCAGTGACTGGTATTATTTCATGGGACATCAGGGAAATGGAAAATCAATATTAAATAATGGTGTTGGGTATGGGTTCTACTGTTTACTTATCTTCCTCATCTGAGGAACAGTAATAATTACAGCACATAATATCTGTATCACAGGATTACAGAAATTAAAATTATATATTTTCAAGTCAGTGCAAATTTTCAACACTTGGGAAGCATTTAGTAACATTTGGCTTTATTTATTGAGAAAATTTTTCCTAGATTGTGAGGATTCTGGAAATTTCTCTGTTTCCTCTCCAAATTGAGAAGTATAAACCCTCCAACTACAGCAGTTTTAAAGGCGTAGATTAGATAAAGAGGAACTATTTTCTGGGAAAACTGACAGCAGTGGCAAGCATATGGCAGAGTGAATTAAAGGGACTCAGACCTCTGCTAGTTTAGTACAATTAAGGAAGACAGGGATACTGAAACATTTGATGAAGAGTCTCCATTTAGATTATGGTTTTATGATATTCTACACCAAAAAAAAAAAAAAGACAAAACCGTCTTTTTATTGATGTTAAATTCCTAAAAGAGGTAAGTATGTGTACATTCTGGTGTAGGGCTTTGTAAGCCATGAAGAACAATACCAGGCATTAAATGAATATATAGATGGAGACCTCACTAGCTCTGGAAGACAATAACAAGTCAGATCAGATGGAGTAGACATTGTGACTAATAATATCACCATCCCCTTACCAATACAGGAATGCTTGCTAATGATTCCTTATCAGTAATTTTTTTCTGTCTACATGTAGGTTTGCTAAAGTTTTTGCTTGTATTAATGTTAATATAATGTTAATGTTGATATGATTGAATAACCTTTAGATATGCAAATGTCTGCATAAAATCCCAAGTTAAAGACTTTTCCAGTGGTTGTACAAGATAATTATCTAATATAATGATGGAATGTTTACTAACAATTTGCAACCTATATTCACATGTTCAGTTTTAGACAAGCTAATCATTTGTCCTTTTTGTTTGTTTTGGCTGCCATTTCAAAACTCACCTTCTTGTATGGGCCAACTGTTAAGGCAACATATCCTGTTAATGATTATGTTGAGAGAATTATAGATAATGACAGATCTTAGAGTAACTATTGTAATGTTAAAAAAATTACATATTAAAAAAAATCCTAGGATAAAACCATCAGAAAACCCTCATGAGGACTATAGGTTTTTGAAAAAGATGTCAAAAATAAATAAATAAGATCCTACTTGGCTTAACTTGAGCTCATTAATCTGAGGTTTTTATTTCCTACATTCAATTATCATTTAATAATAGTTTTGTTTAAATTTTTTAAGCAAAGTTTATTTTTTTTTCTTTTTAAATAAATGGTTATTCAAATAAGATTCAACTTGCTAGTTAAAAGAGTTTTATCTAATGTTCATTTATGTATTGTTATATTGTTAACATTTTAAGTTGCTTTTCCCTTTAGTCTTTCTACCTTCCATATTTAATGGTTTTATTTTATTCTTTAAAATTTGGATGGGGCACTTGGGTGGCACAGTTGGTTAAGCAACAGACTCTTGGTTTTGGCTCAGGTCCTAATCTCAGGGTCATGAGATCAAACTGTGATGGACTCCATGCTTAATGGGGAGTCTGTCTGAGATTTTCTCTCCCTTTCCCTCTGCCCCTTCCACTCATTTTTTTCTGTCTCTCTGTAATTAAACAAATAAATCTTAAGGAAATAAAATATGGAATAGAAAAAAAATT
The DNA here is from genome assembly GCF_902655055.1 of Lutra lutra. Taxonomy (NCBI): domain Eukaryota; kingdom Metazoa; phylum Chordata; class Mammalia; order Carnivora; family Mustelidae; genus Lutra; species Lutra lutra. The sequence goes on along the minus strand of NC_062279.1, from coordinate 168,380,399 downwards.
ATGATAACAAAGTTATATGACAAATCTATTTGGCAAAGCAAATGTAGGTACATTACAAAGCAACATTTGCACCAGATGAAGTCAAACAGGTAAAGAAGATTTTCTTAAAGGTTATTGAAATAGGAAAGAGAATCTGAATTTAACTCGCTTGAAATGAAGGGTGGGACAGGTTTTAAGGGCAGATTGGAGGAAATCACAGACCATCTGTGTTTGCTAATTGGCCTTACCCAAAAGAAAAGCAAGGTAGTTTCACAATTTGGACCAAGATGGTCAAGGAAGTTAGAAGGTAAACTCCTACCTTTCCACAGAGGCTGGGATATGGGGCACTATTTTCTAGATGATTTCATTTAAAAGAGATTGCTCCCAAGCCCTTGGGAAAGAACCTTGAGCTATACTTCTGACTAGAAGATTTTTACATGAATTAGCATCAAAGGAGCAAAGAAAGAATTTACAATGATAAGTTTGTGAAGTAAATGCTCGAATTAAGGGAAATAAGGCAGAACACTAATGTCTGGTCCCTCTTGGTCACAGGTTTCCTGGAGTAGACAGTGTCCTCCTTGAGGGCAGTGAGAAACTATATGTACAAAGAGACAAAAGCCAGATCACATATAAATCTTGTACGCTGACCTATGGTCTCTGCCAAAGCCAGGTCAGGACTTGTTCCATAACTGAGAGCCAATCTAATTTTTGCCCTGACTTCTGACTTAGTGCCAACCAGAGAAACCTCATCATGTTCCCCTAACCTATCATATAGGATGTCCAGCTTCTTTTAGCTAGTTCCTGCTTTCCCATGCCAGCAAGCTTGGATCAGAGCAGACTTGAAGCCTTTTCTTTTTTCACCATAAAACTTTCCCACTCTGCCTGCCTTTGAGCTTCTGCCACATACAAGTGGCAGACTTGTATGTGGTGGCTGTATGTGGTGGCTAACTCCCTTGCTATAGTAAGCTTTAATAAATAGTCCTTGCTCATTTTCATTTGTCTGGTCTCCATTTACTTCCACAGAAGCATTTATTTTTATAGAAGCATCTAGGACTGTGGGTGATTAATAGTTTCAACTTAATCTGTTAAAGAGAGAGTTTCTGTGTAAAGACTTCTGTGCTAGCAGCATCCTGGAGAAACAATATTGTAAGAAATTAATAATATAGTAGTACTCAGCCTGAATCACTTACTTATTTAGTGACCTTAGACAATTTAATGAGTTGCATCCTCTAGTCTCACCTCTATTTTTGGAGTGATAATTCAACTGAGTAGTTATTTGAACATTAAATTAGATAATGTTTGGGAACATTGTTTCTCTTTCTGTATGGATTATTTCTCTATTT